>NW_028289044.1:1531250-1837500 GCF_059628265.1 Tinamus guttatus
GGTGAACGGGTATTTACTGAGTGAGCCCCCAAGGAAGGCTCCCGAGTGAATCCCGACGGGAGCCGCGGGAGCCACACGATGGCACTGTTTGAACAGGCTTCGCCATGCAAAAGCTTTAAATCCAGATCTGCCCTTCTGTCAAAACCTATCCCCGTACTTACAAAGTTATGACAACTGTATCTACTTTTGAAAAAGGAATAATAAATATGATGAGGCAACGCGGGGTAGGATTTCTGATGGCTAGCAGAAGTACAGAACACCTTTAATATTTCTGAAGTTATCGCATGAAATACTGGCTGAGCCAATCTCGCTTTCCCAACGGGAGGTTTAAAACTCTGAAGTTTCTGAGACATTCTTGCACGCTGCAGTTAAGCAGTGATCTGTTTAATACATAAGATGTTATATATGGGCTTTGTTACCCTCCCAGCATTTCCCTGCAACCTAGCAAGCCAAGCAGAGCTGCAGGCAATATTGTTTGAAACTTTAACACATCCTTTAACAGCGCACGACAACAAAGCAGGAGTCGGAGTAACAAAGTGAAGGCTCTACCTTTGGAAATGTGCTTTACAAATGACGTTGTTCCTCTGGAAACTCCACTGACAAACGCTCCTGGGCCTCTGGTCAGCCCTTCATATGGGAGCCTAAAGAAATCCGCTATGCCATTCCCTATGCTTCTCACCAGGCTGGCCGGGCTTCCGAGGATTTCCAGAGATCCAACAACCCAGCCTGTGCAGAGAAAGGAGACAAATGTTACGGCTGCAAAAACTGCAGAAGCAGCAGTTGTGAAAAGGTTATTCCTTAATTCGCTTTTTCACACTAGAATTCATCACATTATGAACTTCCTTTGAGCAAAACACGGGAAATAACTCATCCACTATGAATTCAGAGATGGCAATCTTTCATACTTCGTAAATCAAAGAAATCCTTTTGGCAAACTCACAAATAGCTTTAGAATGACTTCCTTCCAGGAGCTTCCCGTATTTCTGCTAAAAGTGTGTTAGGGAGATGGATGCTGGATCCTCACAACTAAGGAGAACTAGCCCCGAAAGTTTAGTCTGCTCCATGGGTTTTACATACTGGAAGGCAACGCTGTGATTTCACATCCCCGAGTGATAGAGCCGTGACAGCAGGTTTACACTGAGACAACGTGCTGCTTTACGGGAGTGTGGAGGTCAATTGCTTGATGGAGTGTTAGGAAAGGGGATGCAGATTTCTGACAAGTGCTTAAGAAGTTATTTTAAATCCACCCCAACCCTTCTAAGCTGATCATTTTCTTTCGCAGTGCAGCGAAAGCCAGGCAAATGTCTTTTTCTCAGTGCAGTTGTGTAAACAGCAATGACATCTACATGCTGATTAGGTTACTCATAGGGGAGTATTCCTTGTGCATATCCCAGGAGAGGCATCTGTGGATCTGGTTTCCTATATAAATGCAGGGTTGCCAGCAGCTTGCTGGATGGCCAAGTGCAATCTGCTGTAAGTCTTGCTGGAAAGCCGGTTGCAGGTCCTGCCCTCCTCAGGCTGGTTGGCCGCAGATTTTTTTAGGGAAATGGGGCTGCAAAACCGTTTTTTCGGCCATGCAGAGAGAATGATTCGGAAATGCAGTAAAAATTAAACAGGAACCGTTTGGTCACTGAGACTCAAGACGGTGAATTTCAAGCAGGGCTGCCAGGAGGACACGAGGCACGACAGGGACGGAGGGCTGCAGGACGGGCCGTTTTGCCTCCTGCTCTCCTGCTGCGAGCCCTTGGTTTGCGTTGCCCTCCTCATTCCCATCTCGTCACCGCAAACTCCTGCTAGCCAGATGCTTTTCTTGTTTTCTAGTAACCCCTCCCAGTCACTCCCGTGGAAGGCTGAATCATGAAACTGAACAGAAGAGAAAATGTTACTCATATGAAATGAATTAATCTCATACTATCATTCTAAGCTCCCGGAAAATCTATTATTCTTGTCGAATCTGTCCCACATTTCAGCCCTGGCAGGTTGCGAGCTACAGTACATGCAGTATAAAAAGTGGGAATCGCGGCGGACATGAGGGAGAGGGTGGGATGGGGCCTGAGAACAAAACCCAAGCACTGCTGGCAGCTCGGCGAGCACACGGATCCGCACACGGATCCGCACACGGATCCGCACACGGACGCTCCGGCCCCGCGGCCGGAGAGGTGTGTCCCGCTGGCCCGGCGCCCCTGCGGGACCCAGGGGAGGCCAGCGCCCCGGGCCGGGCCTGCTGCTCCCTCGCTGCAGTATTTTTAACAAATTACACTTGCCACTGTGTGAAGTGATGAAAAGCTGCAGGGGCCGGGAGGCGTGCACAGAGGGAAGAGATGCTATTTCTGCTCTTCCTGATCAATAATGCTGCAATCATGGCTTGCAACCTGCAACATTTCCATATTTTTTTAATGCTCTTGGAGTTCCTGAAGTAGTTGCTTCTTTCTTCAAGAAACCATGGTCAAAGTGAGGGCCTTGAAGCTGAGGAACATGGGATGGTGGCGCCTGAGAAGTCACCAGCACCAGCAGGGGTGGCCGGGGGCCTCTGCGAGGGGTGGGAAAGGGCTGCACGTTGTGAGGGGTTGGAAAGGGCTGCATCTCGTGAGGGGCTGGACAGGGCTGCCCATCAGGAGGGGATGCAAAGGGCTGCACGTTGTGAGGGGTTGGAAAGGGCTGCACATCAGGAGGAGATGGAAAGGGCTGCCCGTTGTGAGGGGTTAACGTGTTGTGGCACTGAAGCTCCTTCCCACTGAGAACATCGTTTGCCCGGCCCAAGATGGAAAGTGTGGGAGTAGGTCTGGAATAGGAAAAAGATGACACAGGAGCCGTCCTTCAGTTCAGCAGCTCTGGGCTACATTTGACTTTGCCTTGCTGTAATATCATGTCAGAGGAACTTTTCCCTTTGGTATGCTTATCTACTAATACAAAAGAATTATGACTGTATTAGCAAAGTACCACTGTACTTTCTTTACAGGCAACTATAGGTGTTAGATCTGGCTAATATCAATAATGTTTTAAATAGAATTTTATGAACTTTTGAATAGAAACCCACTTAATTGGAAAAGGATGGGAGATTTCCATGGCAAGTTGGGCTGATCAGTGCACTGGAGCAGAGCTCTCCTGCCCCATTCATTGCTCAGCAGACAGGGAATCCAGCCACTTTGCTGGGGTATGTGGGGAGGCTCGAGACAAACCAATTCGGGAGGTTTTGGGGTAAATCCTGCCCTTTTCCACAGCGCAGCAATGGCTTGCACACAGCTAGGGAGCAAAACTGCATGAGAGCTTGCAGTGAGTGCAAGGCCTCAAGGAATGGGAACACCATTTGTGAAAATGCTACGTGATCTATGCACGGGACAGGAGCAAGCAGAAGAGGGGCAAAAGACCCTCATCTTGCAGCAGATTAACATGGTTTACATACAGGACAGTGACCTCTCCCACAACACCCCATCCAAGAAGTGCAGCTCTCCTGACTGGCCTGTGCAATGGGGAAGTTTTGAGGTTTTGCAGACCATGCAAAGCTTTCTGCATGAGATTTTCCTCCTCCTTAACTTTGTTGACAGTCAGCCTTTTGACAAGTGTCACAAACGCTTCAAAATGAAGCAGGTTCAGTGTTTGCTTGGGCAGACAAAATTACACAGAAGTCACCATTTGAATCACAGAAATTCTTTTCAAAAACACACTTTAGTTCTATTGCTATGACTGAGATTTAATTAATAGCTGAATATATGCTTATGTGCTTTCCTGAAAAGCATGTTCCTCTGCAGCAAACATAATTTCTGAATATTTAAATCTTCTTGGTTTCAGCTTTGTCAGGAGCCCAGAGCAAGTGCTGGCCGGCTGGCTGCTGCGCTCTGCAAGAGCAGTGCAGGAGGGAAAAACAGCATCAGGCTCAGGAGCCTAAAACCAGCATATGTGCTTCACCTGGGATGCTGCAGATGAAAGCCAATATAACCCCAATTTCCTGCTGCAGTCTATCACCACTCACATCACCTCTCCCATCCAGTTGTGGGGAGGTAAATTCACACTGTGGACCACAATTGGCCACAGTTTCCCTCTTAATTAGCAAGAAACTGGATCTCCCCTTTTGTACTATGGGATTTGACTGTAAAACAAATCCGATCAAGTAATAAAAAGAAAAACCTGCAATTTTTGCAGCCACCTTACATGTGAAAATAATGAATCGGCCTACAGCATTATGGTGCACAAGTGTGTATACAGTTGCCATAATCAGGTATACACAGTGTGAAAAAACGGATCAGGATCTGACTGTATTTATAAATACCTGGAATGCATGTGTACAATTCTCCTAACTGTGCACAGAAATCAAGTCACAGCTATGTATGCAGCACAAACGAAATGTTGGATTTCAGCAAATCTGACCATCAGTACATAGGAAAATAAATCCAGTGCTGCAATATGGAGTGCATTACTTGCATGTGATCACGGAGGAGCTTTCTCCTCCCTCAGGTACAAATTCCTTTGCACATCAAGATACAGCAGAGACCATTTTTAAAAATTATTTATAAGTTAATATTTATGGGAAACAGAATGTACCTGCTGGCCTAACAGACTAATTGCTCACTATTGATCCTATTTGGGAAAAAGTTAGAAGCCGCAAACTTTGTAGGTCTTGGATCAAAGGACAACAAACATCTGGGTGCCAGTTTAGCATGAAGGCTCTATGAAGAAAGACAGATTCCTAATCATAAACTGCAGCCAAAAGGAGTTTTAACAACAAAACAACATTCAGGGCTATAATTTACTTCTGAATGCAGAGCAACATGCTGAATAATTTGATTAAGTGTAGTTTTGGGGAGCTTATGTGAGGAATGCGGGTTGATTTGGACTAGTGCTATAATCTAAAATGACAAAAACTAAGCCAGCTAGAATCTACAGCTAGAAATTTTTATGCTTTGTTCAGGGTTTAGAAAAGTCTTCAGGCGGCTGGTTAATGTTTACCACAACTTTACAAATCTTCACTGGCGTCTGCTCTGCCATTTTATTTCCCCTCTGTTATATGGCAGGACATGAAATGTGTCTCAGAATATCATATCATTATCAGAAAGTGTCTGAGGAGAACAGAAATCTCACGGCTGATGTCTAGATTATGCAGTTTGAGAAAAAATTACTAAATCCTGGTACCTAATAAAAATGTTACACGTTAAGAAAATGTACTGACCTGCTCGGAAAAGGGCTCCAGCAGCATAATGCATGGCCAAGGCATGGACGAGTTGTCTGGCAGTGGTGAAGATGGGTCCTCGCTCAAACACGGAGAAGGACAGAGGGGTGTGATCTGAGGCTATATACAGTTTTAAAGAAGCATGAATACTGACGAGGAGATTAACAGGTTGTATTGTTAATTTGCTTAATTTCACTGGCTTGACTAAAGCTCTTGCATGTTCTCTCACTTGTTTGGGCAGTATAAGTGTAATATCTGTAGTGTTTGTGGACTGACAAATGGCTTTGTTTTGTGGAAGATACGTATCAAACAAAGTCTTAATGTAGTAAACAAAGGTGTCTTCCACATATAGCCTAGCTGGTTTGAGCTCAAAGCTGAGGTCATTAATGTGAAACATGAATTTCTCTTCCTTGGACAAAGCAATGTAGATTTTTATAAAGCAGTTTTCCTTATAGTTTTCCAAATCCTTGTTAGACACAATGAGGTTGCTCACTCTAGACCACTGCACGGTCTCATTTTTCTCTCCTTGGCAAAGCAGGACTTCAAAATGGAAATTGGATTTGTTGTACAGCTGGTTGTCCAGTTGCAGGTCTTCACAATACATTTGGAGACTGTAAAGTTGTGGGAGGCCTTCCCAGGCGTCTCGTGGGAGCTCCTGTGCCAGGGGTCTCAGGTCGCTGGCTCCTGGGGCCAGGTGGAGGAAGACGTTGTCTGCCGTGAGGCGCAGGAGTTCAGATGACACTTTGTGATTTGTGATATCATCAAACACAGCAAGACTTAGCTGATTGATGAACAATTTCAATAAAAGGGTCTGCTCTTGGTTTCTAGGGAGGAGGAAAGGAGACTGTTACTTTACCCATTCTGGGTTCACCTGGCATCTTGTTTTCTCAAAAAGCTAGCAAGAGACATGTTCACTTTAATACTTGGGAAACTCCATGTGTAAATAATGGGAATTGGCAGGCTAAATCACCACAGCAAGTATGTACCACCCAGGAGGTCCTCTCAGAAATGGAATACTGCAGATCTGTGTCAGCTTTCTCCTTCTCCCTTATCAACAAGATAGCTTGGACAGGAACTTCTCCATATACACACTAATTCCCTATTATATTTGAAACATAGCAGGATATTAGAGCAAGCAACAAATAAAATTTCCTGATAATTCAAGTGCAGCTTCAGCTGTTTTAGTATTTTCTTGGAGCCACTACTGAAGGTTACTATTACGGATAATTCATTGCACATTATGGAAGCAAAATGCCCTCCAACTAAACCACCACTGCATTTTTATAATGATGGTATTGAGCCCCCCCCTCCACCTCCAGTGTTAACTGCTCTTGGCCAAGTTTAACTAGCAAGTGGGCTATTATATACTGCTGATGACCAATTTCTCAGGGATTAATACTTAATTATAGCTCAAATAAAAACAGTACAACACACATTCCACTCTAATTGTAACACCACTGCTGCAGGCCAGACATTGTGTGCATTAAAAATAGGTAGTGTTACAATCACACTCGAACGGAGCAGAGCGCCCGGCCGTGGGGAACTACAGATGTGGCTTAAGAGTCTCCTAAGGAAGAATGGTGCAAAAATAATCAAGTATACGGTTAATTACTGAGTGTAAGACTGTTTCTACAGCACTTGTACATCAAGCTTCCTACCAGTTTTCATGGGAGCATTTATGAGTAAGGATGGCAGGATGTGCAGAAATACATTTTACACTTATGAATATACTTAGAATTAATTAGGATGGAAAACATGTTTTTTCAGTGAAGACTTGGGACTTCTCATTGTATCAAACATATAGTGAAGTGACCCTGAAGTGACATGATTTTTGATGATAGTTTTTTTTTTTCTGTTCTTTACAATAAACATTTGAGATGCACAAAACGAAACATGTGGCCTAAAGAGATGTCACAGAGCATGGAGCAGTATGAAGCTAAACAACAGTTAACCCAATGTTTATAAGTCAGCTCACATTTATTCAGTGCAATTTGGCAATTCTTTTAATGATCTTTTATGTGCTTCACATACCTGTTGAGGTTGATCTCAATGGGTCCTGCTTTTCCTTCTGGGGCCAAAGTTATTATTATTGTTCCACACTGATGGGCAATGTCCACATAAACATAGCCAAAGCCAGTTAAGAACACAATCTAGTGGAGAAAGTAAGAAACAGATGGAATGCTACTGAAATTACTCTTTTTTAATCTGTTACAATTTGAATTAATCCTATTAATGCCTTCCGGTTGGGATCTTTTTACTCAAATCATAATATTAGCAAAAGGAGAAAAAGGTTTCAGTTCTTCAGAAAATACTAGCTCTGGTATTTTAAGTATTTCGGCTGTAGAGCAGGATGAAATTTGCCCTTCATTCTTTAACTATATAACTAAATACATTTTAATAAGCAAATTCTCCTCCAGGATTGAGCAATATCTTCTGGCGGAAAAGGTTAGATAAGAAAATAATAAATAGAAAAAAATATTTTCTGAGATTGAACTAAAGAGAAATGGACATTTCTGTAGATGTGCAAAATCCCACTTTCTCCTCTGCAAAAAAAAAAGAAAAAAAGAGAGAAGAGAGAGAGAGATAGAGAGAAAGAAAGAAAGGAAGAGAGAAAGAAAGAAAGAGAGAAAGAAAGGGAAGAAGGGAAGAAGGGAGGGAGAAAGAAAGCTTCTGTTGCTCAGCCCTAGCTCAGAGATGCTTAGATCAATGGCTGATAGCATGACAGGAAACATGACAATAAAATAGAATATACATTTTAGTTAAACAAAGGATATACAGGTTTTGGACCTTAACCATGCAAAATTTCCACAGAAGTTTTGTTTTCTTCTACCGCATAAGAGATTGAGGCTGCATTTGGGTTTGGAAAAATTGGAGTAATTCTTGTTATCTTGATGACAACAGGACAATCTGGCTTTGTTTCCTTCAAGTCTAACCATCGGCAGAATAGTTTACTAGACTCCAAGGACAGAAACTGTCATTTAAAAGAATACAAACTAAGAGAGTAATGCCAAGATATTGGGCTAGCACAGGTGAAATGAACAGTTGTTTTTCTTGGTCCCTCCTGTTAACAAGTCACCAGAAGGAAAAGTAGTTGGGAATCTAGCTATGCTATTTATAATAACATTGTACAAATAATTACTATTAGTTCAACACTTTGTGTCTTATTCTTCTCAGAGTTACCTATAAAAATGCCTAATTTGTCAACTTTATTCCTTTGCTTACCTGAAAAGTGTTCTCAGTTCTGCATTATAAAATTGGAGGAAAAAAAGGACATATACTAAATTTTCACTACATCTCAATTATTTTGTAAATCCTGAAGGGTCTTAAAAATGGGTCCTTTATATTCCAATATCAAATCATTCTGATTTGATATATTTGATATATATTTGATATATTCCAATATCAAATCCATCTGATGATGGACAGTAGAGTTAAACAATGCAAGTTTCTTGGCAAGAGAGCACAAAGTACCTATTGGTTACTAAGTAGGCACAAAATAAGTTATTTAAAATCCCAGTTATTTCACAGTCTGAATTGACCTGCACATGAAGAAGTCAAAGCTAAAGCTATTAGCACTTTCATTATTTATTTCAAGTATTTACAGTTTTCCGAGAGAAAGACTGAGAAATCCTTGGGAAATTCTCTGCATGTAAACCCTAAAACTTCAATAACAAAATGCTACAATTTTTATTTGGCTTCATGTAGACAATGATCCCCAAATGTTGTCTTAGCATCTAATTCCTTCTAGGAGCCAGATACTTATAAAGAACCCTGGTCTGGCATAACATTAATGACTGAAATTTGAAACCTTGCATTGCTTGACTTGCTTGCTGAATGGAACTGAACTACTTGCTATATAACATAACACTCAATAATCAAGAGCATTTTGTGATTGGTCCCCAGGGAAAACATCTGAAACTAGTATTTCTTTCAAAGAGCCAAGCAGTTTATGTTGATTCCATGTAAACTAATGACTTCAAAGATGGAAAAAATTCCGATGAAAAAGAATTACTCCAGTTAAGGAAGTTTTCATTTACCTCAAAACAGGAGAAAAATAACAGAAAGAAAGAAATGTTTTTGCTGTTGTTGTTGTTTGTTGTTTATTTGTTTCATTTAATAAGGACGCATTTAGCTTCTGCGAAGACACAGAGGGAGAATGACAGTGATGATTCCTACAAGATGTAAAAAAAAAAAAAACCAAAAAAAACACTCTGGGATAATGAAGTTACCAAATGGAAGGATTTTGTTGGATCTTGAGGGATTTCAGCAGCCAGAAATTTTCAAAACTAGTTTTTCCTGGGGAGCTGTTTGGCCTTGCCAGGTTGATCAAAAGGAGCAAAAAACTTCAGCAGTAGAAACTGCGTATTTTTGATCTTTTTCTAAAAACACCCACTGAAAGAAGATTATCAATAATCTAAAACTTCAACAGAAACGGGCTTAGGAAGACTTCAATAATTAAAAAAATCAGTACAGAGAATATGTAGACAGCAGAGAAGCAGCATGCTGTGCAGATTCAGAAGACAGCCCTTTAAGTTGTTAACTAAGGAACGGTTTATAATGATTTACCTGTGTTCCTTGATTATTTATGTCCACAAAATCGCTCCATTCATTTACTAATTCATTGGATGATATCACCTTCAGAAGAATGCTGGGTAATAAATCTCTGGTTTTGCAATCTGGATAGCTGGAAACTTGATGGTAAAGTTCATGATGGACTGAACATTCAGCTGGGATCTTTCTACAATAAACTTCAAACTTTGGTGTATCTGAAATGTTATAAAATGCGTAAGATTAGATCTTTCTAAGTATCTGTATTAAATTAAAACTCACCTATGCTTATACAAACTAGGAAGCTTCTAAAATGCTCTGTCTAAATATCACTACAAATAAAAATATTATTTTTCTATTGGTTGAAATTTTTTGTTTTTTTTTTTTTTTTTACTTTTATTTCCCTTCTTAGGATTAATACAAACAACTTTCCACTGGTCATTATAATAATGCACTGTGACTGGAATTTTTACAGTATGTTTTGTGTTACATTTGCCAATCTGAGCAAATTCAAATGTTCCGTGGGATGTCAACAAAATTCCATTGTCTCCTAGTTTCCTATGGCCAAGGCACTTGATTCTCCCCCAGCTGGGCTGAAGGGGACACAAAAGCCTGAAGCCACCTGAGCTTCATGGTTAGCTGCAACAGCTTCCAGGGATCAACAGCTTCCAGAATCCCTCGTTTTGAGAAGATCTTAAGGAGGCTGTCCAGTTCTTGTTCCACCCAAAGCACATACTGAACTGAACTTTATAAGGGACATGGAGTAAAACCATTGACACCACAACGGTACGTTGTTTATTACCGCATGCTACATACCTTTGAAGTTCTCTTTTACAAGCAACGAAACAGAGCACTTGTTGTGGATAATGATGCGAGGACTAGGGTCTTCTGTAAGTGTTAGGTATGTCACACCGAGATGTTCTTGATAAGTCAGTGCTATAGCTCTAAAACAGAACAAGATATATTTGGCTAAGCAATTTTGGGGATGAAATTCATACGTATTATTACATTGGGCAACAAAACCATTCAAACCCAACATCTGTGAGATTCTTTATGACCAGGCTCCAACTTTACAGATACTTATACACCTTAAGACAAATACATAACTTCATTGAAAACTACATTTAAACAGAAGAGCACATGGAAATAGCAAGAAAGGCAACATGGAGAAGAAATCACTCACAGAGACTACTCATGAGTTAAATTAAGCACGTGTGCTTGCAAGATGAGAGCCCAGGCCAGCACAGATTTATATTAAATTAAAAACATGAGATTGTAGGCCCAAATTTTCAACATAAATCTTTAAAATTTTCCAGAAGAATTTGCACGCATACTTTTCTGGTACACATGAAAGTTATTTTTAACAAATACATAAATCTGTTACTGCCTACTCCCCTGGAATGATCCACAATGCTATCACCCTTTCAAATGTTAATGTTTTGGATCATCACTACATAAATTTTCAAAATGAAGATCAGTTAATTTTGTCCTCCTCATTAGCTACTTAGATGTATAATGTCTTCATGGATAAACAAAAAAAACATTTTTGCATGTGCAAATTTATGAGTTATTTCTAAAAATCTTCAACTACAGATGATTTTTAAAATCCCAAAAGTCTGAAGATCTGATTCGGATCCTGAGATCACTTATAGCTGTTTAAGGAATCCTTTCCTCCTTCTTCACATATTTGCTGCATTTTGGTATTGGAAATCTGCGTGGGAATCTTTACTGTCCACAAAGACACCTCTTAGATTCTGCAGGGGAACATTATGAGGGATTGAATGAGATGAAGTATTTCAGGCAAGAGAAAGACCATATGGCTGATAATTTATACTGATGAAGCTTCACTGATTTCAGCAGACTCTTTCCTTGCTTACACCAGTAAAAGCCTGAACAGATTCAGATATCAGCTCTGAGAATTAAAGAAGTTGGGCATCTGACAAGTCACTGGACTTTTATTTTTAACTAGTTGGATGCATTTGTTTGGAAGTGAAATGCACATTTGGATATCTCAGACTTTAAAACTTGGAAATCCTTTCCTGTCACAGTCTCAAAATAGTTTCTCCCTTGTATTGCTTCTTCCTGTTTTTGTCATACTTGCCTTACTAAAATATATTTTTATCTTTTATAAACAAAAACTATATTTTTGTATTGTATTATTTCATGCTGCCCTTGAACTCTTAGTGTTTGAGACAAATTAAAAAAGACCATAATCTTGAATATAAACTTTTCATTCTCTTGATTTGCAAGCATATATACATAGCAGCCCAAATACTATAAAAATCATACAAGTTGTACATGATCATAACATTAAACCATTTATAATAAAAGCATCAAACCCATCAAAAGACAGCAATTTTTAAATTAAAATAAGACTTGCCTTTACATATGGGGGGCATGTGTTACTCTAGCGTTTGCTTTAAACTCTTAGGGTTTGCTACTAGCTGAGGCTTTACAGCAGCAATCAAAATTCATGATTCGAGACAGCTCAGCACACAGTACCTGGTACAAAATCCACTTTCATTACAAGCCCCTATGGGCACTGCCACGCTCTGTCTAGGCAACTCCTGTTTAATGAGGGCTGGCAGGCTCCAGAGCTCAGCACCGTCAGCAGAGGCACCTGGGCTGAAGCTCAGCAGGATGTGTTTTTGGGTAGGGGCTGCTCCTGAAGTTAGTGGGCCGAGGTCCGACACGACGTCCCAACACGGGACGGAGCCAAGTGTTTCGGTGCGTGGTGCCCCAGCTGGACCGACGCTGAACACGGCGCTGTCCGGGGAGCGGAAGGACTGCTGAGAGAAAGGATGACAGCAGGAAAACATGCTGCGTCGTAACAAGTTTAATCCTGTTTGCCTTTCACACGAACAGTTTAAAGTAGTCAGTTAACCACAACTAACTGAAAGTTGCAATGGGTGCACATGCACTAAAAAAATATTCAGCCAAATCCTGTCTTCAGTTATAGGCATGCAGTTAACTGAAGCCAGCTAACTATAGTCCTCTCTCTGTTGCACTCTGCCAAGGGGAACTGAGTTACATCACTGTAAAATAACTTTGAGAAGAAAATCCATTTACAGATATAAAATGAAGACTGGATTTTAGCATCAAAATTATTCCAGTTCCTCAAAAATTCCTCTAAGACTGCCACAAAATGCGCAGTGCACAAATGTAGACGCTAATGGGAAGGAAACTAATGCAAAAGGAAAAAGTAAAATTACAAAAAGAGGGAACTTTAAAATCATGTTTATCTGCCAACTCTCCCAGCAACTTGGTCTCTGAGAATTCTTTCCACATATCTAATAATAAATATAATCTTCAATAAATACATATAAATGGACGATTAAAATATATTGAGCATGCACACATATTGGTTACTGTAAGTTAGTCCTTGAGTATGCCGTGCTGTTATTAGAAAACTGATATTCACGATTTGATGCAGTTCCCTGAAATACATAAATTTTGGGCACGTCTCTAGTTCTGCAGCTTTATTCAGATAACTGGAATCTTCCCAAAAGGATAACAAAAGTATCTCAGCCTGGCAAGCCAAAATACCTCTTTTACATGCAAACTCAGTAAAAATTCTCAGAACAATTTTGACAGTTACTATGGATTATGCTGCTTATTTTACAGAACTGGTCTGAACAGATGGAGAACAGGCAGAACTAATTCTGCAGTGTGTAAGAATCTCCTGCTTTGCACACATTTCTGATCACAGTTAATTACTGGGGATGAATTTGCCCAGGTTTGTGTATTTTATGTTAAAATTATATAAAATAATTTAGCATTTTTATGTATTATTATTATTTCTGTGGAAGTTCAACCACATGCAACTGAGACTTTACAAATCTAAATACTTATTAAAGCAGATGACAAACGAAAATGATATCCACAGCACATTACCTCTTCTCCCGAGTGGGATTTGGAAATAGAAAGCTGTGGTCTATAATAGATTTGATAGGATGTATCATTGATGATTGTTGTCTTGTCTTCTATCTGTAGAATCTGTATACCTTGTTGGACCATAGAGGAAATGCAGAACTGACATAACTGTAAAATAAGAATAATAATGATGACATCAAACATAGAAACAGAAAAGGTATTGTAGCATAGTGACAGAACTGCCATTTTATAACAGTGGAAATCCTGTCTATATTTATGCTCTTTCTAACTGGAGCCACGTCATGTACTTTGAAGTTGTATCTGTCAGTGCTTTCCAGGCAAGCTTGAGAAGCCATTAATTTGTCCTTACAGGAAATTTTGTATTTTTTGGATGAGCTGGGCTGAACGTTTCTGATGATCTAATTCTTCTAACAATTCTTGGTATACTGTATATCTTCTCACTATGTATTGCATGTATTGCTCTATTTTTGAAAGAGGTTGCATACACTTCATTGTTTTCATCTGTTGTATGCTTTTTTTTTTTTTTTTTCCAAGTGAGAAAGCTATAGGTCATGGTAATTTCCTCCTTACCTTTTGATGACCTGGAAAAGCACCAAGTTTTATTTCAGCTTCAACAAAACCTTCTTCATCCAACGTTACCACTTCCCCAGTGTCGACGTCCTTCCATTTTGGGGAGGTCACATTATGAACTAATTTGATTGCCACTGATTTGTGCACAGTATTAGTGTTTGCCCAGTATATCCCAACTTGAAAAGCTTCCTGTAAGTGAAAAATGACCCGTTATCACACAACTATATTTTCATATCAGTTAATTATAGTTTCTAGAATGCAGCCAATTGTACTTCCTGCCTTTCTACCTCTGATTCTTTCTTTATAGTAGAAGCCGCAATGTGAATATGAGGCTGGTCTTCAACGTGGGATCAAGACTGCAAGCTATACTGAGACATGTTAAAAGGCCAATCTTTTGTTTATTAATAGCCATAAATGTAAAAACAAAACAAAATAAAAAGAAACAAACAGAAAGTATCAGATTGTTCAACTGGAATTCACAATCTGGTGTGTTAAATAATATAATTATTTTAAAATAAAGAATGTTGGGGTTGTAATAAAAGTATTCAGATGCCCAAGCCAGGGTATGCGAGAAGTTCTGTTAGACAAAACACGAAATTCAAGAACCAGGCAAGCATCCTAAAGCATCTTCCCTATTTTCAATTCACCCTATCTTGTTGTCAGTCCCTTCTTGGTAACATAGGAGCCATGAAACAGCTCAACCTAAAAGAGGCACAAAACACATGTTCCTCCCAGGCTGTCAGCTTTGCTACGCAGGTCAACTCAAACCTCGCTGTTAAATGTGTTGTTGTTGCTGCTCACCGTGTCAGTGTGCACGGGGACACATCGCTCAACCAGCGGTGGTAAATGGCAACTGTTATTTCTACTCCTGATTGTACAGTTAACAGACACAGTGACTGGCAGGCAGGGATCATCTAGGTTAATCAACCTTCTTCAGAATATTTAGCAGAACTGTGTTTATTAATTTGAATAACAAAGTTACCTCAAAGTTGGGAGGTATAATTACTTTCCCAGTGGGTATCTGAAGAACTATCTTCTCTCCTTCAAACAGCCAGAGATCCCACTTGGACTGATTGATCAGCAGAGCCCAGGGCAGGAGCTCTATGAGCAGCGTTTTGACACATGGTTTCCACACGGAGAGCTTTACCCGCATTGGGCTGTCCCACTGAGAGAGCTGTTCGCCGCTGCTCAAAAACAAACACAGCAATTAGGTAAAGAAAAACTGAATTCAAGAGAAAAAAGATATGCCATAATTTAAAGAAATCTGCAAAGTTTTGTTTTTCTTCTTCAAAAAAAGAAATCTGCTCTTATCATTCTGGAACATACCAAGATGCTGGCAGCCAGATCTAGCTGTATGTAGGCTATAAAGTCATATTTTAAGCTGGATAAGATCAACATATAAACTGGCCAAGAAAAGAAATACTTTAACAACAGAATTTCCTCTGTCCTTCAGAACTAAACCCTTTTGACTTTTGTAATAAAATCACATTTCCCTATTTTTGAAAGGAGCTCCCTCTCCCCTGTTTCTGTGCTGAAATAAGCAGCTTTTATAGCTGTAAAGAAAGTGAATTCACAGAAAAACACTAGCTCCCTTTCTTGAATCCTTGGGCTGATGCAATCTTCTCAGTGTAATCGTGGGCAGTCACTCAGCCAACCAATTTTTTCTTGCCTGAAACAGATTCTGCAGTTTATATACAGGAGTCATGTAATTACTGAAAACATATTCAACTTCAAACATATTCAACAGTCTTCTTGAATTTCGTTTCACAAAGTTAACTAAACAGACACTTATGGAAAAAAAAGCTCTTGATAACAACAAAAATGTATAAATGGAATTTCTGAGATCTTTTTAATGAGTGGGGTTTGGATTTTGTTTTTTGACCTTCACAAAGCAAAAGTATAACTATAAAATTTCAAAACTGATCTAAACTATAGCTAGTTTGGAAAATACTGTTGCGTGAAATGCATTTGGGATAGTCTAACATAAAGTAGAATATGTTAAGATTGAGATTCTAAGAAACTCGCACTATACAGTGAAATACGAAATGTAGAACTTCTTGAGAACTTTAAACAATGTACATAGTTTTAACAAGCCACATCATACAATTATTTTTTTATTATTGAGATTATTTTTATTTAACAAGGAATCCAATTCAAGCTCCAATATATATGCCAGTGATCTAAATCTAGAAATGATATAAGTTAACCTATTAATGTGAGTGTATGCAAGGTCTATAGATTAAGAAAAGTAGTTTAGATGCTTGGAGTTTAGTGTTTTTGCTTGGCAGGGTGAGGACTCAAACCATACAAAGTTACCATATATTCCAGTTTTGAAAATTCATTAAAAATTACAGTAAAACCAGATATCTACCAGTTTTGTGAGGATGAAGAAAATAACCTAAAAATGGGTGAGATCAAAGATACATCCAGCCCTGTATTCTGACCTGATATTGGTTAATAACAGATATCTATGAACCTGGAGGAAAGGCAGCAGGTATATAGTGATATTCTGCCAGCACATGCCCTCTGCCTCCAGGAATTAGTGAACGAGGCACTGACATACCATTAAGCAATACCGCTGTGCATAATGACTCAGATGGCAAAGTGCTGTTAGCTTTCTAGATGCTTTATTTCAACTAACAATTGTACATTTTAACAGACTTCTTTATTTGAAAAGTCAGTGCAGCAACCATGGAGAGGGCTTAGCAAAGAATTACCTGTCTGAATCCTTCCTATTGTAGGGCCACGTGGGCTGCGGGGCGCTTGCGGTGCCATAGAAGTCGCCCAGGATCTGGTTTGTGGTGCCACCTGGGTGGCATTTCGTCGCAATCTGTTTAATCAGCGCGGTTGAGATGGGCACTGCACACTCTGACGGATCATCTTCTTCCCTGGCATTGTAAACAGATGCACTTGCTTACAGAACAAAGTCAACCGAAGCAACGTTAACTTTTTTAAATGCAGCTTTCCAAGAGTAGTCTGCAACTGGAACACTCTCCACGTAATGAAGTATGAATCAAGTAACAGCGTCTAAAAAGTTACTAAGCATCTGCTGACATGAGTTTATTAAGCCATTGCCACTATTAAGCCATCTTTGTGTTGAAGTCCCAAGAAACTGAAGAATATTCTCACTCTCCCCGCCCTCAACAATTCAAGAGACTTTAGAGATTTACTTTTCAAAACCCCAGAAAATATTTACTGTTTAAGCAAACAAACATTTAGGATACTTATACCAATTTTAATATTTCCTAACACATAATTTCAGAGCACATATACTTGTACCCTTGCATCTCCTCTGCATATACAGTATTCTGAGAAATAATACATCAGAAGTCAAAGTGCAAATACTTATTTTTTTCCTATTGAAACAGACCATTTTCAGGGGAAGTGGACATTATACCTGGCTTGAAAGGTCAGGTGGTGTGTAAGATCGGGTTCTATGTTTTGCAATGGCTTCTCTTGACCTTTCCCTGGAATCACTTGTGTTTCACTCAATCCCAGGCTTCTTTTCTCTAAATGTATGATAATTGGGTCTGGAAGATGGCTCCTTACAATGAAAAGAGGGCTGAAAACAATCTAGAAAATGAAGAAAACACACCAATTTAATGTTGGTTTTATTCCAGGACTCCGATTTATTCCCATATTTACAGCACATTATTCTGTCCTCAACTTATCACAAGACATGTAGAGCGTAAGCATGTAGACTTCAAAGACAAAAAATGTACTTACTATTCGTTGCTGCACTTGAGAGTTGGGCTCTAAAGTCAAAACTGTGCACCACACGTAAGTAATCGAGCTCTTTGAAGATGGTACCTGTATGCAGAGAGATTCCTGTCATTACACTAAGATTATTTCACGGTGATAATGTTCAAGATTACAGCATAGCACACCGAGCTCTAAACGCACTAACGTTTTTATTTTATACTTTAAATATCTATTTCTAGTCATACCTGAATGACAGTGCTGTGTTCTGTGTGTTTAGAAGTTAGACATACGTCTTGTGACCAGTCTTCGTCCCCAGTAGCTTTCACACTCAGCTCTGTGAGCTCACTGTTTTCTAGGACGTACGAAGGCAACTTCTGCCTGGCTGCAAGGCAGTTGATGTGTTCCTTAACAACCGCCTGGCCGTCCTGACTAATGTAGTGCTGAACCACCCTCAGTTCAATACTTTCAGAGAGGTAACTGCAGACTGTCTGTCTTCCACAGATTAGGATCTAAAACACACAAAAATATGCAGCTCATACATAAGCATTTGCAAAGAAGAAAGGGCAAAACTGAACTTGAGGAAAAACCTGTACAAGAATAATTACTTTTTTTGGCATTTAGTTTTTGTTATGTTTTCCCAAGCATTGCTGAAAGCAGTCAGTGGTGAAATGTTATTTTTACTGGCCAAATATACGTGCAATTTCAGAGAAACCTAGGCAATAAGACGCTTCAAATATTGCTAAGGTAATATCTGGGTCTGAAGAAAACATGTAACATATCTCCTTTAGTTCCCAAGGAACCCAGCAACGTAGCCTATGGCTGGTGTAGTTCTGGTTTAGATTTTGAGAGTACTGCAATGCTCTGTAAATATAGTGTTCTCTCGAAGCTGATACAGTGGTACACTTCAGAAAAAGGTTTCCGTTCCCCCCTCACCTTCTCATCTCAGTCTTGGCTTCCAGGCCTTTCAGTATGCTTGCTGTTTTAAAGCTTGCCATGCCATTAAATGGCCATACCGTATCTCTCTATTTAAGCACATCTACCTAGGAAATTGCTGTCTGTAATACATCAGTTATTTATCCTAGAGCCTACACTTCTCCTAAGCTATCCCCAGGAACAGTGTTCCATAAATATCCTTATTACAGCTGTTTGCATTTGTTAGTCACTAATGAGGGAACACCCCGTGTAACTACTTCCCTCTAGAGCCAAGTCCCAGCAGGGCTCCCAGCAAAGCCAGGGAGTCACTATTGCAGCAGTCCCAGCTTTGTCACTATTGCACAGCACAGGGTGCTGCTTTATGCAGGACCTGAACATGACATGTCTAGCAGGTACTCTGGCTTCTGCCACTGTGGGCAGAAAAGGGGAATGTTATCACAGATATCCATGTAAAGAGGCCATGGGAAAAGTTACTGCACAGCAGCCCATTTTCAAATGTTAATTTGACCATTACTGCATTCCTTTCTTTTTCAACAATAAAAGGCATGAATTACACCCAGAATAAAACACAAACTGTTTCTTTAGGAGAAAACGAGCAACTTTACTTCTCAAGGGCATAAAAAACATGCCAGAAATTGTGTGATTTAGCAATGGCAGAACTTATAAGCCAGTATGTTTTATAAAACATGTAAAATATGTGGTGTAGTTGAGCTTTTAAATGCTGAGATCCTTAACAAAATAAACTCTAAGAGAAGAGTTGCAAAAATTTCTTAAAATGTACCCATAATCCTGTTATCCCCTCCCTCCCCTCCTCTCTTTTTTTGTGGATCCCACTAGAAATTGAATGAGACGGTGACTTGCTATTCCTAAACACACAACAGTTTAATTTACTCAGCTTTACTCAGACTAAAATGTTTTTCCCCAGACTGGAGCAAGTACATACTTGCTTTTGCACCCCACTGAGCTGCTGAATCTTGATGATGAGCGATGCTGTGCGGCCCTTGTACTGGATGGTTCGAATGAAGGTCCCTGTATTGTCCACGCTGAAGGGTTCCGACCAGCGCCAGTTTCCCCAGCCTTCGATACAGATGTGTAACAGCTGGAAAGAAAGCAATCATGACTTCAATACATAACTGGGGGAAAAAAAATCTTGCAGTAGGATAGCAATTCCCATGACAGATAAGTATTTTTGGTTTTAAAAGTCAGCAACACTAAGCACACAATCTATGAATGATTCACTCGTTCTGTCATTTCAGATACAAATGGAAGAAGGAATAATACCATAGGATGGCCCTGCATCATGCTTTTCTATAAATTACTTGCTTTAACAGTATCCTTGTGGATAGTAAAGATCCAGTGTACAACTGTTCAAGGATAGGTTATGTAGATTAGAGAGCCTAAGACAGGAAATAAGAGATTTTCTTTACTGCCCTTGAAATGGTTCTAGCTGTCCACGCTCTTAATTGCCAGCAGGCAGTATGGAGCACAGGTCCAGGCCATCTATCTGGCTTTCAGGATAAGACGGATAATTACAAATTCAGATGAAAATTCAGAGAAGGAAGCAAATCTTGTTTATATATACCTGTAAGGCTCATATACATGAGAGCTATATGATTAAATGCATAAGAATTTAGTATATTGTTGAGCTACTGGAAACATTTAATTTCTTCCACAAAAGCAGTGGCAAGTTCAAGCCTGACTGCATGAGAAGAAATTTAACTGCATAATTATGCTCCCTGTGTGATTTATTCCGGAAAAGGAGTGGCTTTTTTCCTGTTTAACTTAAATCACTTCCAGAGCAGCAGAGTCTTTCATCATTCCAAGAGTCTTTCATCCGCTTACCCACCATACACACTTATCTCCATCCCATGGAGATTCTTTAAGCCAGGGTAGTGAAAATTGGTACTGTTCCATGTAGGTCAATGAAGTTACATAAATTTACGCCAGCTGAAGATCTGGCTATTTAGCTCTATATAGATCTTTTGTGGCTGTGCAAACTTAAGAATGTGAATTATATGGAAGGGATCAAAGCAACAAGCATTCTGGGTAAGGTTTATTCTTTGCAGAGGGCCAGCACAGAACATAAGCATCACTTAAGTCCTTTAAAACTGTTATGTAAAGGCCTGGTGGGAATTCTCTGGTGAGGGTTGAATTTCACTCTGATTTTGGACATCTGTTATTAATTAATTTAAGCAATTTGGAACAGAATCAGGCCCAAAGTACAATTATTTACATGAGTGAAAAATGAAACTTGTAAATATTATGGTCTCCCATGCTTTGTGTTTCCAAAAGGAGCCAGCGCCATCCATAGATCTGGCCACTTGGACTTAGAGAATGTCTGGATGTTGGCTTTTTTTCATCGTTTTAAGAAACAACCGGAGCAACAACTTTCAAAGATATTACAACTCAGTAGCCTGTTTGCAATTTGTGGTATCTCCTCAGCACAAGTTACGCACAAAACAAAAACATCCATTCAGTGGGTGGCTTTTGAATTTGCAAGAGTGATGACTGTTGCATTCAGATACAAATTAGTTTTATGCTGGAAGCACAAAGGCTAATATATGCCAGTGTGTGCATGGGCATGTATTTGGATATGCACATGTGTTTGCATGTGTATGTGCATGCTTATACCCAAGAGTATGCCGAGGAAAACTGTACATTGGGCACTCAAGCTCATAAACTCATAGCTTTGATTCGTAATTATTAGTTTCAGAAAAGGGAAAAACAAAACAAAACAAAAAAATCCAATTTCAGTGGCTGGAATCCATTCAGTTTCTTACAGAGGCAGCTGGGAATAAATCTCATCACGTATGAAAACTAAGAGAAACAAGAAAACTGTTTACTTTGGAGAGACTGGTAGCTGGAAATGACGGCCAAGTAATGAGAAAAGGTAGTAAGTGGTCGGTGTCAGCTGGACGGCAGGCGGAAGGCAGCGTGCTCCCAGGATAGGTGCCATAGAAATGCCATAATTGATGACTAGCAGGTCATCACTGCAGGTAGCTCCAGCACCAGGATGTCTCCCACCCCGGAGAAACAGCCTGGCTCAGGAGTTGAATGTTCCCAAGGAGAATGCTGTCAGCTTTCATGGAGTAGCTGTTAGCTCACAGAGCTGCCTTACTCGTTTTCTTTGTAACAAAAAAAAATTGTGCGTGTGCATTTAACTTCATGGTTCAGAAAGAAAAGATAAAATAAGAGCTAATATTAGCAATTCCTTGTTTCTTAAACATACTGTGTGCACACTGGTGAACGCTACATGTAGTAAGGAACAACTTATACAACTTATTTTAAATATATCTAATGTATTTGTATCGATGACATATTAATATTGTGAATTGTGTATTGCCTAAGCTTCCTTTTAAGCCAAGAAACTGCAGTTGTGGAAAACACCAAGGGACCTCTGTGTAAAACAGCTACTTGAATGTCTGTGCGATTGCTGAAAAACGTGCCTAGGAATGATTAGCAAATGGCAATAAGTGATCTACAGATATATGGCAGGAAATAAAAACTGTAGTAATTTTGGAAAATTAAGTTATCAGCTATAAACATTATTTTAGCAGAAGACATCATAATAGATGGCATTACATATTCGATAAGACAACGTCCTAATGTTATAAAACTGACCCAACACAGATTTGAAGTAACAACTGCTGCGTAGCCCTCTTTCATTTGTCAAGTTTTAAGTAAATTATAAATATTTAATAGAAATTCTGCTTTAAAATAGCACTTAAAGTATAGTTAAGGATGCTACATGGAGAAAAAGTATGCTACACAGGAGAAAAAAGAAGTCTTTGCAAAAAGGTACAAAATTATTAAATGGAGTTCAAAAGCACTGTAACCAAAATAATCCAGTGATACTTGGCAATTTATAGTTTAAAGAGAATTTAAAACAGATTTGCTATTGTATATATTAAGAAATGCACTCACTTGTGTAACCATTTGATCTCAATGGTTTTGTTAGGGCACATATCAATAGAGCATTTTATTTTCACTAACCTTTGCTGTTTTTTGGATTTTGAGTTCTAAGCCACAGTGGATTTATGTTTTAAAAGGGGATGAAACTGCCTACAGGGTGGCAGAATAAGATGAAGCTGTTTTTCCTAGAGTAAAGGGTTAGGAAAAGTGGTACTCTTTATCACATCCCTTTGCAGAATGCTTCTAGGCACTCCTCAGAATATACGTGGGTTTCAGCTAGAAGTGTGCGTGAAGGATATGATCTGAGTAAATAAAGCCAAGTGTCAAATGACAAGGCATGAAGACGAAAATGGGGGATTAAAAATGAGCCTAAGAAAGAGTGCAGTCCAGAAAAAGCAGCATTTTCCAGCTGTGTAAGTAATTTAAAGCTTGTGCTCTCAAAATGTTTAGTGACACAAATTTGATTTCTACATTGCTTGTAGATCCATCAAAGCTAACCTGTTTTCCCTGTAATTAAATTTTATCCATTTGCTAAGTGAAACGAATAAATGCTTTTTTTGGAAGAACAGGGGTTATGGCTGTCAACTCTGAGAGGCTCAAAGGGATAGGAGGGGACTCAGCTAACGGTATGGGAAAAGACAGTTATTTTGAGAGAGATGGCTAGTTAAATCAAAGCTGTGAACATGCAACAGCATGGAGCAAAATGGAGGCCTGGAGGTGGGAGCTGAATTTTCAGACTTGAAGGTAAAGTAACTGTAATTCAGATATTAAAAAATAGGATGATTTGTTTGTTTTTGGTTTTTTTTTGGTTGTGTTTTTTTATGACATCTAGCATAATGTGACCCGTGGCCAGGTTTAGGATTCACACTAATAAAAATAGTTGGTATTTAAGAAAACCGTGAGTAAAATGTTCATTCTGCCTGTTGGCAACTGCAGCAGTTACCAAAACAATCTGAATTTCCATTTGGCTCGAGCTCCTC
Source organism: Tinamus guttatus (assembly GCF_059628265.1). Classification (NCBI taxonomy): domain Eukaryota; kingdom Metazoa; phylum Chordata; class Aves; order Tinamiformes; family Tinamidae; genus Tinamus; species Tinamus guttatus. Next base: position 1,554,954 of record NW_028289044.1, read on the forward strand.
ATGGGACCTGGGTGAGTGGACCATTCCGAGCCGTGGTTGCTCTCCAAAACCACCAGCAAGGAAGAGGGGAGAGAACAATTTCCAGCACCGCTGCCCTGGCCAGCAGAAACAGGGCCAGAGCTCTCTGCCAAGGTCCCACTCAGCGGATCTGCACGAACCCTTGGGGACTTTTGGAGGCACTGTGTGTCTCAGGACAACCTGCAAAGCAGGTTTGAACCCAGCAGGAACCATCTAGCCCTGAACACTGCAGAGTAGAAGAGTCTTTGGGTCAACGCACAGTAACCAGATTAGGAGGAATCATATGCCTCATGGATAATAACAACCCTTATCTGCTCAAAACATTATCTATAAAGTGAATTACATTTGGAATGCAGATCCCTAAGGAGAGCAACAGCACATTTCTCACTACTCAGCGTAAAATAACATAGAGCATTTTTTTTTTTTTTTTTTTGCCTGATGCTGTTCTGCAAATGATCTGGGGAGGATTATGTTCAGTATAAAAGGCTGCTCAGAGAATCTGTAACATCCCTAAACAATTAAATAGGAAACTATCCCAATAATGACTGATGTAGAAGTCACAGTTGCTCGGTTTGAACCTACAGAGTACTGTATATCATTTTGCACTTAACAGGACATAACCCAATACCTGAAAGAATGGCAACTTGGAAATAAATAACAATGAATTATTATCCTGATGGAGATGCAACATAAATTAAAATTTGGCTTCAGTGCTTTTTTTCCTTAGGAGAATGAAGAGGAGGTTCTTAAAGTTACTTCCAAATCTACAACTGCCTTTAAAAATACTATTTACAAAATCCTTGCAGAAATTGCCCTTGCAAGTCATACTTCAAAACAGGGAAAAATTCAAGTAGATTACAGCGTTCAAGCGAAGGTATTGCTAGCCTACTAACCATGACTAATAGCTAGTCAAGAGTTTATAAACGTGACTGAAGATCTGATCACTTTGAACTTCAGAGTTTCACCCTATGTATCATATGCTCCAGTTCGCCTTAAGAACACAGCTGTCTTGGAGACAAACACAACTTTTTACATAACTGGGGCCCATCCCACAAAGCCACTTGAAGATCAAGATAAGGAGCGTAAGTTGGATCCAATAAGTACAGGAGTGATGAAGCTTCTCTTTCCTTTTCATGATATCTAACAGACCTCTAACTTTCATTAAAATTCACAAAAGGAACTTACGAGGTCTGGCAACTTTTGCTAGAATAGCTTAAAGCTTCAAATATCATCAGTCTGGACTTACCCCAGCTCTGAGAAGGACTTTATACTTGTGGGTGTCTTATCCCTAAGGAAGGTGAAAAACTCAAGAAATCTGAGAAAAATATCAGGGAAAGAACAGAGTAGAAGAAAGAGCCTCAGACTTCAGACTTATTACTGAAATACTAGACAAGCTATTGAGAGTTGTAGGAAACAGCAAAAGTTAAAATACAGAAATACAGAACTGGACTAGGAAAAAAAAGAAGAGGGAATGAAGGAAGGAAGGAAGACTGAAGGAAGGGAAGGAGGGAAGGAAGGAAGCAAGGAAGGAAGGAAGAAAGGAAGGAAGGAAGGAAGCAAGGAAGGAAGCAAGGAAGGAAGGAAGCAAGGAAGCAAGGAAGGAAGGATGGATTTTAACTTAAGTCCAACAATTTGAAGAATATTACCAATACACTGAAACCAATACACTGAAATTTAGTGCTATAACTCCTTTCTTAAAATTAAAAATTTGAACAAATTTTATTTATAGCTTACAGTAACTTTGTTAATATTATAAAATTAAGTCTAAATGCAAATGAAACATTAGCTATATGCTATGACACAAAATATTTTGGGAATATTTTAATCTTGTTAGATAAATGCAAATGGCCAATCCTACATCTCTCACTATTCTTAATTAGCAAAAGAAAAATGGAGAATTTTATTGATGTGAATGTAAAAGAAATACAATCCTTTTAAAACTATTTATTTTCATTTAACTGAACTGCCTTGCCATACTAAAAAAACATTTTGCAGAGGTTAAATAAAGTATTTCATGGCAACCGCTGTTTCTTAGTGCCTGTGTAACAAGAAACATGAGCCAGTCGAAGTTGTGCAAGTTGGTTTTCATTCCCAGTAAGAGAATGCGGTATCTAAGACCTTGTCCTAACTCATTTTATTCCCAAGTGTGAGTCAAGTAAGTCAAGTATGAACTAATGCCTGGAGGGAAGTCCTTGACTCCAAAAGTATGGATTATTTCACATTTATCTTACAATCTGCTCTCAGAGTTCTTAAAATTCACTAACTTGGCAAGTCAGGAATTATCATGAGAAATGAAATAATTTCATAACTATGAAGTCATCTAGCATTCCATGAATATGACACTTGTAGGGTTTGTCCATGCCTGGGCATTATGCTGACCTTTGGATAATAAGCTGTTAGACAGTTTTGCATGGAAATAATTAGGAAAGTGCCATAGCACAATAGGTACAACCTGAAGCCCTAACTGAGGGGGTGTAACCTGAAGTCTTAACTCAGGAGCTGTTTTCATTTCAAAGATTTGTATTAATCATTATAAAAATTTACACCTGACAACATTTGTAATAATCTTTAAACAAGCTTATTTTGCACGATCTAAAATGGCAAAATATTGTGCTGCTTAGACAGCTTAGATAAAACACCTTTCTGAAGCATGCTGTATTTGCGATCATTTGCATTTACCATTAACCTAATGAACAAAACTTATATAGAGATGCCAAGGTACCCTGACCTTTGTAAAGAAAATTAGCTTCTAGCAGTGTGTGGAAAGCCTACTCTTCCATATATTTTCAGCGAAATTACCTCAGTGTTCTTTTTTAGTTTCCAAACTTCCCAGCAAGAGATGGCTGCTGAAAAATGTTAGAGCAATCCTAATTTTGAAACTATTCCAAGGGCTGGGACAAGCGAGGCATCGCCCCCTCCATTAAAAGCGACTGCTGGACAGCAGTGTGTGAAGGCAAGAGGAGGGAGCTCCCAGCTTCATCCTCTCCTGGGATACAAGAATCCAACATGACTCTCTCAAATGTTTCTCAGCGTCATTCTTCAGTGAATCTGAATCTGATCAGAGTAAACTAGAACGGGGAAACCCTTTGACATCACCAGCTTCAGATGAAGAATATCTAAAAAATGTGTCTGAAGTTCCTGCTGCCACCCACTCCCTAATGTGTGATACTGTTTTCTTGTGGACTTCTCCTCCTTTCATCCTGTACTTCTATTTTTTTACTTAATAAGAAGCTTAGCATCCATGAAAACTGAATCTTCTGCACAGTTCCAGTCTGTGACTAAAAGGACAAGCTAAAAATGAACATCTTTGCTGTAAGGTTGGCGGGTGCTGGCTGGCTAACACGGGCTGCTGTGCTGGTGGTCTTCAGCAGCTTGGCTGCAAATGACAGAAAGTGTCAGTAAAAAGTCGCAATTTTAATCATCCTTTTTGGCTGAGATAATCCTCCTCTTTCCAGCTTGTGCCGTTAGCAGAAGCACCTCGTTATTAGCACTACACCATTACCAGAGCTATGCTCTAGAAGCCTCTAGAGTGATGGCCAAAAAGAGGATTCTCCCAGTGGTAAAATTTTATATAACTAACCATAAAAGGGATAAGTAAAACTGTTAAGAAGAAAGCCTTTTGTAAACGCTGTTTTTTATTTACAATTGCTTTTAAGCATTTCTTTTCCTATGGGTTTACTAAAAGGTTAAAATGATTTTTAATGGTGACTGCTACAGAAGCAAAACAGCTGCTTATGCAGTACTGGCTCCCTTTGGCTCTGACCATGACCGCAGTCGCAATCACAAACCAAGCCAGTCTTACCCCTGGATGGATGGGGATGCCATCACGAACCCGACACGTGCCCATTGCACAGGCCATGGGGCCCTGCTTGGGCTGCCCAGGTGCAGCCTGGGGTGTCACTGGCATTTTGTGTGAGAAAGGCCTGTCTAGGCACCTGACAAGGGATGTACCGCACTCCAGTGTCGCTGGAAGTCCCCAGGTTTCCCCTCCGGGCTCTTTGGTCACAGCACACACAGTTTTTAACACCTCCTTTGGCCGTGGGGCTTGAGCCGGCCCTTTGCCACCTCCCTGTCCTGCCTTCCCCTCAGCGTAGGCCTCCACTGCGGGGTCAGTCATCACACTGTTTGCTCTGGCTGCAGATTGCCACACTAACAGAAATTCCAGTAGTTTTGCATCGCCACCGACTGACATGTGAATGAGACACACAGCGAGTTTGTCCCCTCTGCTTCCCACCGAAACTTGAAACTTGTCAGCAGTGAACGGGGCACAAATGCTGCTGTTCAGAATTGCTCTCTCAACTTCACCTTCTTTCTGACTGGCATTCCCATGGCCGGCATTTTCCAAGGCTCTAAAGGAGCGAGGAATTCAACAAGCACTACATTCCTCCTCACTTCTGTAAAAAAACCAGCACCCAGCAGCGCTGTTCAGCAAGTAGGGTGGCACAGGTCTCTAGTCTCCCACTCGGCATATTATATGTTAACACATATATTAAAAAGAAAGAAGAAATGGCTTTGCTATCCAACAAAGACTCTCTTAAACTTAAATTCTTTCCCTGTCTTGAATTAAGATGAGAAGTCCATTTCTCACCATCAACAGTAGGCAAGTTGGATTCTTTAAAATATTTCATGGGTTTTTTTTTTTCAGTATCAGTGTTTATCCTTAAAAAATAAAACAAGAAGCTGTAACTGCATCATTTAAACTACATAAATGGGATGTTTCCAACAACTTCAAACCTTCCTTATTCAGAGCTGGGAGATGTGTCCAGTTGACTGTGTTCTGTAAGCAATTCCTGTGAGCGGATGCTTCTGGTAAAAACAATTCATTAAAAAAATTCCCCAACCCCCTTACGCACATCACAGAAAACAGACACTGATCATTTAGCTTTATAAACCTGGCAAGTGATCTAGTTTTTTTTTTTTTTTTTTTTTTCCAGAAGCTTCAGTTTCCGTGAATGCTCAGTTTTGCAGAACGTGGTGGGTGCACATGCAGTCCTACCCTTGAGTAACTCCTAAGCACTTCTGGACTTCCTCAGGCCATGTTTTTCTTTGCTTTCTGATGCAGCCACAGCATGTGGCTGACGAAGGGCCTGGGACACTGCAGGCAGTTGAGACCGTAGAGAAAAATGAAGAATCAGTGCAAAAAACCACCAGCAAGCTCCAGCCACGGCTGCCCTGGAAGGGCTGTTTCTGACATACCTGTGGGGACTTGTGAGAGCGCCAGCTGTACTGGTGACTGTGGAGACTCGCCAGCAAAATGTTTTCATCAGTATCCACCTGGCCAAACCGCAGTGTCTCCTGTGTGTCATTACAGATCACAAAATGGCTGAAGACCAATTCCTCTGCCTCAGGGCACCGGTTCTGAAAGGAAAGGAGTATGAAAGCCTGTAAGGATCAGATTAATTGCAAGATATTTGGCAGCTGTCTGCCCAATGGTGACCGTTACAGCACAGAAATACTTCAAGACCTCCTGTTATTAGCTTCGGTTTCAAAGTGTTCTTCTCTCTGCAAAAGCACAAACTAGCATTTGGGCTGAAAATGGATATCCTCAACATGTATTTTGATTTCTGCTTCCGTAATGTAAGACATCTAAAGCTAAAGCAAAAATTAGATTTCCTAACTTATGCAAAAGACTTCAACACGATTAACTTCAGTGGGAAATGGTGTGTCATACAGGGCAGGTGGGTGCTCCAGTCCAAACAGATAGGAGCAGAGTGGTTTCTCTTAAGTGCAGCAACAGATCCCTCAGGCCAGCAGGCTGCCTGCCCTCTTCCCTGGCTGCTGCTTCTTGTTTGAAATAACTATGGTGTGTCAGCAGAAGACTCTCCTAATACTGCTACATTAAAAATAAAAGCAAAGCAGAGTATTTCGCAGATCCACAAGGCCAATTTGAAAACATGTCATAAAATTTAATAGTCCAATATGAAAAACCCAAAACTGTCACAGATTTTTGAAGTATTTCAGACTTTAAGCTGTGCTTTCCTCTGCCTGTAGCCTCCATCCATCTGTATCTTTATACGTTTCATCGGGCTGCTTGGCACTCTGATGACACAGTGTGACAATATGATAGCCACTAAAAGCTACCAGTGCCACAGGACTTCCTTCCATCCCTGAAGGCACAAACTACCATTTCCACACCAGAGAGGTCACAGTGTGATTGACACTTCTGTATGGGGACCTCCTCTCAGATATTTTTGCCGTAGTCGCCACCGGGCATCTTCACCTTGCAAGTTACTACCCAGCAACAATAACAGTTGCCCCAAAAAAGTGACTTTCAGATATTCTTCATGCAATTTAACGGGTATAACACAAAGAATCCCTCTCACTGCGCTTTTTGTTACCTCTTTCTGACCCGTATTTCCTAGCACACACATTTGACAATGGTTTATTGTTGGTCGGTTCCCTTCTCCGCACAATATAGCCCAGCTGCTCTTTCCTCATCCTTCCTTCCCATGACGTTTTCTCTCGCTTATGGGACCTCCATGGTCTTTCAGAGCTGATTTTATTTCCCCTCCTTGTTCTCTCAGCGGACCTTTTAAACAGACATAATGAAGCTAGCACCTCCTTTGTCTATGATCATATGGGTCTCTAGCTCTTTGATAACAATGTGCCTGGAGGCCTGCAGAAATGCAGAGATCAAGAAAGAGAGAGAGAAAAATACTTCCTGATAGATCCCTATGGATCCTTACTTATCCATGAAAAACAGTTTGGTACATTGCTCCTAGCACATTACAGAGTGATACACGTGGAACAGATTTTCTGAAAAGCAAAGCGTGCAAGGTCTGTCCATTTAACATCCTTGAATGCATGTCCACTACTGTTATTAACTTCAGAAGAACCTAAGGTGCACATCTACAGGCAGACTGCGATTGCTTTTGTGATCCGATTTCAAACTGGTTAGCTGTGAGCATCTGTGCATCAAATTATTCACTGTAGAAGTATAGAAGCATGAGAATATTTACATTAATGTTTCTTTTAAAGTTCTCATGACTTCTGCATCAGATCAGGTATCTTCTGTGAAACAACAGTCAGCATAACATAATCAAAATCTCACTTTTTTGAAGTAGTAAAATTCATAACAGAGCATATGTCTGTATCACATTCAGTAGCAGATCTCGGTATGCTAAGGGCTGACATTTATAGTGCCACTTCAGAGTACAGAGTTTATTTTGGCATTTTCTAGTGGTGGATCTATGACTTTTTACTGTCAAGCTGCCATACCCACATACCCATAAGTCTACCACAAATATATATATTTTCCTGCTACAGCTTTATAAAATGTTCTTTTTAAAAAGAAGGATTTACCATCCATAGAGCTCAGCATGTTGTTATAGTCAAACCCAGACAAAACCCCAGGGAATTTAAGAAAGGTTTATGCCAAAAGATTTTTCTTGTCGATTGTGCAGATAAAGGACTGAAAGAACACCAGAAGATGATGAACTTCTTTTTTGACTGTTAATGTGCAATTAAGTCATCTTACATTAGGTTTTTGAATTTTCTGAAGGGAAAAAAGGAATCCGGCAACTTCGACTTTTCATCTTGAAATTTTGGCATATGTAGGACTCCTAATTTGTACTGGAGGAATGTTTTCCCATCAGGGATTTCTAATAGACTTACATATATCTTAGTGCTGAATACAGACATCAGTCATTACTCTTAATTGCTAGATTTGCTATTGAATCCAGTGTTTTTGGCAGAAACCTTTCCCAGAGTTAAGCAAAAGGGGCCTTTTAAGCTCAATTTTACAACAGTTCCAAAGTTTCGACTGAGGAAACACATAAAAAAATGTTTGCATAATAGGGAGTTGCTCCACACTGCCAGCCTTAAGAGATAGCTACCGGTGCCTCAAGTCTTGATAGCGACATCGGACCACAGGATCATCAGCAGAGCGTGCAGATGCTTTTGGTCAGCCCAGCAGCAATGTTGCTATACTGCTTTTACAGGCAGGCTGTGAGGCAACCCTTAGTCTCCTTGTGGAAAATACAGGAGATTTTTTGCTGGCAGAGTATCTCCCATGGCCCTGGGGACGTGCAGCAGCTCCTTGCACCCATGAAAGGGACTTTGCTGCTCAAGTCTAGCAGTCTCTGGGTGGGCAGAAAGGGACAAAAAATTCAGCAAAAGGATGCGGTGAGGAAATCTTGATTGATAAAAGAGAGCATTAAGAAACCAGACGGAAGAAGAAAAAGTAAAACTAGACCTGGGCCTGGGCCATTTGTGTGGCAGTGATGCTGAAAGAGGGCTGAATGATGACTACAGGAGCTGAAAACACCCAAGTTTCGATTAAGAAATAATAATAATAAAAGTCTCTCTCCAAATTAAGACTGCAAGTCAAAAGAATAAGCAAAAGATCAACAGCCTGAATCAGATACAGATTAGGGTCAGTTCCTGGGGGACAATTTCCTGCCCCTCTTTAGATCATTTTTCAGCTGTTCTTTTCTCTCCAAGAGGCCTGGAAAGCGTCTCATATTTATTGGGCTTTCAAACATTTTGTGAATTCTAGTCAGAGGGGGGAAAAACATCACACATAATACTAGTCACCAGGCTTTCCCTGTCTCGGGACCTTCTGCTCACATCTCAGCTCACAGCTATTTCAAAGCATTTCTGGATCTGGAAGCACACCATAAAAGCGTAGGCCTGTTTATGTGCATAAAGTTACTTTCTGTGAGTCTCGCGGGCTACTGAGGAGCTGTGCAAGGCTTCGTGCAAACACTCACACTCTCATGCACCGTCTCTCTTTCTCCAGAACTCATTAATAATTTTTGGTCTGAAAGTCTTCAGCAATTTCTTCTCTCTATCTAAGAGAAAAGAACTTTTTTCCCTCCCCAGTTCCTTAAATTTCCTTGCAATTCTGACTGCAGCATTCAATCAGTATTAGCTAAATACTCAAACTGAAGCTGCAAGTTCTTGGTACACTTTTCTTTTGTTCTTGTGGGGAAGGGAGAGGGAAGCTACTGCGATAGACGTCATTTTGCTGAGCCCAACTCATTAGGAGAACTTTTGCTACTCCTGACAGAAAGGTTAAGCATCACATGGACTTTGAGGAAAAGAGGCTCTACTGATTTCCTCAGGTCTAGCACAGGAGCTTTTATCACTTCTGAGGGGTTCAGGAAAACATTTACAGTGAGAGACCACAAAGGGATAGAGCTTTTCTCAGGAATACTCACTTGGTGCCATATGTGGGGAGCTGCTTTTTCAGGAGGTCTAGAGAATATACGAAGAAGCACTAGTGCTTTAAAACAATTTGCAAAGGCTTAAATGCACAAATAAAGGAAAAAGAAAAAAGCCAAAAAATGCACTGTATAGTTCATAAGAAACATGCATTTTCTGTCTCACATATTATTAAATAATAAAACTAATTATTAAATAATTAAATTAAATAACGATCTTCAACTTCCCTGCCCAGTTATTTGATTGCTAAAATCATCATTTTAGGTTTGCATTTAGATGTGCATTAGCTTGTTACTGCTTGTATTTAAACAGGGATTTCAGATTAGACAGGGAAATATGTCAAAAGGGGAAACTGTTTTTAAAAACTGCTAATCCTCTCGAGTTTTCAGCATGTGACTTAGGAGTCTAAAGCAAGCTGTTTGCCTGGTGTTTTTAGGACTTAATCTACTTTCAGAATGTTCATCATTACTTTAAAAAATAAATTAAAAAATGGTCCATATCTAGGAAACAAAGATGCTGACAGCGGCTTCTGTTAATCTTGAACTCTTGACCTAAAGGTGCAAGGCCAAATTGTTTCATGCTTCATCTGTCTGTCTGCTGACTACGACATCACTTATTCCAGATATTAATCCAGTAAAAAATATGTGGAGAATTCAAATAACTTTTCCCGCTTATTAAATTCATGTTTCTAGTTGCCAGCACTTATATTGTATTATATTGTATGACCACCGCACATCAAACAACGCTTATCATGGGGAAATTCATTCCCTCCCTGGAGGTAAAGTCACATACAAAACATCTTGGTACCAATTAGTTTAATAAGCTGTTTTGAACCCACTTGCGTGCTAACGGTTCCCTAATTTCAAAGCAGAGTGAGTTTTTAATCTAGAATACTCAGGGTTAGATACCCACCACATCAGAACATGGTGGCAAGTACCCTTGACATGAGAGGAAACAAGAAAATTACAGCAACAATTACAGAAGTATATCCTCCTGTGGCTTATGTTAACATTGCCAAATCCATGTATAAATCAGTACCAACTATTCATAGAATGTACCTGTCAGCAGTATACTAGGCAACATATGGCTCTACTTAATCAAATATACAATTCAATTTTTTCAACTGAGAATATTCCTTCAAGGCACAGAGAAGTCAGTCAGCCAGTCACACTGAGATGTGGTTTGAAACATTTAAATATTTATGCACCATATTTTATTTATATGTATAACTATGTCTGAGAGACCTTTTTTTTAATTCTAAGAGGAAACTGACCTTTCTGAAGGCCATTTTGCAGTAGTTGCCACACATGTCTTAGATGAGGGACTAGTACTAACTCAGAAATATTTTGGGCTTAAATAGCCTACGAAAGATTCTCTTATACTTTCGATGTTTGTTTTTTATTAAAAGCATTGTTCAAAATATGACAAAAAACAGAAATTGGAGCTACAAAGATTTTTGTTCACATTGATATTTGAGCCAGCTGTAAAGATTTAAATCACACTAGATCTTGTTTTATGAATGTCCTTTTGCAACAAGAAAACCATGGAATGCCCTTAAAAAAAAGAATTTTTTGATATAAAACAGATGTTTTATCCTTTTTTGGGGGCTTTGTTATTGTAGTGCCATGATAGGTAATTAATTCCCAGGCTCCACATAGGTCTTCAGGCAGATGAGGAGAATGATTTGATTTCAAGGCTATATTGGAGCAGGGGAATTACAGGCCTTGGAGGGGTCATTGCAGAAGCAAGGTTCCTTACACTGGGACTGGCTTCAACCATAATGCTGCCTGTACGGAGTGTAATGTGAAACTAGTGTTGAACTTCAATCAGGGTAGAAGTAGTAGCTGGAAACAATATGCTCTGCTGCTCAGAACGAGCTGTTCTTACATATCATGCATTGTTCACCTTTTGATAAATTAACAGAATATCATGCATTTCAAGACCAAGATTCTGATCACTCCAGTATAAATCCAGGTCCTTTCATTGAAAGTCAAGCAGTACAGGGTGCATTTGCCTTCATATACAGGATTTCACATCTTCTAATTTCCATTGCTATCATGGAATTAATGTTTACCAGTTTAAAAGACGTCCAGTACGAATTTAATCTTTCACATCATAAACTGTTTTAATGAATTCAGATGGTATCCAAATTTCCTATGAAATTAATCACTATAGTTAAAAAGTACTTTTTTTTTAGCCCTGTTGTATTTGCCTACCTGTTGCCAAGCTTGAATGGCTGTATTTAGAGAATGAATTGCATATTGGCCAAAGCCGATGAAAACGGGGTCCACCATTATTGTGCTGTCCAAGATTCTTCCATCGGTACTGCTGGAGAGAGCAAGCTGCCCCCAGATTTTGAAAGGCTTTACAACACTTTGCATAGTCACGTTTCGGCACTCCAGCAGTTTGCAGCTGGCTTGAGTTGAAAACTGGATCTCCTGGAACCTTGACTCATCACTCCACTGACGAAGACAGACGTGAGGCTCCTCAAAGGAAATGACCATGTATTCCAGTTCAGAGGGCAGGCTTTTGTCAGATGTGAATGGTTGAAGAAACTTTGGTGGAGCTGAAAACGAAAGAACAAACAAGACTCAACTAGAACATTGCTATTCCCAGACTGTGTGTTTTGACAAGTCATGTAAAATAGAACTGTGTTTAACAGTAGCTGCAAACAAAAAAGTGAACACAAATAAAACAGCAGTCAGCCAAACTGTTTTACCTACACCATGCACAGTACTTTTAGACTGGCAACTACTTGAAGCAGAGACCATATTTTGAGAGAATTTTAGTACAGTACATGTACATGAAGTTCCATGCATGTTCCATGCATAGCACATTATGAATACAATAGAAATACAATAGGAATTAACAATATAACATTTGTTGAAATGTAACTGTGCAGGCTAACGGGCTCCACAATGAAAATTGTCTTTGCTGTGATTAGCAGAGCATTCAAGACCACAAATCCACAACGCAACATATTGCCCCTCAAATACCAGAACTTAAATAAACTGCATCCTAAGACTTATGCATGAGAAATATATTAAAAGGATTCTTATGTGCTCACTGAAGTCTCAGTCCTGCAAAGTGCTGAGCACTGTGGCAGCAGAAACTGCAAAGCACATGCACCACTTGTGTAACATAAAGCCTGCAAGTATTTCCATTGATGTTATTATTTATGTTATATGGGACCACTCACATGCTTAAAATCAGCATATGCTCAAGTGCTCAACAGATCTGGAATGGAAATGCTCATTACTTTCAAGGATCAAGCCTTATTATTCTACAAAAGTGTAATGGATACAGTAAATTTTCTGCTCTCTTTTTGTATTGTGTGTGACAAACTTCAGACCCAAAACTTAAGGTTTTTAGGTAGCAAGAACAACAGCAACAGCAGCAGCAGTGTAAACTCAGTTGTTGCTGAACAATGAAACAGCTGGGTTTGATTCTAATTTGAATTTTCCAGTATATGTAAATTTAAAAGGTCTAGCATCTGGAATTGGAGTATAATAGCTAGGAAGATTATGTGCTGATAGAGGTAGTTGATATAAAACTAAAAAGCTGTTAGATGTGGAGTGTCTATCTATCTTGGTATGATTTGATAATGAATATAATATAATCCTCGCAGAAAAACAAAAACTACTCAAAAAGAAAGCTGGTCTGTAAATAATATCTAAGATATTTGCTCATCTTCCATGCAAAGCATTCCTGGCATTTGAAAATCAGGCAATAATTTAAAGATCTCTTGGAATGTATTTGCCATTAATGCAATGACAGTACTGAACAAAAACAGATGTAGCTCCAGAAGTGATTGTAATAGCAGTTAGGTCTGCAGTTCTCAGAGCTCTTCCAAAGAAGTCTTACGAAGGGGGTTGCAAAATCTTCAGATATCTTAATAGTACTGTTAATATGCTGGAAAATTTGGAAGATTGAACTCATTCACTAGTTTGTCTCAAAAATCAGGCGGCACCTGCTTTCACTAATCAGAGTAAGGGAAGGGGACTGCTTCTACAGTTACCCTTGCTGAGGGGGCAGCCCCTCGCCGGGCTGGCGCGCTCTCCGTGCACGTGCCAGCACCATCCGTTCTACCCTGAAGCCTCAACCAATGGCTCTGCACTGTAGCTTAGTTCAGGAATGAGGAAATGGGGACCACAGAGAGCAAAATAACAACCTAGCACTACAAATGAACCGCAGGCTTTTATGATTCCACATAAAGCAACACAGACCTGCTCCTAGTTGATCAAGATGATGGCAGAGATGGACTTCCAAATAAGTAAACTGGACCAAGAGGCTAAGTGAGGGCACGAACCAAGGAGTAAAACAGGAGTCGACCCTGGTACAGGCTGCCAGTGCAGTAGGAGTTACAAGCTGATCACATGCACTCTGTGAGCCAGATTCACTTTCTGAGCTGTAGAAGATAAAAAATGAAGTTATCACTTTGCAGTAGGATGAGACCAGGTGCCAGGCGTATTTTCTGACACATCCAATGTCATCATTTGGTTTTACATTTAACATTACTGCATATATATTTTTCCAAGGAGAACAGGGTAGGCAAGGCAACAGTGCTTTTATCATAGTGCATTTCTAGTTTACTAGCTGAAACACCAAAATAAAAAAATCAAAGCAGGCTTAGAAAAAACAATAAAAATGAATATCAGTTATATTTAACTAGTGATACAACCAAAGAAAGTCCATTCCCATTATAAAAGCTTTAAGATTGATCTGAAAGTTAATTTTATCAAGAAAACGATTTTTACATTTTAAGGAAACCAACTCACAACCACTCGAAGTCATCATTTAAGAAAAACTTCTGTAGTGTTATAAGCCTCGAGCCTTTTACTAACACCAATTACAACATAGTAACTATACATTTAAAATGCCACTGATTTTTTTTTTTCCAAGAAGCGTTCCTGACCTCATGGATATTTCCAAGCATTATCTTTCAGTCTCTTGAGAGAAGCCAACCCTACACCACAATCCTGCAGATTGGTAAGATGCCACTGAAGTATAAATAAACTTTCTAAATTAAGCCAAATCTATCATTAGTGTTTCTCATTCCCAGTCATTAGCAATTTTACACTAAAGAGTTTCAGTTTAAAAGCATAAGCTTGATTTAAGACCTGAAAACTATACCTATAATAAATACTGCTTTTCTTCCCTCTAAAAAACAAAATTTAAGTACGGATTATATAAGGCTACCCACCACTTTTTCAGAAAATAATCTCTTTAATGAACTGCAAACACAATTGAACTTATATTTTAAAAATATTTTAAATTCAAGCGCTGCCTTCCTACACAGCATTTTATACTTTTTCATTCCAGTGTAAGTCTGCAAACTCATGCACAAATGATGCACAGAGTTGTTCAAAACGTACAGCTGCGATGTATGAAATTCCATGGATGGGGATATAAATCAGTGCTACTTTGTGCTACAATAACTAGTAAGTATGATATTTATTTATGGCTTAAATCCCACTTTAAATTTGTGGACATAAATTAAATTACTTGTGTAGGAGTAAAACTCAACTAAAGATAAGCTAATTATCAAAACATCAGGACATGATATAAAACATGGTGAAGGATGAAAGAGGTTTTTATCAGATTTTTTAGCAGCTTTTCTGTATTTCTTCAACCTAGTTACCTTGCCTGTATTTCAAAAATGGTTTCACTGGTGTTTTGTGAACCAACATCTTTGGAAATAAAATTATTCTTTGTGTTCACATGACAAAACATGCATAAGAATGGACTAGATGGGATGCTTTTCTTGGATCTGCCTCCCCGGATGCTCTTCAGTTCCTTAGAACATAGCTCAGAGGCAAATTCCAAACCACCAAAATTCAAACACTGATTTGGACCAGTAACTACTTTTGAATCTGTAAAGCTAGTTAGTTCCCTCAGAATAACTTAGAAAATTGTGACAATGTTAGCTCTTTATGCTTTGATTAGAAACAGAGGTGCAGGGGCATACACAATGAAAACAGAGAAATGGGAGTGAATGAAAACAGAAGTTAAGCAAACTATGAAGCAATAAAAACAAAAAATCACACTTTGATATTCTGAATTAGGACTCAGTTAGTTGAAGCAGCCCTGAGACCCACTGCACTAAAAAGGATGGACACATTTCTGAAATTTGCTTATTCTGAAACTCACCATGTGGAATTTATCATTGCTGTTGCTGATCTGCACAGATTTTGTGGAGGTATTACTATTTTATCTGTGAGGGGGTCCACTTGATTCCTTTCCCACTTGGAAACCATTCCTGGATTTACAGTCCCCATGGTATTATGAAAATAACAGTCAGAATATAATATATACTAGCAGTAAGAGTGACTTTGTAGCCACTTCCAACTTGCTATGGTATCACATTTAAGAAAGAACTGTAATAAGAGATCACAATATTGAGTGAACATTTTTTAAAGGGACGCTGTAGTCCCTTAATCACTATCATGCTCCTAGAATTTAAATGAAATCCCACTTAAATTTTAACTACCATATATTTACATATTCAAAATTTTAACTACACATAAATATCCATATATTTGCATATTCATAATCCTGTAACTACAATACAATTTCCTGCCAAGGTAGATCTCTTACAGGCCTTCAGCACCACTCCTGTCTCCTTTTAGCTAGCGTAGAGCACAAAAAGCAGATGCCCAGTCTGTCCTTACATGTCAGCTGAAACTTTTGGAAACATCCTGCTAAGTGTTAGTGAACAAAGTTGGAGGACTAATATAAAAGAAATAGATCTGATTGCAAAATCAAAATTTGCACGTAAATGATTATGACATATAAAAACATAATTCTTTTGACTGTTTGAGAGCTACAAACACAGTGTGGATTGTGTGCAACTTTTCAGCTGGGAGAAAAGGAAGAGCTAGAACCTACAGCTTGTGTTTGGCACAATACGCTGAGGAAGGATGCAGCAAAACCAGAGCAAATTCTAAATCCCAGCAGAACTGGCTTAAATAGTGTTTTTTTTGTTGTTGTTGTTATTGTTGTTTTTTTAATTCCGTGAAGGACCAAAATTTTTAAATCAGAAAATACCTACGCCGTAAGCCATTATAAATTACAAAATATGATAAATTCACATCATGCCAAACGGTTCAGGCTATATATGTGACAACTGGGAACAATGACTTAACAGCGACCTGCATTTATTCTTGTTATTTTAAGAGTGGAATATTTAAATCAAAAGTGCCATTTGTGATGAGACCTCGACATGGGAAAATATCCACTGGGAAGAAGAATGAGACCGCTTAACTCTTTTAATTTATGACTCAAATACTAGTCTGAATCCAAATCATTAGATGTCAAAATCCAGGACTTTAACAATTTTGAGTAAGAGCTAAAACAATTAGCAAGAAATCTGATCATGTTCTCTCACTTGGATTTTTTTTTAAGTAGCAATTTAATTTAATGCTTATTCAAATATTTTTGTACTTCTTTTACGGTTTGCCAAACTTGAAGATGTTTCTTGTAAGGCATTTTCTGTAATTATTTCACATTCTTATGTCAGTAATTAGATAAATACTATTTATATAACGCAAAAGATGCATGAATATATGTAATGTAACCCACTTAAGCAAAACCAGTGAGCCCTTCCCTGCCAAACTGGGGAGGGATTTTAGGGCCCCATCAGCCAAACACAGCACAGAACTAAAGCCATTTAGATTACAGTTTGCTAAGCCTGTAACATGAACGTTTAACCTGTAAAAATAATTTATTCTATGATCAAGAAGTTTTTTTCTAACCCCCTACTTTAAGGTTTTCCATGACCAGTCATTTTGCCATATATGATTCTTTACATAGCTACTATACTAGATCCTCAAAGGGATACTAAATTATTGCACTTAGGACTTTGTTCATTCATTGAATAAACATTCATGAATGCACATTCAAAACTTATTCATTTAAAAATGGTCTAAAATACTCTTCAAATAAATGATTTACGCTTTTATATTATATCTTAAACCAGATGATAGCTCCATGGTTTTTATAACTCTGATTTCTTCCTGACCAAGCTTAGAAGGGTTGCCTATCATAGGATTTGGATCATAACACCTTTGAATAGTCCTATAATCATTGTGGTCAACATCGCTGTAGCCTGTCAGCTATTACTCAGCATATCAGTAGGATGCACATCTTCTCACACACCATGTTGTTTTCCTGGAATCAGTAATGAAGTGCTTAAAAAACAAGGGACTGGCCCTACAGTATTAATAATTAGCATATCACAGAGGTTACAGCCCTCCCCTGCAGATTCAGAAGGAAAAAATATAACCCTTGAGCAGCAGCTGCTCAGAATCTGACCCAAAATATAAGATCAAACAAGGAAAATAAACTTTGACAAGACTAAGAATTTTTACACTTCAATAGTGAATTAAAATTGCTAATCATACATAGAGTTATAGAGTTATATGTCATACATAGAGTTCCAGCCCGTAAGTAATGTCAAATCGTTGTGAGTCCCAAGGGAAGTGTAGCCAGCAACATTTATGCAACTTTTCCTTCTTGTTTGGATCCCCAGACTCTCAACCTTGGAGTTCCTTGGTCTAACAGCAGGCACTGGCTTGCAGCCCAGTGCTCTGGGGTTCTCACAACTCTCAAAGACCTTATGATAAACCCTGCTCAAGCAACAAGCCCACTGGAAGATATTTACAGAGATAAGGGACACTCTCAAAAAAGGATTGATTTTTTTGGTCAAGTAAGATACAGTATTTTAGGGTAATTGGGCACAACTTAAGGTCCATACCAAATGCAATAGATTCATTTGATGAGAGACAGGGCCAAAGTTTCAGCAGAGCTTCCTTTAATTTCCCTATTTCTTTTGTTTTGTTGTTTTTCAAATAATGCTTTGGGTAGCTGGCACACCTTCTTTGCTGCTGTCTTTTCTTCCTGGTATCCCTCTTCAATGAACTACTAATATTTTGGTAATTCCTGTTCTTTCAGTTGCAGTTTCTAAAGTCTGGAGGAAAAAGTACTTCTGGTTTCACCGCTGTGGACAGTGTGATTTTGCTCCTCAGAGTTTACTAGTACTTCAGAGTCATTCAGATCCTCTTTATCCTGTTAAATCTTGATGCCCAGGTACTTCTGAGGATGTTCACCACCGAGCAGCCTTAGCCTCTCAGAACTCAGGCCTTCCAGGCAGGTGCATTCATGGTGTGCCATAAAATGTTTCTGATGTTAATCACAGTCCAAACGACTTTGATTTAAAATTACTTGTATTTCATTTTACCCCTAGCCTTGTTCTTAATGATTGGCCTCTGTATAACATCTGAATATAAAGCCAGTACATATATGCCCCAGTACATATAGTGAACTCTGAGCAGAAAACAATCAACATGATTACAGTGTCAAACGCCTCGATGAAAAAAAATCTGTTACATTTCATTACTCATTTTCAGTTCCCACCGAGTTCACATTTCTGTGGTGTTAAGCTGACCAGGAAGGTAATTTTGTCAAGGTCCCACATTCAGAGGAATTAACCTTGTCCAAAGCACTTAACTTCTCAATGATGAAAATGCATTCTTTCACAATTAGCATCAAGAAATCTTTTCCAACCTGATACTATTAATGGAAACCAGATGTTTAATCATTGATTTTGTTATTCATAGTCTTATTTCTTAATTTCTCTGAATTCTGCAGCTTCATGTACATATATGTGGATTCAAGATATATATTCAAACATGTTGATTCACAGGCAAGAACCATCAGCACATACTAATGATCCAACAAGGTCATTCTTGTTTTTCTGGTGCAAATATAAAAGGTTAAGAAGGTCTTCAATAGCAATTTTTTTTTTGCTAAATTCTTCAAAATCTACACGTTAACCAAAATCTAATCAGTGCAAACACAGTGAATTTCTGACAGTGTATGTCATTTGTAAAACTTTCATTTGTAAACATAATGAAAGACTGATCCTGTTTTTGAAAACACTGATTTTTTTTTTTACTGTTACCATATTAAGCAAACTTTATGAAAGATAATGTAACACTCTTAAAGAAGTATTAGAATTTTGTTTAATAAATACATCTAAAGCACACACTTGGTTTACTTTGGTCACTAGCTTGCCCTGAAGGCAGAATAAAGCTGATGCACTAGGAGGGGAGCATAGCAGAAGATGCTTGCTAATAATTTATAAAAGAGGTTGTGCCTCAGCCTCCTTCTGTTAACCAACCAACTTTACTGCCCTGCACAGGCATGAGGTTTCAGGCCATGGTCTTGCTGGTTCCTTTTGTTGTTCAGTAATCCTTATGTTCAGAAAGTCCCATGCATATGATGCTTCCAGCCTCTATATAAATCTAAGACAAACCATTTTTGCCCATGTGCCATGCACTTGTGTGAGGGTCACCTACAATCTGAATCTCATTTAAGACCAGCTACTCTCACCATACATGAAAACAATATCCTATTTCCTAAGTCTCCTGAATAAGATCTCTCAAGAGTGCAGCATTAGATTACTGTTTTTCTCTCCTCCTTTCAAAATTACCTTTGGTCATCAGGCACGTTCTGACTGCTGTTCAGGACAATCCTCCACAGATCTGAGGCTATGAGCTCCTTCTGATCACTCACAAGGTTGATGCTGGGCAGCTGTAGTTCACAGACCTTGCTTTCTGATAGACTGAACTCCCGGAATGCAACAAATGATTTCTGAAGCTCATCCCAATACTCCAAGCTGCAAGGAATCTGAGATAAAAAGGAGATGTCAGAATTACTTTATGTTTCCTCAAAAATACAAGGGGATTTACTGAAAGCAAAAGTACAGGCACACTTTTACACACTAAAAGTGTAGAATTAACTGAACTAAACTAGAGTGAGCTGTCATATGGAAAACCAGAATTTCAGCTGTACTCGGGTTCTGTGCTATGTCCAGTTATTTAGGGTTTTTTAAATTTCATTGCAGTGTATCACTTCCAAGTTGCTCTTACTAGGTACAGAAATAACTTTTTGTTCCGTAGTACCCAGGAATCATTACTTATATTATGCAGTCAAGAACTCCATCCGATATCATTACAGCATGGTATCAAGTGCAGTTTAATCACCATAAAATGCTTTTTCTTTGAACTAGCGCTTTTGATTTTATTACATAATAAAATATCCACTAATTAAATGCCCACTTATTAATTATCTTATTAAAATTATTAAAGATGGGCTTGTGGGTGGCCAACATACACACATAAATCTTTGGGGGACAAATTATAAAGTACTTGTAATCCCATGACTCCTTTCACGGAACATGCTATTTAGTCAATGCGTGGTTCACACAACCAAAACCATTTTAATCACATCCCTGAGATTAGATCTACAAATAACTCACTTTGCATAAGCCTGGACTCATCACTGGCTTGGGGAGAATGCTCTTAGAGACATTTCTGAACAACGTAGAAAAAAAATCTAATAAAATATAGATTTTATAGAGTGTGTCTTATGCTTTCTCTTTTGAATAACAGCATGAAAGTAATAATTATGAAAACTCTCTAACAAACATCTGAATATTTCATAATTAAGCACAGAAATACACATTTATGACACTCATACATATCTGATAATTATTAAAATCCAAGTTGTCAGGAAAAAAAGTAAAAAATACATATGTCCTCATGCAGATGTGCCATTCCTGCTTTCATGAGGGTATGTGTGTGTGTGTATCACATAAATGACAAGGAAAAAAAAGCTCCATGATTTTTTTTTCCTTTGTTACTCTGTGAGGACTATACTGCACATGAAGGCAAAGGCGAAGGCAGGTTGATTAATTATCAGGAATGAAGGTTAAGAAGTAAAATTATAGGAGCTCAGTGGTTCAAGCCTGGGAGGGCAGAGGAGCATAAATAACCTCAACCCAAGAACTGTGAAAGAACTAACATGTGGAACCACACGTATTTTTACTGCATCTGTCAAGTCAGAGTGATACCTGAAGGCTGAAGAGAGCAAACACAGTGGCTAATCTTAAGGTCAGAGGGAAAAACAGCTATCTGATAACTGCAGGCAAAATACTCTGATGCCAGTAACATCTATAATGTGGAGGATAGGAATATCAGTCAGGAAGGCCTATACAGTTTTGAAGACTAGAGTCAGAGAAACTGGCATAGATTTAATATTGAAGAGTGCAAGTCATATTAAGCAAGGCATCTGGTTATAAGCTGCATATTCAGTTGAAAATGGTAAAGAAGCAAAACAAGCTGGTGTCAGCTGGAAAATTGAGAGACACCATGATAATTCCTGCAAAAAGCAAATGTGATCCTGAAAGAGATCAGGGGAGACATGCCCAAGAGATGGACAAGTAATGACTTGTGTAAGACACCAGTGGAACCTCACCTGTAATGTGGCATTCTTTTCTGATTATCTGATTATTATTTCTGAATAATAGAAATGTATTAATTCACATACTGGAAACACATTGGAGACAACTACATAAAGAGCTACAAAGGCACATGATTGCTCTATCTATCTAGACTATTACTTAGTATTCTTGTTTCTTTTAGATTATATCTCACAACATTAACTGAATTTTGCAAGTTGCACTGCAGGCTGGAAGACTTGCACCTATCTGTGAGACTGGAGAAAAGTAATAGAGATTGAAAGCAAAGATGAAAAATAGAGATTAAAAAAAATCAGAAACAGATTTCACATGTATTGTTTAAAAAATAAAATAAAAAGCAATGCAGGTATTCAATAGGTGGGTAATCTGGAGAAAAAGATACCAAAATTAGGTGCATATATAGCATCAAGACCAAGTAAAATAACCAAAACAACTACCATGGCAGAGAGAATTAACAGTATCTCTTCAGGTCCTGGTGAAACATAACAGAGTGCATTTGGTTTTTGGGACTCTTCCTGAGGATGCACTTCCTAAATAAATTGCAAAGAATTTGGGACAGCACATGAATGACAACTGGATTCAGTTGTGTGAGTACCCAGAAAGAACATATCATGTACCAACTAAAGCAGGCTGGCAAGCAGGTTTAAAAGATCTCTCCCCATCTTTTTTTTTTTTAAAAATGAGAAAAATTTTCCTCACTGTGTTCAAATATATTAGTATGTGCACCAGAGCAAGATCATATTTCAGCAGCATATTTCAAGATATCATTTACACATTGGAACTCAAACATCAAAGATGCAGTTTAGGAGATCACCTGTACTAGCTAAAGATGTAGAATCTTTGATTCCTAAATACCTAGCTTTATTTGTTCTAGGGGGGTTCCTGCTAATGCCTGATTGGGATGAATTTAAGGAAAGATGGTGGCTCTGGCAGCTATTAGCTGCCAAAAACAATAGTTGTGAAACCTTGGAAAAAAGCTGAAACCCCCAAATTGAGTCATAGGCAGTGGGAATATATGAATTAGCTGCAAGGGAAAATTCCCTATTTGTAGAATTAAGTATAGATCTTTTGACCCTAAAATACTTGAACAAAACCTAAGCCATAATTCAAGTAATAGTTCCCTCTTAGAAAATGTGACGACTACCCCTCTCTCTACAAAACTTAACCCTCAAGCCTAATGTCTTACCGCAAACTTCTTTGCTAAACAACAAAGATGCTTCTTCAACTGACACTCCTCCATGACTTTGCCTTCTTTCCTAGAAGCTCAAAAAATTTAATTGCAATGATTCTATTTATCCTTAAAATGCATTATTATACAGTGTATGTCACTGCGTATAAAACTACTATTTATATATTGGCTCAGACTTAACCAAGAATCTCCAAATTCAGTTTTGCAAGGAAACCACATGTTATGGTGCAAACTCTTAGAAGAATAGGGAGCAAAATATCTGTCAAATTCTCTTTTCAGTAGCATTAACAACAGAGATCTGAAGCAGAAGCAGAGAGCTACATGGAATCTGCCTGGCTCAAAGTACTTGCAATAAAAACTGCTAATAAGATAAAGAAGCTAGAAATTTTGGAAGGTCCTGACTTTCCTCTTTACTTTTGTAGGCTATAGACATAGGAGGTCTGAAAACTGGGTGGCACTGCTCAGATTAAGAATAAAAATGATCCTAGAATCACAGAATGGTTGAGGTTGGAAGAGTCCTTTGGAGATCATATAGCTTAACAATCCGGACAAAGTTGATTTATTTTTGATATGGTGTATTAATAAATTTTGTGAGGAAGAACCAAAGCCCTCTGACAGTTCCAGTTCTGACCCTTGCGAGTACAGAAACAACTCTGTTGAAATCTTTAGACTTTTATGAACATGGATGGCTACTCTCCATGAATCTGTCACATCACACTAATTGTTGATTTAAGAAAAATATCTTCATACGTACTACATGTACACAGACATTCCTGGAAATCACCTCTGGGAACACACATTGACTCTCTACCAATAGAATCTGGCTCAGTTTGAGCAGATCCAAAATCTAAACCATATACATCTCATAAAAACAAAACAAAACAAAAAACTTTCAAACCCGCATCCTTCAAGCCATTCCCTGGACACCTGTGAATCCATCAGCATGACATTACTAATAATCAACATAAGGTATAAGCATCAGTGCACTACAAGCATATATTGTGCATATATTATCTGTACCAGAATAATTCCTATAAGAAAATTGGAGTTCAAGAATTGCTTTAGAATCTGTTAACATGTTTCATATCTACATTTTTATCCCTGTGCTATACATCCTATTGACAATATGGATATTCCTTTTTGCCACTTGGAGTTATATGTAATAATAGCGTAGAACAGGAAAGGAATCCCAGACTGGTTGAGGTTGGAAGGGACCTCTAGAGATCATCTAGTCCAACCCCCTGCTCCAGCAGGGACACCCAGAGCAGGTGGCACAGGGTGGCATCCAGGCGGGTTTGAAGATCTCCAGAGAAGGAGACTCCACAACCTCTCTGGGCAGCCTGTGCCAGGGCTCTGTCACCCTCACAGGAAAGAAGTTCTTCCTCATATGGAGGTGGAACTTCCTGTGTTTCAATTTACACCCGTTATCCTTTGTCCTATCAGCGGCCACCACAGAGAAGAGCCTGGCCCCATCCTCCCTACAATCACCCCTCAGGTACTTGAACATGTTGATCAAATCTCCTCTCAGCCTTCTCTTCTCCAGACTAAACAGGCCCAGCTCACATAGTCTTTCCTCATAAGACAGATGCTCCAGTCCCTTAATCACCTTTGTGGCTCTCCGCTGGACCTTCTCTAAAAGCTCCATGTTCCTCTTGTACTGGGGAGCCCAAAACTGCACCCAATACTCCAGGTGCGGCCTCACCAGAGCTGAGGAGAGGGGCAGGATCCCCTCCCTCGACCTGCTGGCAACGCTCCTCCTCATGCAGCCAGGATCCCATGGGCCTTCTTGGCCATGAGGGCACATCGCTGCCTCATGGTTAACTTACCAGGACTCCTAAATCGCTCTCTGCAGAGCTGCTTTCCAGCATGTCAGCCCCTAATCTGTACTGGTGTCTGGTGTTTTTCCTCCCCAGGTGCAGGACCCTGCACTTGTCCTTGTTGAACCTCATAAGGTTCCTCTCTGCCCAACTCTCCATCCTGTCTAGGCCCCTCTGAATGGCAGCACAGCCCTCGGGAGTGTCGGCCACTCCTCCCAGTTTGGTGTCACCTGCAAACTTGCTGAGGGTGATTCTGTGCCCTCGTCCAAGTCACTGATGAACAAGTTGAACAGCACCGGGCCCAGTACTGACCCCTGCGGGACGCCTCTGGCCACAGGCGTCCAACCAGACTCGGCCCCATTTATCACTACCCTCTGGGGAATCATTACTGATTCACGTTTCCTTCCTAAAAAGGCTTTTATGATCAAAAATGTAGGTGCTTTCTGATTTTCTTGTGACCTGATGTTATCCTCCCAACTCAACTTCAGACTACTTTGTTAATTTGGACATTAAAATCTTTGAGTGCACACCACTAATAACAGACATGCTTGCAATAGTCGAGAAGAGGACCGGCAGCAGTGGACTCCCACATGCTGTCCCACAAACGATCCTCTCTCCATACTGTCATGACACTAACAAGTCTCAGACATAAACCTCATTGCCATTTAGGACAGAGGTAATTCAAATGTCACATTTTCTTAACTTACTGCAGATTTTCCAGAGATAACTTTTTCTATGTTTAGGAAAAAAATAGTTAAATACTTTTCCAGGTAGCCAAATAAAGGACATATACATGAAAAGTATTTTTTATTATTGTTTCATTGCAGTACTAGCACTTTATAGTTTTTTAGCTAAATGTACAAAATGGATCTTTACATATATGCATGCAAAACTTTTAGGCTGAAAAATAAATCTTGTCCAGCTAAGAAAGAGATAAAAGGTATTTAGAGTTGGGCTGGAGAAGAATGTGCTCACTGTTGCTTTCAGGGATGCTCCCTTTTTATTTATGTTTTGTTTTAGTTTTTGTAAGTAAAAAAAAAGAGGCTTATACAGAATAAATGTTCATTTCTTGAATCTCAGTCCCTCACATGGTGGGCGCTTCCTCTTAGAAATGAAGCTATTCCTGTTCCAGAAACAACTCCTGTGCAAGAAGATGCACACAGAGGACAGGAAGCATGTGTGTGTTTTATCTTCTGAGTAGGGCCACCTAAGTGAACGGGAGGCAGAAAATACAACACAAACTTGTACTTTGGCTCAGACGCCAACCCATGCTGAGATTTTAACTCGAGCTTCCTGAGCATGAATAAACTGAGTGCTCCATAATAAAGCTATTCTGGTATTAGGATTCTTCTTTTTTTTCCTGTTTTATGGCCAACTGTCTTAAAAATACAATTCTCCTTTTAGGTGGATAGAACTACTAGTAGTAGAAAATAAAAATCCTAATCTAAATTTTTATAAGGGGAAAACTCTTGGCAGTAACATCCAAGAATATTAGTTTTAAATTCAATTTTGAACTATGATTTGTATAAAAATAAGGGGAAAAAAACTGTGTATTTTGTAGAAAATAAGCTCAAAAGAAAATTAATATTAAATGGACATAAAAGATATGCTTTACACTACATATACAATCTAATCTGATCACTGGCACAACTTCACTGATCATTTTAAACAACTGCAGAAGGCTTCAGCGCACACATGCCCATTTATGCTCGGCACTCTGAAATCACGCTACGAACACAACTGCCAGTTGGATAATATTTTTGATTATCAGGGCTGAGACTGTATCTCATCACTGTGAAAAACAACCTCTCAGCAGTTGTCACTTCTCATGAAGCTCCAAATAATAACAATAAAAAATGTAGTGATTTACAGCAAGGTAACAACTTGGCAAATTCTTATTTTTGCTCTTATTATCATTCAATATATTTTAACTGCACAAAGTATTTGTTGCCTCTCCCTTCTCCTCCCCCTCTCCCTGCCCCCATTCTCCTAAATATCTTTATCTCTGTATCTTTATTTTGATTACATTGACCCTATTTTGTCCTGTCATATGACCTTATATTTTTGGCAGTAAAAGTTATTCCACTGCGGCACATCTTTAATTTTCAAATCATAACGATAATCAGATACTACAACTGGAAAAGTTTTTCAAAATTATCCTGTATTGTTTCTTCACAGAGTCATTTTTTTCTTTGAACTTTGTTTAACACATTTTACCCAGAAGCTAAAACATTTCAATTTTAAATATTCACTTTAAAATTGAATATGCAATATCTCCCTCAATTTTGCTTTTCATACACACACTGAGTTCTTTGTCTGAAAAGGGAAAATAACTATTACTTTGTTTACTGAATAGTAACATATACCTCAGCTCTTTCATCTGTGTTTAACAAATTTATTTATAGTACTGTTATTCTTATTAGCATATTTATGTAATTTTGTTTGAACTTACAGCTGCACTACAGCTCATAAAATACTAAATACTGAATTATAATATAGAGATTTGAAAGAAAACTCATGCCTCCTGAAAGAAACTGCTCTTTAAAAAATACATAACTGCCTTTTAGCTGACTTTGGAAAGAAGCTTCTATACATCTTCAACTAATAGAAGCTATAAAAAACCCTTTGTAATATTGGAACCAGTTGAGAAACCACAAGTATTCAAATGCAGGAAATCATGATTTTATAACATTTTAATGTGATCTACTCTTGGGAAACAAAGTTAACCAAGCCCTATTTCTGTACAGGAAATATTCCACTGTACAGTTGTAATACATTGCGGTGAGGGGTACAGCTGCAAATTTTTCACCTGTAATGCCCCACTGGTATTGTGGCTTACTGAATTGCATCAAGATTGCCTTCCTGTCCGGAAAGCCCTCTAAGTACAAACAAGACTCTAAGCCCAGGTTTTATTTTCCCTTGGTATCAGAATATGGTAATTTAAGAGCCCTGAGAAATGCTTTTTAACCTTTTAGAAGAAATATGTAGCATTCTTTTATTAGGAACTATGTTCTTTGCTTTTCTAAAACAACATGTGCCCAACTTATCTTATCAATTTATCAAGCTAGCAGGTTCAGAACGAATGCAGGTGTGTATAGTAATGAAATCTGTCACAGACACTGACTTTTTCTCATTAAGGAAAAATTACTCTAAACACACTAACAGCTTTTCTTAAGGAAGCGCAGAAGAATGGTAGGCTCTAGGTGAGGAGATTTTGGCAGATTTTTTTTTATACAGGAGAATGTATGCACTGTTTAGAGTCAAATCTATTTTTTTTTTCTAACGAATGTCATTCATCTTGACACTGAATCTATGTGAATCCCTTGCTTTTACCATTGCAAAAGCAACGGTGTTTTATTAGAGTCTTTTTTTTTAATATAACGTAGCAGATTTTCTGAAACAAATTACAATAGATAGCAACTCTCGCACTGGAGACCTACCTACTTATTGCACTATTCCCCATTCTTTTCTGATATAGCATGACTATCCCACATTTTATTTAAGGCTTCTCATTTTCATGGTTTCAGTATTTATGAAGAACATAAGCACTATACTGTTGAACTGTGGTCACTTTGGTGATTGAGGGCAGCAGTCTGTTAATGAATCATGTACTGCATAACTTACTTACTTATGGTATAGAGGATATTTTAACCACATATTCTCACCAAAGCAAAGCCTGAGTCCTGCAA
The DNA here is from genome assembly GCF_059628265.1 of Tinamus guttatus. Taxonomy (NCBI): domain Eukaryota; kingdom Metazoa; phylum Chordata; class Aves; order Tinamiformes; family Tinamidae; genus Tinamus; species Tinamus guttatus. Next base: position 1,583,154 of record NW_028289044.1, read on the forward strand.
CGAGTGTCGCAAGATCAGCGTATAGCTGGAAGAACTTCGGTTTGCAAAGTTTCATAAATCAGAGTTACAAAATCTGAAAAGTCCAGAACACAATGAGAGTGTAAATCTGTCATTAAGATAATCTGATGGTTTCGTCAGTCTTCTGGCACCCGGCAGAATTTTCACTAGCTCGCTAACCCCAAAGGGTAAATTTCAGTGTGATGCACAGGCAAATTATGGACAACTTCCATTAACATTCCCAACAAGTTACGCTTAACTCCCTGCAGACTGCACAGAAACTGTAGTCCAAAGGATACAGTCTCATCTTGAAGCAGTGAACACTAAGATCACACAGCAAAATAATTAAGATTATACACATAAAATACAGTAACAAAATAGTAAAGTCTGAGATAATCCTTCTCTCAGGCTAGGAAGTTCACAAATAATGTTTAAAGCTGGAATTCCTGAAGAGAATGGGCTCTGTTTCAACATCTGCTTAAGACTTGCTGTGTAACACTGCCACTTCTTTAGCTCCTACTTCCTTCCTTGAAAGAAAATGAAGACAATACCTATCTTATAATTAATAGCCAGAGTCTTAACCTTCAAAAACAGATGTGCAAATCAATGTCCACCATCACAGGGCTTGCTCACGTGCTGATCAGCTGAGGTGCAGTTGGCTCAGCCTAAAAGCAAGTCTTCAGCCCTCTAAAATTGAGTAGTTGTTTATATAAATTGCCTGCATTCATTTTGCATGTCTGCAAACACTGGATATACTGTTAGGAAAGCAACTCCATGCTCTAGGTTAAAATGTGTTTGTTAAAATAATAGTTTATGATCTAATATGCTTAATAATTATGCTAGTTTGTTTTTTTTCAAGATTCTTTCAAGTCTTCACATAGCAGAAAGAACACAAAATCCATATATAGCAACACAATAATTTTGAGTAACTTCAAAAGACAGAATGACCAAGAAACTTAAGTTTTAAAAAGCAGATTCCTAGAAAAAAATACAAAATTACCTTCTGGACAATTCACAGTAATTAGATATTATTTTACCACACAATTAAAAAGCCTGATTATTTGAGAGCAATACTGAAATGTGTAACTGTAGACTCAAAATATGCAAACCATCAGGTTTGTCAATAAGCACGGTTGAACTTTACAACTTGCTTAGCTAATAAACCATAAACTTAAATCAGTAACCTGTCATACCCAAATTATCAGGATTTCCAAAATAGTTGTTGCTTTGGAAATGTAAGAAATGAACCAAACCCAAATAAAATTTGTGGTTTCCCAAAAAGCTCTTTTCCCAGCCTCTCAAATGCCCAGCTGAACCATGCAGCCCCATAGGGAATGAAAAGCAAAAAGGAAGCAGAGTCAGCCAAAAATGAGGTATTCTCTGTTAAAAAGAAAAATGAATGCCTTTGACGTTGATCATAATTCTTTTCCTGTTGACTGTCATGTCAAATCTTTCCTGGAGTAATGACTTACAGTAGGTCTAATGTCAATCATTCTTAAGCTCACGCTTCCTTCAGCCACTGTTTAAACAACCACAAGGTGTAAGAAAATGACTGTTTATTGACTGGCAGTGTTGAAAACATCAGACTCCAGACTGTAGTTTACAAATGTTTTATTTAAAAATTGTAACTGTGTAATGCAATGCAACAGATGATTTTCTGAATCCCCACCTCTTGAAGTTGTAAATAATTTATGTTCTCTTAAAGGAGATCTTACCATCTCAGCAAATGCTATGAGGGAATTTTGCCAGAGTGGGATTATTTACCTAGTCTTTTCCTTATTAAATCTCGGTTAAGCCCTTGCAACCTCAGAACCATACTCACTTCCCTAATGTTCTCCAGTAAACCTTGAGATCTGGTTAATTTAATCACCACTTTTCTAAACCAGGAATAAGTGCTCTATTTATTAGGAGGCTATATAAAGAAGAAAGGGCAAAAAAAGGAGACCTCGGCACACATTCATCTTTTCATCAACTCTTACAATGCGGCCTACACTCGCATGCACCAGAAATCCTGGCAGGTACACAAGGGAAACATCCCCAAACACAAAAACCTGTCAGTGTTAAAGCCCAGCGGATATTTTATTCCAACTTCATATGGAGAGAGGAAGAAATGCCATAGATTATCTTCTTTTTGTCTTGCAAGTTTTAACAGCTTGTATCCCTCAGTGGATAACAACCCAGGAGGAAGAATTTTAAGTCCGCGCTGGTGATGCAGCTTAAATAAATCACAGAGCTCAGAATCCGGAGTATTACGACACTGTATAATCACTTTGATTAGACAAGTCTGTTTTCCCCCACCATTTAAATACGTGGCCGCTTGTATAAATGCTGTAGTGTCAATGCACAGCTTTTTGTTTGAGGAATGGGGCAGTGCCAGGAATGTCCTTCCTTTGGAGGGATGCAAGGCAATGAAATGGGGAGCACTGAGCATATCTGTAAATATGTCACTACCTCCAGGTCCCAGCTGCACAGGAAGGCACTCGTGTGTCCTGTTCCCCTGCTTGCCCCCCAAAAGCAGAATACTTTCTTGCTGGTATCCAAATTGCTTTCCTACTCTGATGAGTATCTCCCTCCTTTAAACTGTGAAGATAACGGAGGCGAAAAATGCTCTTCCTCTTCTGCTGCCACCTGACAGATTCAAGGAACTGAACCAGCACAGTTGAATTTAGCATTTAAGACAGCTCTGAAATACACATTACTACCACAAATTACGGTGTGAAATCTGTTCTTTCTGCACTGAGACAGTGGCATTGCCTGCATGACCATAAGCTATTGCCTGGAGCTGGGAATGGCTGCTCTTGCTCCCTGCTTGCTTGCCAGAGTAATGCTCCAGATCCCAGGCGACCAGAAGATGGGCTGAGAAAGCAGTGCTGTAAGAACATTTTAAAACATACCCTGAAGCCCAGTGATGGCCATCAAGCAAAGTTTTCAGTGGGTGGCCTGATTTTATGGACAGATTCATAAGAGAGACACACCAGCAGCAAATTCTGACTGTAGCTGCTAAAACACAAGAGTGTCATAGAGCAAATGAAAGATCTATTGCCCTGTAGTTATACGCTGACTGCTTTATAGAACAGACTTGCCAGTTAAACTGGGAAACTGAGGCATACCTTAATTAAGTCTTCATGTGAGAATATTTATGGAGCCAAATCTATAAACAACTGCACAATTTGAGAGACTTTTTGCTACAGAAATTCCCTGCACAAGGGAGTATGTCCTAAATGTAAAATTAACTGCTTTGGAATAAGAATAGAAGGCTTCATCTCCCTCATTTTTGTGTCCACAATTTTGAAGTACATATAATGAAAAAGCCTTTTAAAGATGCATATCCCTGTAGCTTCAGCCCTGAGACCTTATATCACCATCAATGTATTAGTCTGATTTAAAAGTTTCATTTCTTATAACTGAAAAGCCTCACAGAACGTCCCTTTGAATGTACCAGTACCACCCTTCAACATTTTGAAGCCATGGCATTTCTGCTCCTCTCTCTTGCTCTTGCTTGTTATATTTTCAAGCTGTTGTGTAAAAATTTTCTGACTTTGGACTCTTGCTGCTTCTGAGCAGTCTCACACCAACACTGTTCTTCTCTTTGCCCTTGCTGATTTGGGTAGAAATGAATTACCCTGGCCTGAAGTGACATTAGATGGAATCAGCCCTGGGATTAATTTCACTCTTGTGAAATGTGTGTTATCCTAAGCGAATTGATCAGTAGGGTGGAATATATTTTTATCCAAGCCTTTTAAAAACAATCATCTTATCAGTAGTCAGGATCAAAACATTCGAGTCTCTTGTTGCCTGAAAAGTCTCTTCTGCACATCCCCATTGTACACGGGGTGTATCAGCCAGTATTTATTATGCTAAGAGTACAGATACAGCCTATTCACTGTTTATTTGTGTAACAACATAACACTTGCATATACCCCTTCCTCCTATAATTGTTTTTTACTAAAACATTTAGCTGTGTCTAGACCTTTCCAAACACTACTCAATAAATTCTCAAAATGCACAGTTTTTTTAATGCAAAATCCAATATTATCTGTTTTCAGTTAGTCATACAGAGTTGCACACCTAAAAATAAGGACAATGGCAAACCGATTTGTACTTGGAATAGGAATTGGAATTCCTATGCTCTTATTTTTATATCTCGGACATTAAGATGCCTACTTCTAAAGTGCAATGAAATATTTATTTTGAAAGCGTTGCAAAAGTAAAAATACCTACACTGCACTGATTACAGACATGAGTTAGCATTAATAAGACTAGACCTACGCCTAAGTCATCAACAGCAATAAAGTTACAATAGGCTAAGAAAGACATGCATACATAAAAGCATATGAACGTTGGAGCAAAAGGAAAGAAACTAACCATTGCAACTAACTGAAAAATAAAAGTTGTTATATTAGCTGGGTGGAGGTAAATATAAACTACGTGCATGGCACATCTCAGAACTGGATGAAGACAAATGTTAATATGGAACTAGCGGAGCCAAGTAACAGCTGCAAGATGGGCCATGACACAGGCTTGAGCTGTGATCATGACAGTGTAAATAAAGATGTTGGGATAGAAAGAAATAGGATATATATATAAAAAAACCCAAAAAACAGGCAGACAATGGTCATGCCTCGATGATTCTAGTGGCTCAGCTGTGCTAAGTGAAAGAAAATGCTTCCAGCACAAAGCCAAATGCATTGGTAAAAAGCACACACACACACACACACACACACTTAATAAATATTAGTAAATGAAGCAATGGTTTACCTTCACTAAGAGTATTTTTCCAGATGGGCATGTGTTAGATAGATGTTGTTATAAATCAAGATTTTCCAAAGATACGGAACATTGATTGCCCAGCTTTGATTCAACAAACTATTTGCCTGTCCAAGCTCTCTACACTCTGGACTGCAATGTGACTTTATCCAACAGCCATATACTACTACTATAAGAATATTATGAAGTTCATAAGATGAAGAAATGAAACAAGGTTCCTACGGAAAGATGATGTACAGTGATGCAGATAGATCCAGGAGGACAGGATAAGGGACTTTGTGGTATTTCTAAAATAATGCCATCATGCATACTTTTTTAATCAATAATACATTTGGAAATATATATATTGTTTAATATGCACCTTAATTACTACACAAACTTTAAAACTATACAAGAAAGTAGGCTCGAAAAAGATCTTGACAATGATGCCAACACAGGGAATAATAAGAAATGTAACAACGATGCCCTAAACCAAATGTGTCTTTACTTCTCTCTCATTTATGAAAGTAATTTTGGAAGAGACAATTTTCCCCTAAAAATGATGTGTGACATATCTTTATACTAATTTAGCTTTTTTTTCCTAATTATCAGCCACGTAATCTTTTTAGTCAAAATTATTTGCAAGCTAGTGAACTATAAAACCAGCCTGGCTCCTTTATTCTGCCACGGATCACAACTTCAACCTGAAATCATGGCAATTTTCTTACCACTGTACTTTGACATTTAATTTGTAGGATGCTTAAGGAGTTTCTTCTGTTTTCAGTGCAGACTAAGAAGCAAAAATTTTGGAATTGTGTGGATAAATTAGAACCCATCCTGTCAAAGAATCACTAATATAAGAGAGAGATTAATTTACATTTGTGCCTCAGGTCTTCAGTTCCCTAGGTCAAAAAAGTCTGGACATGGTCCAGATAGTCGTTTTAGTACCTCAGGATAAGAAATACCTTAGGTCATTGAACAAGAACTCCTTAACAAATTAAGGACCGCTATCATGGAAGTCTAAAGGTGTCTCATCAAATACTAGTTACCTGAAAGAACAGTAAATCATGTAGAGCCACATAATGTTCGTGGCGTGTGAAAAAGGGACAATGAGGGATTAGCAATTAAATGGAAAGGGGTTGTAATGCCAATGGAACAGGGAATCATTCAGATATTTCAATCTCCTCAAAGAAATATACTCCTGATGAGGTTTTTAGTGAATGTGACTGGGATTCTCTCTCCTTTCAAACAGAAAGACCAGATTTTTATTTGAAAACACTAATATGCAACAGCATGGCAGAAACATCTCTTCTTCCTTTTCCCTCCATAAAAGCAAGCAAAAAATAAAGTAAAATATCAGAAACCTGACCAATGAAACAGTTCTCCCTTGCAACAGCAGAAATAAGAATACAAGAAGATAAACTTTTGGGGCAATTTAGAAATAGCGGTAAGGTAAAGTTTTATAGAAAGTTTTAGTTCATATCAGCTCTTACAATCTGAAGCTGTTAGCTTATCCTTTGGCCACGCAGATGATATGCAACTCTAATAACTAGCAAAATTATGGTGAAGCTTTTGCAAGTTCCAAGAATTGGAATAGTTATAGAAACAAAAAGACTTCTAACATCGACTCATGATTAAAATGATATGCCAAAAGGAGTTTAGCAAAGATGGAAAGTTAGATGAAATGTCACAGCAATTTACTCAGGAACAAAAGAACATGAAACTGGCCAAAGTTTTAATCTGTTAAACACAAGAGAAGTTACAGAAGTGCACCTTGGCCTTGATTTACGTGAAGTGAAGGATTAAAGGCGACTGGTAACCCAGCTGGTGGCATTCGGGATCCTCCTAGCACTTGAAGATATCCATGAGCTTTGGAAAGCTTTAAAAATACATTTTTAATATACTTTGATATCATTATTGTCTTTGGCTTGCAGATGTTCCTTTCCTGTTTCATGTCAAGAAGTAAATTAAAATGTTGTTTTGTCCTTTTTTGCTTTCATTTTGTGTATTTTCCCTCTTAAAAATGGCATTTTCTATTTCTCTACTTAGTAAATACACAGCACATTAAGAGGCAGACGTACATCCATGACAGGAAAAGTAATGTCTGATCAAAGGCCTCCTGATGTTTCCAGTCAGTATTGAAAGTTTGAGATGAGTATTTGGTAAGGGTAGTTTAGGTAAAGAATTTGAAAATGGGCTCTGTATTATTTCTTCCATCCAAATATCTATGTTGGACTAATCAAAACCTGAGTCGTGTTTAAAATGGCTGGTTATCTACACTGTGCAAGGGCTGCTCTGTGCACACACATTGACATTTTGGGAACATGAGACAAATCACAGCCTGTAGCCAGGCAACAGCTACTGCCGTAATTACCTGCTACCAAACGTGGATCCTTTTGCAGCATTTGGGTGCTCCATGTGCCCAACACCAGAGTTTCTGATCACAGATGTGACCTTATGCACTAATTAAGCTTATATGTTTACTCTCTTCCCTTGTAACTGAAAGTCCAAATTATTAATCAAAGACTTCCAAAAAATTCATCACAAAATTGACAGATTTTAAAACTTTCAAGAAGAGTCTGCCATAGTTCGGATCACCGAGAAGGGAAATTATACAGGTAGGCTTGACTACCAAGTCAAAGCAAGGCTGATGAAAATGTTTCCCCATAATCAGTGTATAAAATTAAATGCAACTCTACATGCATGATGCCTGTTATCTATAATTGGAGCTTAATGTGCTTCTACCAAAAACTTGGTGTGCCCTGCTCTGAAAATGTTGTCCTGAAGATGGGAAAATCGCTGGTTTTCAAAGAAACCTAATAGGGTCCTCAAAATAACACACAATAACACATTTTTGATTCAGACCTCAGGCCAAAAAGATATATTTTTTTCCATTTTAGTTATCTAGAGGGCAAGGAAATTGGCAGGACTTTTGCAGGATCTCACTAACACTATGTGCATTGTAATAATATTATACCAATTACCCGAGAAAGATTATCCTAGTTATCCATAACAGAAAGCATATTAGTGCATAATTCAATTTTTAAAAGCAATTTAAATATATATAGTAATAATGAAATATAATTTAATATTTCTGAACAAGTAGGAAGAATTAAGAGATACTTGTAACACTACTCCGATTAAAAAGCTTATTCAAATGAAAAAAAAAGATTCAGTTTGCCATACAAAAAGAAAAACAAGACTCTAAAACTTAAAATTGAACAAAAGTTGAAACGGATATGCAAGGAACAAGTGGATTTATAAATATGAATTCTAGACAGAAGAGGATATAACTCTGCAATTGTGTGTTTTGGAGGGCCAAAACCTGGAAAGCTAAAGCTCAATGCAGTCACTAGGTATAGGCCTAGTTTTGAGGCACATCAGCACAAAGCTGCTGAATTCAACCCTCCTTTGAAGGACAGTTCTGTGCTCTCAAAGAGCCAACCTGGACTGTCCTCCCGAGAGCTGACCACGAGCAATGAGCCCACGGCAAGGAGGGCAAGTGGCACCTCCACTGGCAGAGCTTTGCCAGCAGCTTGAGGGAGATGATCTTTTCCCTTTACTCAATAGTGGAGAGGCTCAGCTGGAAGTGCTGGGTTCAGAGCTGGGCTCCCCAGTACCAGAGACACAAAAAGACTGTAATAAGTCCAGCAAGAGGCTGCAAAGATAATTGAGGGACTGGAGCATCTCTCATGTGATGAGAGGCTGCAGGAGCCAGAACTGTTCAGCCTGACAAAGAGAAGGCTCAGGGGGAATCTGACCCATGTGTAAAAATACATGACGGGAGTGCGTCACAGGACAGGGTCAGGCTCTTCTCAGTGGTGCAGGACAAGAGGCAATAGGCACGAACTCAAACACAGGAAATTCCTTCTGAACACAGGAAAACACCTTTTTACCGTGAGGGCGGTTTGAGCCACTGGCACAGGTTGTCCAGTGAGGTTGAAGATGTTCAAAACCAGCTGGAGATGGGCCGAGAGCACCTTGCCCTAGGTTGAACATGCTTGAGAAGGGGTGTAGGTCCAGATGATCTCCAAAGAGATCCCTAGATCCCCTTCAACCCCAGCCGCTTTGCCGGTCTCTGAAAATATGTCCTCTGTGCACTGTGGATCCTAATAGAAGAAGCCCAGCCATCCACCATCACAGATACAGAAGAGGATGGTAGGGCTAGAGACTTTAATTCATGGATTCCACTGTATCTTGAGAATTTCAGAGCAGATCTTGTTTTACATGACTCAGGTTGAATTAAATGAGATCTTTAAATAAAGAAATAATATGAACCACAAATAAAAACTATGTATGCCTGCAAACCAGGACTGATGACATTTACGATAGCTTATTAAGTCATGCAAAAACATTTACAGGTAAGTGGTCAAGATGTTTGCACATGTAGTTTTAAACTGAAGATGTGGTCAAGCTGCAGAATTTACCTCCTATTGATTTTATAGAGCTCCTGACATTTGTTTTGTTCTCATTTTTTATAACCAAAACTTCTAAAACATTTACTTTACAATATTTTAGCATTTTCTTTTGTTAATTACGCTCAAGAACTCTCATTACCCACCTGAAGAACATCTCCTAGGTCAGCAGTACTAATATCTGGATCTTCAGTCGTATTGAAAGGAACAGGGTTAATTCTTACAAGAGTGAGCACTCTGGGTTCTGGATATCTCCATAACATCATTCCTGGACTGTCCTCAGTTTCATTGTAAAACACAACTTCATAGGCACTGGGCAGCTTTTGTGCTTCTGTCAAAGGAAAGAAAGGTCTCATCTGTTATGTAATTTCTAAAAAGAAACATGCTGGTTTATAAGACTACAGTAGTTAAAAATAAACCCCTCAGTATCAAAAGGAGGGAAAATAAAAAAGCAATTTCCCCAATTTTTCAAAGATTGCAGCTTAATGGAAAGAAATAAAAAAGGTATTTTTTTCATCCCAGCAGATGTTTCTTCAATTACTTTTTCCCCAGAAAAGTAGAGAATTCATTGCAATAGGAAATTAATGCTTAACAGGTTATTCATCTATTTATGTTACAATCAACAAAATTAACAAGAAACTAATAATGGTCTTGATCTTACCTGCATCTTGTATATACTGGAACATGCCTGTTCTCAGATCATCTGAGGTATGCTCAGTTTTGGAGGCCTGATTCCTTTCTCCAGAAGAACAGGTGGGATAGGTAGGCTCAGATATGGAGGAATTTGCACTGCTGTTTCTGAAGAGGTACTCCTGCAGAAGCTCCTGGAGAAGAACTAAGCAGTTCAAATGCTCCTGACCCCAGAAAACCTGTGTGGGAAGAGAGAGACAAAACAATTATCTACAAATATTTAAACATTAAAAAAAAATCCAAAAATCCAAACTGTTTATTGCTTTTTGGTTGCTCTATTTACCCCTAATTTTTGTGCAAATATATTTAATGTGAAAACAAAAAACATTTTTTGAAAACATTTGGCATTTTTATAAAAATGGCATTTGGTATTTTATAAAAACATTTGGCATTTTTTTTCATCATGGTAAGGAAAACATTAATTCTTACCACTTAAGATTTGCTAAAGATGCTGCCTGCAAGAGCACAGAACTAAAAAGTGATAAGCAAAAACATATAGTTGAATACAGTATATAAAGCTAGGGCTAGTCAAAGGTTTTGCAGTTTAAGATATGATAAAGATCTTAAAGATTCAAAGTTAAAATTATTCAAAGAGCATGTGACTCCAAAACTGGCATTTTGGATTGCATCAACACCTGAATAAGCAACACAGATAAAAGGATGACTAGAAGGACATTGAAAATCATCTCAAGTTACAAACTTTGAGTGTACACAGAATATAAACTGGATGTATTGTAAACTCTGAGAGTGCAACTTAAAGTTTAAAGCAGAAATTTAGAAAAATATCTAAGGCACACTGGCTGTTAAAATGCAGAAGATTCATACACTTTACAGCAAAAGAAAAGGCAAGTTGACACTCTTTCCTCCCCGTTTTGATGAGCAGTGCTGCTTTTCTTAGACCAAACTCTTGTTTGAAAGAACCCCATGAAGGAGGACAAACCACACGGGTAGGAAGGCAGGACGGCACATGGCCTAGTCCCCAACGCCTTCCGCCAATTGGAACCCTGGGCATTCCAGTCTACTTGTAACAGCAGCAAAATAACAAGTGTCCCCTGCCACCCTGCATCCAGCATGAAGCCCTTCACTGTTCACATGCCAAAGTGGGCTCAGAAGTAAGGCAAAACTATGGAGCAACTGTCAATTAAAGAATTAAGGAATGTGGTTTAGAATCAGTGTGGGATGAAATCAAAATCACCAGATGGTGTCTAAAATGCTCATGGTAGGGTTGGACGGCACAAGCTCTGCCTGCGAATAAAGAGTAAACTATCAATTTGCTCAGCAATTTTCAGATATGAAGAAAATGAGAATAAACTTAAAAGGACTACAGTGCAGCAGCCAAGAAAGAAGATTTCCTTCCTTTTGCCACCCTCTTTTAAATTATCAGGCATTTGGAAGTTCAGAGCAGGGAATTTCTCCTACATGCGTTCACAGATAAGCTGATGCTCTCATGTCATCTCTCTAGGCTCTACCGTAATTCAAATTATAAGTGGTAGAAGAGGTAGAAGATGACATTGTATTTGGAGTTGGCAGAACGATTAGCTGTAAATAAATTTATTTGAAACAGAACTGCTAATACTTCTGTGAGCATTCTCAAAGTTGTTCTGTGTCACCAGATACCTAAATGATTAGATTTGTTTCTGGTCTATGTCTAAAAGGGGGAAAAATGAACTAAAAAATTAATTATAATAATATCCAAATGCGGTAGCCAAATATCTGTAGATAACAAATGAGAAAGAAGTAGAGAAGCAAACTGGCTTTATTTACACATTTATATATATATATATATATATATAAAAATAGTATTAAACTAGCCCTGTTCCAAATGCTGTGGTTTGAAGAACATTTTCTGATGTCAAGTCTGGGAAAATGTCTAATTACATGACTAAATGTCAAAAATTCCTTTTTGCATTTTATGTGCTTTGTTTATTTATTTATTTAGAAACATCTGGTGTGTATAGATACTACAATAAAAATAATTAGAATAAGACACATATCTTAAGCCCAGTTAAGACCCACAGAACGTATTTTTCATTTCAGGAACTCCCATGCTTCTTGGACTGGTTTCAAGTTATGGGCACTTCCAGTAAGAAGAGGATAGCATGGAAAACTGTGTATTAATTGCTACGAACAATAGTTAATAAGTACTCCCCTGAGAAATTTGTGCAAGTTTGAAAAGAAAGGATATATATTTCTTAAAACTGCCTCTAGGCATCACACATACGTAGCTCATGGACAGAAGAAGACAAAGACACACATCGGAGCAGGGCCCTGAATATTAAGTGCTAGTAATCCGATCCAGTACTTTTAAGGGAACACACACACACAGAACTACAATACATGGCCTAAGCAGTATCTAAAAAAAAACACCAAACACAATTTTTCAATCAACGGTTTTGCATAAAAGGATAGATAATTATATTAAAAAATAATAAAAAAGAAGCTTAATGAACTGATTCAGGCTGTAAAGCTTCAGAGCATTTTTTTTTAGCAAAACTTCAGAAAAGCCTCAGTCCTGCAAAGCCAGCGGAGCCGCGCACAGACCTGGAGCAGCCCCGCGCCGAGCTGGAGCTGCAGCTGCGGCAGGGCCCGCGCGGCGCCCGGGTCCCCGCTGTGCTGGCACCACTTGGCCTCCACGCGCGCCGCGCAGCAGCAAGGCCCGAGCAGGGCTCGCGCTCTGTCCTGCAGGCTCGTTTGGAGCAGGAGATCTTTTATGTCAAGGACAAGAGATGATCCGTGAATCCCTAAAAAGAGGGAGAAAGAGACAATTTATCCTTGTGGTATCTTTTTCCTCCCAATATGTCTGTGTCTGCCCGCTGAATTAACTGTAGGAAGAGCTCCGTGAAGGGCTCTCCAGGACGAGGATCACGGTTTGGCCCCAAGACTTTTCCTTCTTTTGCAGCTCACTCTTCCAACATGATTTTGTGCCCTTTATACAGTGTTCCTGTTGGGGAGCAGGTACGCTTCATGCACATTCCTTACAACGAGCTACTTGCCAAAACATTATGACTTCTACATGTGTGAGTATTTTAAGGTTTATGAGAAGAGTCATTTTTCATTAAAGTATGCTTTTTTAAAAAAAGAGTATATTAAGAATAAGAACAGCTGCTTCACTTGATTATATTTTAAACTGATAGGAAATGGCTATTTCCAAGAGCTCTCTCTGCTATTGTTCGGGTTCCTTAGTACAAAATATTGCTTCGCTAGACTTCGGAGTGCACAGGAGGAGAATAAGGGAAATGTTTGAATTCAAATAATGTACAACAATGGCTATAGCTCAAAACATATAATATATTTACCCCCAAATCAGTTTAATCTAAACTTTTCACATCATAACCATTTACAGTTGACATAGTTTTATAAAACATTAAAGAGATAATAGCAGGTTAGATTTATGAATGCACTTAAGTATTCCCAATAAAGACAAACATTTTAAGGAAAGAAATACCATGTAGAAATGTCATCATGTCACCTCTCTCGTGAATTTACCTTACTGCAAATCACAATTTAATAAAACAAATCACACTTACTATCTTCTTACCCTTTAGTATATTAACTTGAAAAATATATCTGAGCCCAGACTTTTTTTTTTCCTCTTTTGCAGCCCATATCTGGAATCAACATTCTGAATATTGAATGTCATCATACCTACTTTATAATGCCCATGGCTTATTTTTCTGATGACACTGGATATTTATAAAACACGAAAGATTAAAAAATGCCTCAGGCAGACATACAGATGTTCCAAGGTATTGCTCCATTTTGACTTTTCATACCTTTGTTGATCGAAATGTGCCACTGAAGTAGAACTCTCTGCTTTGAAGGCATTGCAGTAAAGATTCTCCTATCTCTTTTGAAAGAATCTCTTGTAGAAGCCAGAAGAAAAAAATGCCTGAATCCTGGGATGATTTCATAACACCAGGAAAAAAAATATGTAAAGGAAAGAAATATATGGAAACCATTTTTGTTTGTTTGTTTGGAGTTCCCATCACGTACTAGGAAGGTGGTCCAACAGTCCCAGCAGCTTTAATGTTGCCAGTGGATTGAATTTAACTTGAGTAGAAATAAGAAACAAGAACGATATTTCTCTGAACAATTTGGAGTTTAGTAAAGGTGATTAAGTCCTCAAGTGAGGACTTAAAATCTTCACTGAAAAGTGATTTGAAATGGGAGAAAAATTTGGTAACTACTGCACAATTCTGCCATACACAGATATGGTCTATAGTTGCACTGGAATATGTGCCAACCTGCAGAAATAATAAAAAGGGAGAAAAGGGATAGCAGAATTCCTGTGGTTTTATTTGAAAATTTTCTTTCTTTGGGGTTACATGTTGAAGAATTACATGGATACTGTTTTGCAGCCTTTTTCTGTTGTCATCTCCACAAAATACAATGACAACACAATGTGCAATGGCTTACAAACAGAACTGAGCATTCAACGCATAGTCCTATTGGTTAGAAATTAGCAGGACTTCTTTGAAATGAAGACAAAGTGAAGAAAAAAGAAGTTTGAGTGAATTTTAAACAAGTAAATTAAATATTACAAGACACCTCCATGGATTATGTCCTACAAATACTAAGTAAAGCTCAGGGACTCAATGACAATTTTATTTTCTTCTTTCTGGGACATAGATTCTACTATGTAATGTCATGAATCACACAATCCTCCTTCTCAACAGTTATACCTACACACTTTCTTGGGGATGAAATGAATCTTAGTATATAAACTAATATGCAATTATTGAAAAAAATGCAAAGAACTTTCAAGCAAGCTTACATACCATGAAGTCTTTGGGGAGCTAGGAGAAAAGTGTTTAAAAACATAAGTAATGACTGACAAGGAGGTAAGAATCCTAAATAGTAGTAGGAAAAAAGAGATCTCTGGGCTTACGGGAGCCTTCTTTCAAGTGGTATCAATACCATGGAAATCCTAAGAGAATGACTTCTTTTAGGAAAGAAATAAGCTCACATCCTAAGGGCTGGGAGTGAAGAAATAGCAGAGTACACTATGAGCTTATTTTAGAATTGCTAAATGACATACTAAAATTCAAAGTATAAGCTCAGCTAGTGAAGTTGCTCTCCTATGACTACAGCAGTCCTCTTGGAAAGGTAAAGATGTAAACTAATTCTCCTCTGTTTTTTTCTTCCTCCCCCATACTATTTTCAATCATTTCTTCCATGCATCTCTCACAAACATCTATTGTAGAATTCTGACTTCAGTTTAAACAGATTAAATCAAAGTCTCCGTTTGAAGTGAACTTGGGATGGCACCACAAAGCAGCAATATATCTTCATAAACGACTGTTGTGATATGTAGAAGTTAACTTGTTCTGTTTGGATTATTGCTCATGAACACCAACACACTTCTCAGAACGTGCAATAATTTACTTCTAGGAACAAATAGTTTCATGACTTTTAAAATACTCCTCCAAGAGACTAATAAATACGAACCACTTGCTTTGGACATTGTTTAGAAACCGCTGCCAGGCGTCCATCGAGAGGCTCCCTCAGCCCCACGACAGCCCTTGGCTCCATGTTCTAGCAGAGCAACCACCACCGCGGTCCGGCTTCCGTGTGTCAGGGTGATGACTGCCTTATGATGACATGCGCTTTAAAGGAACAGCCAGGTGGGAATATCGCAGGGCTGTAGGAAAAACTGCTAGCACTTGTTCAGTAATACAAAGAAATTAACTTGCATAAAAACAGAAGAGGGGAACCATTGCAAGAGAATATTGAATAGAAGAAAACTTCTTAACAGACGATGTTGTGTCACTCAATATTTTATTATTACTGACTTTACTTGTGCTAAGATAAACATTATGAAGACACGTCGCAGAATCTGAGCAGCCTAATATGAGGCTGTCAGGGTTTACTGGTAACAGGAGGCTCCATGATAGCTGGAGGCCTGCGTGCACATGTGGGTGACTGAGTTTGTGTGTGTGGGGGAAAAAACGAAAGAGCTGTCGCCCTTAAAAAAATCTAGTAAGTAAAATAACATAAAAGCAATCCTTGCTTTAAGTAGCAATCACCTAGTGTTTAAGCGAAACAGAAGTTAAGAAAACATTCTTTTACTCTTCCTGGTTCACAGACAAGGGGAAAGACAATATTTTGACCTTAAATACAGATTTTTTTTTTCAAAATCATTTTTCACATTTGAATTAACTGTGAATGAAGCAAGGTGAAATCCTGCAGAGCAATTTTTCCCTTCTCTTATGCTCTGCGTAGTCCTGTGTGTGCTTTGCTCTTCCTAGATAGATGCAGACCCGTTTGGTTTTGACTGCACTCTCACCTAATACAAGGCAGAGCACTCTTCAGCTGGCAGACTTCTATACAGGAATATAACTTTTTAAAGAAGGGAAACTAATGTATCATAATAAGTAAAACAAATCACACTGGACTACAGGAAGGCTGTATTTGAAAAGCCTCTTGAAAGCTTTGCTACAAATCTCCTTTCTAAGAGGCAAGTAGGTTGGTTCATGAAGCTCGGGAAGAAGCCTGTGTCCCAAAACGCCGCCGGCTCTGGCCGGGATGCCCGGGAGCGACGCGGGCTGCAGCTAGCGGATTGGATCGGATCAGATTCCCACCCAAAGAGGCCCTCCATGGCAGGACAGCAAAGGGATGATCTGACTGCAGGGGTTAATTAGCCAACAGTTTTCCTTATTCACTTCCACTTGAATATCCCACATTACAAAGGTGATGGTTAGTGCTATTTGAGCATGCATTCTCCACATTTGTACCTTGGCAAACTTAGCAACTATTTGCATGTATTTGCACCTTTGACTATTAAAGTTGCCAAAGAAAGTAAGACAGCCTTAAATACATATGCATATTACTGTATGTTACATTAGATTTAATTATCTGAATGAAATTTTTCCTTCTTTTGAAAACTTCAGATGCCTCATAAGAGGTTATAATGAAGTTAGTTACACTGCTACAGTTAGTTACACTGTCCTCTAAGACGCTTCTGAGAAAAAGGGTAACAAAGCTTTGAATTGCAGCTATTAAAGCAATTATAGGGGAAATAAATAGTGCAGTTAATGTGAAAGTCAGCCCCTGTATTCAGGTCTGGTAACGCGGTAGCAAGCGCACGGTGAAAGCTGCTCGAGTAAGGGACAAGGCTCCAGGACAGCCGCCGTTCCCGGCGCTGGGACTGGGTTTCTCATTAGGGTCGAGAGGAATCTTGCGATAGCTCATACCCCCCCTGAGAACAATATTTATACATTACCAATTAACAATCCTTGACTAAAGGAGTTTTTTCAGCATTACACAGGGACACATGTGGGCTCTGTAAAAACATGAGATGTGTAACACACGGTAAACAGAAAGTAATGATCTTAAACAGGCCAAATCCTTGAATTCGTCACTAATAAATGTCCCCATGCATTCAGCAGCCCTGGCTGCTGGGAGCCTGTTTTCTTCAAATACTTCAAACACTAAAATCCAGGAACATTTATTATTTTAATCCATTACAGGCAGTGCTTGATTTAACTTTATTGGTTGTGGTGGTGGTAGTGGTTATAGTGGGGGTAAAGCTATGTTCTTTTACACATCATTTCAAAAGGGCTTAATTATATTTTATAGCTCAGGCCAGGAATCCTGCTTGTTTTGTGTCTAACAAGGTTCAAATGGAGTTCAGGTCAGTGATGAATCAGAGGAGAAGTCAAAGATGGTTATCTATTTGAAATGAGCTCATCTCCCTTAAAGAAAAGCTGGGCAGGTACATCGTGTTCATTACACTACTGAATACCAAATAGCTGAAAAGTCTCAATTCACTTGTTGATTTGCTAGTTTTGGATTCTGTGACGCCTGACCAGAGGGTACATTAAAGTTTAGATCTAAAGGGCTTTTCCTTTTTGGTCAAAGCTGCATTCAGTATAGAATAACTAGGGATAATTGTGAAGTGCTAACTGCACTTATCCTAATTAAGTAGAGAAAGTAGAGAAAAATATATATAACAGAAAGCTAAAAATATACAGTGTTCACTTCCTATCAGCGAGGTCAGCTTTAAATACTGACATGACTATGCTGATATGAGCAACACTTACTTGCTTTACCTTAAGATATCAACAGTTCTTAAGAAAGTGACTAAATATTTTTACTTCAGCTTTACATGGAGAAATTCTTCATTTTTTTTAAAAAAAAGTATTTATACATTTATATATCTTAATTTTAGGTGGTTTGTTGAAGACAGTGGCCTGTTGTCAGAAGTTAGTTGGTACCTGCAGCAATGATTGGTATCATTGCAGATATTTAAAAGCACTAAAATAATGAGCAGATGAGTGGCCAGATGAATGATTAAACAAAGCACTACAGAACAGTGGATGCCTCTGAAAATGAAACTTTGTATAATTTCTATGAGGTTGAACTAGAATTACGGCTTTGGTCTCATTCCTCTGCTCTACGCTTGATTCAGTGGATTTCAGCTGCTCTAATAAACTAAATAGTCCATGAACGAGATGAGCTGCTTTAGCCTCTCTCTATAACCCAGTGAAATACGCTGGGGGAAGTCCAAATCTTGACAAATATACCCTGGCTATACAAATTGAACACAGAGATTTAGACAAAAATATCTCCCTGCACCCGTGGGATGCCTTTCGACAGGATTAGAGCCAATCCAGGTCCAGGCTCCTACGTTCCAAGCTTCTCCTCCCTTTGACCCTTCCTCTTGCTGACCTCCTTCCTCTACTTTCCTGATTTCTCCTTCGTGCCAGCACTGCCACTAAAATGTACCTGTCCAGTGAGAGGGTTGCTCTTGCCGAACACTTTTCTTTCCCATGGGATTCGTTTCCAGTCAGATCAGCTCCCTGACTCAACTCACTGAACAGCTGCACGAGGAGCAGAGCTAGTCCAAGGCAGAGCGTGGAAATGTGCGCACACGGAAACCTAACGGTCCTCTGGAATTGCACCTTCTGTTTGGGCAGGAAGCTGGTGATCTCATCCTGTAAAAATTATTCCTGTCATACGGAAAGGGGAAACACATCGCCAGCATGTCAACAGTTTGAACAGCTTACAGAACCGGTCCTTAAGGCAGGATGATAATGACTGACTTCTCTGTTCTGTTCCTAACACTGCAAATTGCAGACTGAACTGGAGAAACTGCACAGAAAAGTATAAAATGCACAAATAAAAAAAATGTTTTACTGCTATTTGTATTTCCTGGTAAATGCAAATATTCTATGGAATGGACCAGTGTGCAAATAACGTGCCACGGACCAGTGTGCAAATAACGTGCCACCTACTCTTGCTGTACAAAGCACTGGAACCCGTATAATGAAAGCATCTCTGGTCTAAAAAAGTATGCAAATAATTTCACTATAAAAATAGAGAAAGTACAAAAATGATAGCTTTTTTATTAATTGAATTTCATTTGAAATCTACTTTCTTAAGTTCTTTCAATCCTAGATATGGTTCCACAGGCTTAGTAAGCACTTTACTGAATCAACAAGCTACAGTAAATTTTCAAAAAAACTTTTTTTTTTCCTAACTTGACATGCTAGTTCATCAGTAGCAATTCTGAGCCCTGTTACAAAGTACCAGTAGGGAATCTGACCAGGATTAATAGTGGTACTTGGTCCTGGGATTAGGTGGTGTCTTGTTTCATGGATTTTAGGCCATCTGTTCTTCCCTCCTACATTATACTTCTGCAGAACTATAAACGCACCTCCACCTCGGGGACTATAGAAAGGAATTAGAATTCTTCTGCTTTTCATTATCACAAGATTCAGTAACTCATTTCATTGTCAGGATAATCCCCTTTTACTCTTTCTTTTGCGCTTGCAGGGTATGCCAAAATGACAAATAAAATCCCAGATGTTAGAGACCTGATGAGGTCTCCACCTTTTCTTGAGTGTTGGGTTTAAGCTACTTGGGACATGGTGTCAAATCTGACAGGACCCTGATGCCCACACCCAATATTCATTAAGGTTTGTTAGTGATTTGTATAGCTGTCTACAAGCTGTACTTCCACCTCAATCCTCAGTGGCCATTTAAATATTTAGTTTGTCTTCTGGCTTTTACTGACAAAGAATTAATTTCCTATTGTTCAAGTGTTGGAAAGAGTTTATATTTCTTTCTAAAAGTAACAAAGGTCTTCTGGGTGCTGTAAATGGCTTGTTACTGCTGCATATTATTTTAGGTAGTCATATCTAATTTAATGTTTTATTTCCCCATAGGCTAACTTGCATATCTGCAGCATCCAAAGGCTATGACAACGCCTTAGCAGAGTTTTCTCAAGAGAGTCAGTTAACTCCAAATTGAAGTTTGGACTTTGCTCTGCACCAATTAATAACCACATTTAATTTTTATTATTTCAATAAAGTATCTTAGAGTACGTAATTTCTTTTCAGGTTACTAAAAATACTTGTGATTTTCACAGGCTCAACTAGTGTTTACTTTTTTGCCTTATTTATACGTAAAGTAATTATATTGGTATACAAGAACGAGGGCTGGGAAATTCTGTCTATGATCTTTGGAATATTTTGTTGAAGTAACTCCCTAACTTCAGACACTGAACAGCAAGCCTCCCCTCCGGTGTCCACGCTGAACAAAATAAGGCTCCACTGAGGCTCCAGGCGTCTTGCTGACTTTCACTCTGGGGAAGTGCAGTCCTTAACTTCTCTCATTTATCTGCTATTTTGGCAGGTAGGTAGTACTAATTTCAACACCAACCTGAATTAACTGCAAGTCGCTTGTTTAGAATTGCCTTCTATTTCTTAGTATTTATTGCTAAAAATTATTCAGACTTTAATAGCATGAAGCTGTTCTGGAACGAGCTACGTTACTCGAGTGGGATGCTGAGCAATTGCAAATCTTACTGCCGACATGGGACTCGGGAGCTCGAGCCGCTTTCCAGAAGAAGCCACATACTCCAGCAGACCAAACTCAGCGACCCATTTCTAATGACAGCTCTGCAACCTGGGGGTTTGGTCACCACTACAAACAAGCTGCCAAAAAGTGGACTAAATGTTTATTATTTGCATGTATTAATCCAGTACAGTATTAACTGTACTCTATCCAGTATTAACTTGTAACTCTACACCACAAAATATAAGGTGGCTACAATTAATTATTATATTTATCATCAGTGTGACTTAAAGTCTTGCCCTTAAGGGTATCAGAAAAAATATATCTGTAACCTCTTTAGGTTAAAATTATCAAATATCTTTCTTGTGAGAGAGGTTTTCTTTTCTTTACAATACACTACATTACATTCTGTAACAGTATTACATTACTAAAATCAAAATACTCAGTATTTTACCATAAGCACAGAGGAGAACATAAGTATTTTAGCAGAAATAGTAATCATGTTGTTATAAGTCACTGATGTATTAAAATGTAAAGGGTGTCCAAAAAGCGAAGTCCCTAGAAACACTAAAAGTTGGGGTTATATAATAATGCATCAGGGTAAGTAGAAATGGACTCTTTTAAGTTAATCCAACCGCAACGTGAGTGATCAACACCTGCAGGTTATTTTGTTAGAAGTGAAATGAATAACAATGCAACTAATTAGCCATGTTGTTTTTCAGAAGCTATGACTTTTTTAAGTTCATAAGAAATTAAGGAGAAAAATTAAAACAGAAGGCCTTTAGCTTCCTTGATTAAGTCAGGAAAGTCTAGAGGGAAAACTGGCAATTTAAAAAAACTTGTAATTATACAGATATAAAATATATTTAATTTTATATATATAAAAATATATAAAAGGGTCTATAGCAACCTTCTTCCTTAATTTCAGCTAAAAAATCAAAGCGTTATGCGAGGTCACGCACTTTTGTTTTTCCCTCTGTGAGGGAGGAAAAATGCCGACAATACATTCTTGAGAGTGGTTTTTTCAATATAACTCCTAGCAAATAGGATTCCTTACAAACCAACTTCACATACTACATTAAAACTCATCTGGAAAGGGGCTCGTTTACACTGTTTATAAAACACTGCCACATAAAATGTGTAAAAAAACATATTTCACTAAAAATAGCTTGTGTAAGTAAGGGATTAGAGTAGTTTCTACTGCTATAATTGTTCCTTTGTAGTTTTTTCCATGATGTTTTAGAACAGTGTTTTTAACTATGTTTATTAAAGTCAGCACATCAAAAAGGATCAAAGAGAAAGCTAGTGAGAACCAAAGAAACCCCAAGCGTATTGTGTTGTCTCACTGGGGAGTTATGCAGATTCAAGTAAACAAGTGCAAATTGTTGAGGTTTTAATGAAAATTTTCTACAATTATTGTATCTGAAGTCATTCTATATAATAACATCTGTACAGCAGATGGCCATACTGTACAAAAGGCAAGCAATGCTCCTTTTTCTTTCTCTGTTTTAACAGTACATCTGAGATGACTACTTTTGTCATTGTGCTTAGTTTGGTTCAGCAAATAATTTGTAAAATGCAGCTGCTGCAGATGGTCACAATAGTTATATGACTGTAAAATCAAAGACACAGTGAAGTATTTGCGTATTAGTTTCATACTATAAAAAATCTGACATTAACCCTGTTCAGCTCAAAAGGTATATCTATAAAACTTTTTTTTTAGAGTAATAGTGAAGAACTGACATATTTAAATATTCCTTGCTCCCAAGAACCTGGGGCACAGCTACTATGTATTTTTTAATTGAGTTAACTTGCATAATTTCTTTGCAACAATGAAACAAATCTAGTTAGTAAATGTGCCATTCTTTTTCTTTAAGCTTTTGTAACACAATTAAAACAATTTCCCTGCACAGAGTTATTTATCTTTCTTCCTACATTCCACTTTGGTTTCTATCTATTAATAATTAAAAACAAACAAACAAACAATGTATTAGGAGGATTTTAGACACAGTTTCAATTGGTTTTGCGGAAGTGCCTTTCATACTTCTAGAAATTTAGAACAATTTCTTGTACAGCCACACTAGTGTTCAGCCCGTCGTGTGCATATGTTTTGGTTTTTATAAAGCAGAAAGATAAGGCAACTTTAATTGGAGAGAACGTGAAAAGAGTTTGCTCGTGTCTATTTATTGTCTGGTTACACGAGTTTGTCATATGAATACCTAACTCCCCCTCAAAACAGGTTCGGCCTCAGCACTGCTTTACCCAGAAACGCTGGCCGGACTACAAGCGCCTGGAAGATCCAGATCCAGCTTGTGACAGGAAAAACACAGATCTGCTTCCCCGCGCCGCCGGGGCGAGCGGCCGCGCTCGGCAGCGAGGGCTCGGAGGCTGCGGGCCAGGCCGCGCCGCCACGCAGCGCCCCGCAAAGAAAACTAGACCTGTTTAAAGGATATTAACGAGGCCCTTTACTCAGGTGCAGTTCTTTCTATGCTAGGATTGAGATATGTCGGGAAAAGCATGGGAATGGAGTTGCTGTTCCTCCCTGTACCACTTCTTCTTTATGGATAAATCCGGAGTTTCGGGTTCCAGCTTTCAAGCCCTATGAACCTTAGATTTTTCATTTTTATCTTTTAGAACAATAAAGAAGCACTTAGACTTAGACCAAGAAGCACTTACTTAGACTTAGAAGTTGGCCTGAGGAGACATATTTCTGGTGAAAAAAACCAAACCATCACCTGGCTTGGCCTAGAACTTACACCTCTCAGCTCTAGACCATTTTCTTTCTCTCTCATACTACTCTTCCAAGTACCTAGGTCTGTCTCATCTCCAAATCATGCAAATGTATCATCTTAGTAATTTTATTAAAATAGCAGTCAAACTATTTATGAAGTTATTCAAAATTTCTCCATCTTAAAGGAACTGATTTGGTGTTCTGCTAATTATACCACAGGTGTAAAATTTCTCACATTTTTGCTGTAATGAAAGTAGTTGTTGAGACAGGAAGTCTCATTTGCTCTGTGTGACTCTCAGGTGTTCAGAGGAAGCACGTTAAAATTGGACCCTTTATAAGCCTGAAGTAGAGTAATAGTATGAACCAATAACTACACTGTAGTGTGTATCCAGTCTCTGAGCATTTTTTGTAAGAAATTTATGGTTATAATGATAAATTTAGGGTCATAATGACAGTTACTGCAATACAAAATTTTGTCCCATGAAGTATATGCTGCATTAGCAGAATATAAGAATCAATAATTACAAGGTGGGGGATCCAAACTACAAAAGGATGCACCCCTTGCTGCTATCTCACTGAATTGAAAACTCAGGCAATTGACTCTATCATGGATTTGCTATTTTCTGCAAATTATTTGCAAGCTGGGGCACTAGCTCTCCAAATTCCCCATGCTTTCAAATTGTTCCTATACTACAATTAGAGCACATCAATAACACTTCTAATTTTCTAAAGTGCTTACCTGTAGCTTTATGTCCACTTTTGATATTCAGGCTTCCAGTGAGGCTTGATAAAGAGAATAGCAAACAAGGTTTCCTTGGATGCGGGATGGTTTCCATGGAGACGACCATTTGAACAGTGTGGATGGAAATTTTCTGGAAGCAGGAAAGAGCTCTCCACCAGTTTTCTTGTACCGAAACGTCTTGGGCACTGTTAGCATTTACCGCAGGTAGCAAATCCCTGGTACTGGAGTGTTTGGCCGTGGCATCCTTGTTTGTAGCAGTAGCAGCTGATTTTGCAGCCTCCTTGTTGGGTTCATTTGTGTTTACAATTTTATTCAAAAACTGGTTTATTTGATCAAGTTTGACAAAACTGAGGTTTGCCTTCAATGGTTTTGATATATCCACATTTATATCAGCTGTAAGAAATAAAGGGAGAGAAAAATATTAGCAGTTATAGTGCAATTACTCATTTAATGAAGAAATATTAGGTCTTTAGAGGAGATAATATTTCTATTATATTCCATTACAGGGACTGAGTCAATTGTAAAATACATCAAGTCAATAATTTTATGAATGAATCTGATTTAAAATCTCATGAAAAGCACTATAAGCAAGCTTCACTAGTTGCAATTTTGAGAGGAAAACGACACAATCTCAATCTTATTTTCTTTCTTTCCAGAGCATCCTGAAAGACATACGCTGTGTCTGAATATGTAGGAGGGTAAATACACGAGTCCTTATGTATCACAGTGAAAATATACTTCACATTCTCTTGAGTTTTGTATTCAGTACAACTATTTGACTAAACTCCAATGCCAATAGTGAACATTCTCAACATGTTTAAAAGAGTGAATAAAATGTATATTCTTCTATTTTTGACAAAGCTAAGATGCAGACTTCTTCAATGCATTTTCATGCTTAAATGTGAAAAAAAGAGGCAAACAAAAACTGAGGTATGGCTAGATTTGTTTGTTTTCAGGGAGACTGAAATAACGTAATATTTTAAAAGTTATGTTCTTCTCCCCTTTAGTAAATTATTTTGGTACTTAAAAGACTTCTGAAAATCTCAGAATTTTTAGAAATTTCAAATAGCATGAATAGCATTGATCATAGTGGTATTTCTAGTAGTAGTGAAGTAATTACAAGAAAATTATTTCAGAAGGAAAGCAGGATTTTATGACAGCTGAAGCTTACTTCTGTGCTCCTATCTACTTCTTTGCCAGTACATTATGCTTCATTAAAGGAATGTAGCTTAAACTTAGTTTCATTTAAAATTCAATGTTCATTTGGTAATGGGAAGGAAAAAAAACACCTCGTTGTTTCAGTCTCCCCCACACAAAATATGATTAAAATTCTGTGCATGCATCTAAGCTGTTAGATGTTCAGAGAAAGAGCACTGCTCAGTTCCCAGTTTCACTATAACCACTGAATGGAAACACTGCTTGTTGAAGGGTTTACACAGATTAATAAATATTTTATCAAAATTAGGGCCTAGTTTTAAGTTATCTGGGATCATTTTCTACTCTGAATGTTCATGTCTGTTGGTAAACTTGATTCTTCCACTCTCTAGGTAAGCGGGGCTTATACTGACTTCAGAAACTCTCAGGCATGTGGTAAAGCACATTTTCTGACTCTCAAAAATATTCTGCAATCTAAATTTCAGCTAGATGCTTAGGCACCTGAATAGATTAGTCTCTATATTTTAAACGAGCACTTTTTCTACAAGAATAAAAGAAACTTGCAAAGGGCCACTTAGGATTTCTGTTAGGTCTGAATGAAAAAAACAATGCTAAATTTCTTGGAAAAGAGTAAGTAGTACTGCACTGGCTACAGCTACCAAATTTAAGAATAAAAACTATTTTAATTGTAAATTACAATTTTTAATTTTCTGAAAATACTTGTTCTTGTGTCTTCCCTAGTGAACTAAAGATTGTGGCAAACACGAGCCAACACTTGGGCCTAAGGGAAAGGCAAGCATTAAAGCTAGAACACTGGACA
This sequence comes from Tinamus guttatus, assembly GCF_059628265.1. NCBI lineage: Eukaryota > Metazoa > Chordata > Aves > Tinamiformes > Tinamidae > Tinamus > Tinamus guttatus. The sequence continues at coordinate 1,609,250 of NW_028289044.1, forward strand.
TAAGAAAAGGACAAGATTTTGAGCCATCCAAACCTACAAATGACCATCTTTAAAGAGTTTTTAGAATACTTAAATAGCTCATTTTAATTAAAACTAAGGGGAAAAGAAAGGTTCAAATGCTTTTGAAAATCCCAATAGTAATCTCTCCACTGCTCTTTGCACTAAAAACTATCCAAAAAGTTGCCTGTCTTTTTACATGAATCATTGGTTCCTTCTTCCCTTTCACTGGAGAAAAAGAGAGCTACAAGAAAGGAGAGACCCATGTGACATTATTATATGAATATTTACTTACGACACCCAGCCAAAGAGAAAGTTTTTCCAATTAAACATTTTTAATGGCAACATGTGAGTAGCACTTTAAAAAGTCCCCTGAGCTTGAAATTCAACTCACTCTAGGATTTGGGTTCCTGAACCACTGAAGCACTTTTGAAAAATGTGCCTTATGGAATTATTTTTATTTGTTAGTGGCAACAAAGGTCTAAAATAAAATATATTTTGGTTTTGATAAATAATTCAGCATGCAGGTTAGTAAATATGAGGAAAGGACCCTTACTGATTGGTGTGACAGCTTTTCTGAGCCAAAGGTCTATTTTACTGCTACTGGTTTCCTATGGGAGAACGGCCCCAGCAAATGAGAAAAAAACACCCAAACTGCTCCAAACTAAAAATGCTTGGGTGTAAGCTGATAGGACTTGTTGATTTGATTGAGAAAGACCTGAAGAGGAGGTGAATAATGGAGCAATAAAAAAATTAACACTAGACCCTTAAGCAATGCAAATGGCTTCCCTGTTTTTCGTTTTGGAACAGTGCATTTGAACAGCGTCACACAGCAAAAATGCTGTCATGAATGATAACTTGAAAAGCTTCATATTCGGTTTTTATTATGCAGTGAATCAGCCTGGACAGAAAGCTGTGGCAGCCAGAGGCGTAATTGCAGAAAAAGTAACATTGGAACCTCTACTGAAAATATTTTAACTATCTCATAATGACATAGGTTATTTTTACAACTGGGAAAAGAGTATGCAATGAGATTCCTTGGCATTTTATGTAAAAAAGTTTAAAAAAATAAAAATCCAATTGAGTAATCAACATATTTTTAGTCTTTGTCCTGTTTTACACTTTATACTTAGCCCTGTAAAAGAAACGCTAACATTCCTTCTAAGAAAAACACATTTCAGTGATGGACAGAAAAAGTGAAACCTGATGAAATATGAAGAGCTATTTATAGCAGCTGATGAAGATAAATGTTCAGCAGCTTCCTCAATCATTCAAAATGGGCAAAAGAGAGATGTTACAATGCAAAAACGTCACTTAGATACAGCTGCAATAAAACTCCCATGGTGCAAAACCAGTGTTCGTAGGTGATTTTGAACATCTTAGCACACCACACAATGCAGCATAGACTGTGGACCCAGGTGAGCTCTGCCCACTCTTTGCATTGCCCAGAATTACACCAAAATCCGGACAGGGCAAAAGGTGCCTTGAAGCTACCTGTAACTCCTACTGGATTACTTCAGGCTCCCTGGTTTGCCTGCTGGTGACTCACTACTACAGTGATGCCCCATGCTTTAGATTTAAGACATAACAACAATACCAAATTTTGTCGGGTGTGCCTAGGGACTGCAAATAATAAAGCAATTCCTGTATTTGTAAACAGGTTAAGAGAATTAATTCTAGTTATGTTTCAATCAAACTGAACTAGATGATATCAGATTTTTTTTTATAAAAATGTGGAATTTGAACTGTTCTGCCTATTTATTTTTTCACTACATCTCTTCAGAATAACGAGGAAAATCCATGTCTGTCAATTACTATTTTTTTAATTACCCTTCACAACTTTCTGAACAGCTACTAGGAAACAGAAGAATGAAATAACCATTGAGTTAAAAGGAGATTAGATAAATATAAATAAATTACACTTATTATATGCTCCCACCACACCAGGAGATGACTTAACAGTGAAGGGAAAAGAATCACATTGCAATAATGAAATCAGAGAGGGAATTTAGGTCCCAGAGGCGATTCTACGGAGTTTATGTTAATGTACACCTTGTGGGGGACCGAAAATCAACTGGAATAGTTTCCTGAAAACTGTTTCCAGCTATTTTCTCATTTAAAATGTTCCAACTTCACTTGACCCATTAGTCATCATATTACTTACATTTATTATGTATTTTGAAATCTATTACAAAGAACCAATGGATTCAATATGGCCTGTTTGAACAAAATCATAACATCTATAAAAGAAAACCTATAAGCAGCACACTGCAATTCCTGTCTGAAACAACTTCTTCCTTTGTCATTTTATTACTTATAGCTTCAGATAAAAAAAAAATCAATGTTATGAGTATTTTACTCTTGTTCTCCCTAACATTCCTATTTGTACTGTGAAGGTATAATTTTATTCTGTGAATTTAGGATACTAGTATTCTTCAAAGGGATTTTTATTTGGAAGGCTAAGGATGAACAAGCAACACAAAAGTACACAAAAATCTCCCAGCAAGTTGCTTTAGGCCAATCCCAGCTTTTAATGAAGTCAGTGGGTTTATCCTAAAATATTCCATAGCTGAATTTACACCAGATTATTGCTATAATTTATAAACTACTTTAGTCTACTATAGTCTAAATCTTCTAAATCTGAAAAAACAGAAAGTAAACTTCATGAAAATTATTTATAAGCTCTCCTAACACTGGGGTCTTTTAACAGACTATGAGAAAAGTTGGACTACGAGAGAAACAATGTGGTATTTTCCAAGAATCTGTTAACTTCTCATATCCCTCACTCTGCAGTGGATCTTTCATTTCTCATAGCTAGAAGAGAAAGGCCAGATCTTCCTCCTCTGGTTGCACATAGCGCTCTCCCCTCCTGCCTCAGGAACTTTCCAGAGCACCTTGCAAGGCTGTAAAATATTAAGCTTCTTCTTAAAAACAAACAAAAAAAAGTCTTGCTATAAAAGAGACTAATATTTGCCTAGAACTTGTAGGAGGATTGAATTTCCCAGGCTGAAATTAAGAGGAGAGGAGCAGACAACAGGCAGGAAACATTTTACCAGCAGTCATATCCCTTCTCTGTGAGCCACCCTTCTGGATACAAGAAGTTGAGGAGAGGAAATCTGAGGAAGGTGAAGGTAATCTTGAGCCCTGATTCTGCTTTGGAGTCAGGGTGGCCCTTTAGTAACAAGGAAGAGGCTGAATTGCTGGAATTAAGCTTCTTAGATATATATAAAAAAGGAGATACACACAGACATATGTAAAGCAAAGATTAGTTGCACTGTTCCCAATTGTCCCTGGTCAGGCATCAAAAGAGCAACAAATTAAACTGAAACTGAAAAGACGAAAAGCATCTAAATGAATTGTTTTTATCCTCTAATTCATCATCCCTGATTTGGATCAAGGGAAAAGAAGGCCGAAACTCGAGCCAGGGCTGCAGAGGCCATCTGCAGTCCATCTCGTGCTCCGCTCCCGCGAGACGGGCGCCAGCGGGAAGGCAGGAGTCACCATCCCTGCCTCTTGCCACGGGCGCTGTGTCCCACGCGTGTGGCTCTCCGAGGCCGGCGAGGCAACACGTGGAGGCCCACGGGGGGCCCACGGGGAGCTCCACCACGCGCTCATCACCCAAAGGAGCCGCGAGACATCAGCAGGTCTCAGCTAGACACGGGCTCGCTCTGAGGACTCACACTCGACTCAGGGAGGTAACTGCGATACTTGAAAAAAACGGTCACAACTGAACCGAGATAAATCGTTGTAGGTCCAGAACAACAATGGTAGCATTAAATAGGGGCACTGAGGCTACTGCTACTTACAGGATGTTGACTGAAATGAAGCAATGTGCAACTGCCGAATACTTTCCAGAAGCATCTCAAAGGTTGTGTGGCCAGGCCAAAAATGACAGCGGGGTTGGTGCTGCCTCTGGAGGCCTCACAAAGAAGGGGGATCCCTAATGGGGGACGCATTAACTGTCTCATTGGGGAGTTAGGAAAGCTGAAGCACAGCGAGATCCAGCTCATGGAACAAGTTTGTGGAAACAACCAAAAAATCCCTCATAAATAGTAACTTTCTGTTACCTGCTTTAGTGGCCAAATAATACACCTTGGTTAAGAAATATACAAAGGGGGAAAAATAAAGCTTTTATAAAATACAACAAATACTAAAAATAAGTTTTACAAGAATCAATAGATTTGTCAACATAAAGCAAAAGATACCAAGAAAATATTTTCGCAAATTTCTACCTGGCTTAGGCACACAGTTTCATTTTCAGTACTTAGGCATCCAACTATCACTTAAATGTTATTTCTAAATACTTCAGCTTTTTGGAAGGTACTTTGATAATTTTACACATTATTACGATGAAACCGCAGATAGTGAATGCATAAAACACAGTGCCTACCGGCTGGTACACCTGCTTGGAATATTTCTGTTTGTCCTTTTAATCAAATAAATACAATTTCATGCCTACAGTGTCAGTGCCTTAAAAACTTGTTTGTAAAAGAGCAAAGGGAGAAAAAAACCTACTAGAAAGCTCAAAAGTTTTGCAAATGACCCAGAGTTAATTAGAAAAGTCTGCACCCTGGCTAGTTCCCCTTCTCACGTGTCAGCTCTCATTAAATCAAAAAATTCTCATTTCAAAGTTAACAAACACCATGGTTAACAAAACTGTTAAACTGGGATCAAGTGGGCACATTCCTAGCTTTATATATGATGTCATGCTAAGCAGCCCACAGCTGAACTTGAGAGTCGTATGAATGATTTTTCAATATATTAAGTATCTGATCTAATGCTAATTTTCTCTCTATAGGCTAACTGTGCTGGGAACAGGTGGCCCTGCTTTCAATTATGGAGGGCTAACATGCCAGTGTGAGGCCTGGATTAGTTCACCTTCTCACAGGGAATTTGCCTCGGTTGGGAATGGATTTATTATGGCTTCACACATGGAACGGGGCTCATGTCAGCTGAGGGCAGTGATACATCATATGATTCAAATTAACCTGCTGTGGACTGTTCCGCAGGGCTGATACTGTGTATTAAAATGACGACATTTTTAAAACAGCTTGAAAGAAACCAGGATGGCTGAAGTGCAATGGTTCCAATTTGTTCCAACTAATCTATCACCTGCTGGAGATATTATTCTAGTGGGTTTCTGGTAGCTGCTATTTTCCAGGTTTCTCCAAGCCACTGACCTTGCTAATGGATACGATTGTTGCCTTTGGAAAGGAGAAAAAAAAACTTGAAGTGAGAGCTATTGGGGCAGCTTTGTTTGCTCCTTTTTATGTGCAACTCCAGCCACGGTGCAGCGCTTCTCCCAGTGCCCCAGCAGCACTGGGGAAAGGCTCGGCAGAAAAAGAACAGCCCAAATTCCTGCTTCATCATCCAGCGGGAAATGGCATCTCATAGTTTGTCTGGATAGTCTGTCCTACAGAAATGATTTCAAATGGCAAAATATCAAGGATCTGAGTTATTTCACACCTAACCTCTTTCCAAGAAAATGCTGGAAGAAGGGGATTTTGGCATAAAATGTTTATATTTTGCTTGTATAAGTGTTTTAAGGCAATTTGCAAGCTGTGCTTCATGAATTAATGAAATGTCCTGTATCACACGCAGAAAAAAATATGTCAGAAGACAGCTTTTAAAGCCAAAAAGTTTTTTTTAGAAAATTCTAAAGAAAGAATTAGTAGACAAAAATAACAAATTATAAAAAGAATTGCAGCAAGTTGGTCATATTTATTGTTCACCCAACGAATTATATTTAATGTTGAAGCAATAATAGTTCATTCATATGTATTTGAGAAGAATTAAATTTAGAATCCAGTAGTCACTGGACTGAATGGAATATAAAAGAGAGTGGGTTGTGCACACTGATGGCGATGGAATTTAAAAAATTTTAAATAGTTAGTTACTACAGAAAGAGAAAGAATAGTCCTTTAATACACTGTAGGGTTAAAGTTGAGGTCTGTTCCCACAGGCCTGATGATGAATGCTTATTTCTCCTAGGATCCTATTACCTAAAATCTGGAAGAAATATCATTTTTCTTTAGTTGCCAAAAATGTACAAAATAATCAACCCATGTGGCAAGAAGTGCATTAATGTATCCTGTTATTCCCATTTAATTAGTGGTTTCCAAGTTTAGCTACTTGCTGTAGTTTTTTGATCTCCTAGTTAATACAGACTGACAACCTGGTTTCCTGTGCGGTGAAAGTATACAATTTTTCTGTGGAACACTATCTACTTATCTACTTTTACTGACAAACTATTTACAAGGACCACAGATTTTATTTAAGGCAGCAAACGCTGGGGACCATTTGCAGATTTTTCTGTTTTAACTGCTCGTATAATAGCTTGCATCATAAAATATAGGCATGTTTGACCCTCATATCTGAAATTTAACCTCAGCATGCCAACAAAGTATTTCTGAAGAAAAATGATATTACGATTAAACCACTGAACTTCGAATACTGAAATCCAAGAGAAAACTGTATTCTTAGCATCACAACTGCTATATCCAGATTTTTGTCCACATAACTTTTGAAAATGTTCAGAGAAGCAGACCAGCTCAACCCTCAACAGCTACCATCTATTAGTATGTATTGCAACCCCTTATATTAAAAAATTGCCTATTGTAATTATAAAACTCACGTACACAAATGAACAAAAATATGCAGCATGTCCTTAGAAAATATGCAGAAGAGCAGCACTGTTACTTGGCAAACGTGCACAGGAAAGCTGCAGGCCTTTGACAGAGACATGCACATTAAGTACAGGTACTCCAGCAGTGCATTTGCTTATTCAGTTTATTAGCTATCACGTCTGCAGTCACAAATGCCACTTGTCTGTTGACCTTACAGGAGTTGTGAAGAGGTTTGCTGAGGTTCCTGTCCTTGATGAACAGCTGTGGGCTATGTTGGACCCGGTACTTAGAAGCTACCTCACCCTGGAAGAAGCCTTGGTTAGAGGTCAGACCTTTTCCTCCCAGTACAGTTAATAACTTTTTTTCAGTAGTCTGTTAATGAGTTGCAAAGCATCCATAACATTCTTGCGTGTGCTACCCTGACGCAAAGTGTCTGTCACTAGTGATCCAGTGGAACTTCCAATCCCCACAGAATGCTTTTTGGTTAAAGCTAGTTTATTCAGAGATGATCTCCTGTTATAATACTGGGGATTATAAAAATCTCCAAAGAAATCCAGCTCTGTTTTGTTCTGGACCCTGCTAAAACACTTTATTGAAATTCAGGGTCATTACTTTTGAGTCATGTTTAATGGTCATTCCAATTAGCAGGAAAGAAATGACAAAAACGAATGCTTCTTAGCTCAGAAGAGATCTGGGAGGAAGGTTCTGAAGTTATATATGCCTTAGAACAGGAAGCAGCCTGAAGTTTACAGTGTATTAATTTACTGCTTTCAGTTCCTTATTTAGCCAAATACTGTGGAGGGGAGAGCGTTAACACTGATTCAGGATCGAAATTGTTGAGAGTGGGGTAGGAACTCACACCACTCATCAATACACTGAGCTGGCTTGCAATGCCACAGACATCCTTCTCTGCTGGTTCAGTTAGAAGACTGCTCTATTGAGAGAATGCCATCAAGGAAACACCTTCAAGTGAATAATTAAATATACTGGCTGGCCCAGAAAACTACAGTGAGAAACTTGAGAAATGGGGAATGGAGAGACAGGGCACTGAGAATTTGAAAATGTGCCAGAGCTGTGGAGACAGAGGATTGGGAAAATTGAGGGGGGGAAAAAAAAAAAGGTAAAATAAAATCAATTTGGCAGCAGTGACCAAGACAACACTCATTTCCTTTCTGCTTTTGGACTGCAACCCCAGAATCCTGACTCCTAATATTCCTCTGCTTTCATTAAGTACCTCTAACATCACTGATGATAGCTATCTTTTCCCTTCCTATGTGGGTCATGCTTAGAATGAAAATCCACTATTCCTATCAATTAGTTTGTTAGTTCCAATGGCAGTAGAACTTGCAGTAGGTCTGAAGGAAAATCCCCCAAATAGGGACCAATATTACGAAACTTCTGCATAGGTAAGTGTTTTTAAAATCTTGTATTAAAAGAGTGCTTTTAAGGCAGCACAGCAAACTAAAGAAAAATAAAAAAGGCAATATTGAAGTTGTTTATGTACTTATTCTTTCCTCAAAAGTCCTGCCTGAGTAGAAAAATGGATCTGCAAGTTAGTCTTCCTGTTCAGCTGGTCAGTCTGTATTCCTCATTCTCTGGTGGCCCAACTTTATGTGCAGAAGTGATCACAGATTTATCCAAAGGCAAAAGTAACTGTGCTTCCAGCATCTGAACTTCTACATTTTTCTAAATACCTCAGAAAACGAAATTCTCTAAACTTTCATTTTCCTGAGTTGCCTTCTGTGAACTGCACAGGGCATACTAATACATCACTCATGGAAAGACTGTGCAGGTAAATTGGTATATCTGTAGTATTTCAGATCTTAGAGAACTGAGCAATACATCAGAAAAAAATACTTTGTTGTAGAGCCAAGTTTAAACGGCGTGCTGTAAATAATGCATTAGCCTGTATAGGGAGGTGAATAAGCAGGAAAAAACAGTCCTGAGAAGCTGCTCACTCAGTGACAGATAACAGAGCATTCTGCATGCTGAGTGAAGTAAGGCTCTTCAAGAAAATAAAGCAGTATAGTTCAATAAATTGCAATAAATACAAACAATAGGTGAATTATGACACCACAGAAAAAAGTTAAGCATATTTTCTAACTTTAAATGTAACTTTATATTCTAAATTAGCAATGGAATTATAAACATGGAACTCACGAAACAGAGAATGTATAATGTACATTTACTTGCAAGAGTTATTCCTCAGGAGTGAAACTTCAGGTCATTTACATTATTCTACATAAATGCTAATATACCACACCACTTATACTGTGTTAGTTACACAAATATGGTACAAACATTCTTTCAGTTTTACAGTACCAACATTTTAGGTGATATGAATTTGTAATGTCTGGTACCCAGGATCCAATGACCCCAAAAGAAAAAGATTCATAAAAATCTTCAGAAACAAGGTCAAAGGCAGCCTTGGCTGCCTGTGTTTGGTAAAACATAACTTTAGTAATATTTGAAGCTGCAATTGGTATAGGGCTAGAATCAGGTAGTTTTCGTTTTGTTGGAAATTTGCCAACCTCAGACTTCTAAAGCAATAAGATTTCTAGATTTAGCCTAAAAAAGAAAATAACTAGTCAAGCTTTAAACCCATGTAAGGTCAGTCCAGATCTCACTATTTCTCCACTCTTACCTCAGGTCAGGGTAATTGCTGGAGGAGAATTCCCCCTCATCAACATAGAATACAACTTTGGGGTTTTTTTTTTTCTGATAATCTAATGAACTGATATGTCTCTGTACGCCTATCTAGGAATAAGTCTCTGTATGCCTATCTAGGAATAAATCACATTAAAAAGCAGAGATGAAAGTGCAAGGCTTACCTGGTCCATTAAGGAAGTCTTTAATTTGCACTGTGACAAGAGGAGGTGGAATGCCGCTCTTGGTGTCTACCTCTCCCGCTACTGTCTGCATCCAAATCCTGCAATAATCCAGAGCTTCTGGTAGAGTCTTGCCAGGATCTGCAGGTGACAAGGATCATACTCAGTAATGATACTCCAGAATTGGGATATATAACAAAACCCTACATACAAAATTAAGTAAATTAATATGCTCAAAATACATATACAGTGGTTGGTATTCAGAATACTCCTGTTAGACACAGCACTTGCACCCACAGAAGTGCATGTGCAGGCGAGGCAGACATACATATGCTGGCACACATATGCATACAGGCCACAGCAGTAATTGTGCTCAACACAGAAAACCTGCAAAAAGTAGGAAGTAAAATATGAGTAGAAAATAACACCTGCCACATGATGACTTTTAATGGCCCATAATTTTAGCATTAATCATGATGACACTTCAAGAGTGCTTGCAAAGGAATCACTGCTTAAAAGTTGCTACCATATTTTCACTGCCAAGTAGCAAAAATAGTAACAGAAGTACAAATTATGAAGGCTAAAAGGTGAGAATGTTGAGGACAGAGCATAGCGACAATGCAGTGACATCAACCATCTGCCATGTGCTCCAGGTGTCCCTGTGCATGCAGGGGGTTGGACTGAATGATCTCTGGGGGTCCCTTCCAACATTAACGATTCTATGATTCTATGTTTAGCTTTTAAAAATCAGTAGCTACACTTTTATATAATCCTGAATTACTTTGATCAGCCCATAATATTATAAAAGACATGAAAATTCATTTCCTCCAAGTGCTATGCATTTCTTCATTTTCTATATATCACAGATGGTAAAAACAGCACTGTACAAAGACTGTAATAGTCCTGACTTCTGGCATTGCACATCCTAAATTCTAAATGCTCAATTATTCTTTAGGACCAAGATTACTACATTAAGTATAGACTGCCTGCCTTATCCTTAAAGATTTAAGGAGAATTTCTTGATGAAATCTCATCTTTCCCATTTTCAGTCTTTTAAAATTTGTTCTAATTGTTTTATTTAACTGAGACTTACTGATTGGATATCTTTAGAGAGCAGTATTTACAAACTCACTATTACAGTCAACATATGGTAACGTGGCATCACAGTCATCTGTGGACTGGGTATATAAAGTCAGCTTTGGAATTTGTGTTTCTTGACCTTATCATGTGATTCATATAAAACCTGGCACATATGAACCCTTTTGTGATTTCAAAGAACCTACTGAAATCGATTGATCATGACTTTAGATCTATATGGAAAACATCAAAAGTTAGCACATTCTTTTGGTTTTATTTGATCAATTTTCAGGCAGTGACTTTGTGGTAATATTTGCACTCCATGGCATATACATTACAGCCTTTCCTTCACTTTATTCCCACTACACATTTATAAAGTCAGCTCTCAACAGTTATTTAAGAGCTGTCACTACATACAACAGATTTGTATATTTTCCATGGAAATTTAAACTTTTTTTTACAGTTTTTGGCCCTTTTCTTTAATTACACTAACCAGAATGGTATGTCACACTCCCTTTTCTATAGGACCTTCTATCAAGAGTTTGTCTAACATACTGAAAATAATAATTCAAAAAATTCTTTATTACCGAACTATATATTTTTTTAAAAAAATATAGTCTTGGTGTTGTTGTGACTATGAATGTTATCTTTGACTTGGTTCCATGCCACAATATCTTGCTTTGTGCTGGTGGCGTATGATAAACAATTAATATACCTACATTTTTAGAGCATATAGTGAAAATCATTGTAAAACTTACAGAACATTGTGCAATGAATGTCACTGGATCAATTAAATTGATCTAGGCTATTGTTCCTGACTGCAGGTGAAAAATATTTCAGTATGCCATTATTTTGTCTCATTTCTGATGACACTGCATATAGTAGCCTAGACTAACCACTGTTTTTTCTAGTAAATCCAGTAAAATTAGCCAAATATTTCTGTTGCGGAATACATCAACTGGTTTTCCTATTCTCTTAAGATGTGTTTATCATATTAAATACCTAATAATTATTAAAAGATGTAACTGTTTAAAGATAAAATAACTCTGATGAAAGGAAGTTACATAGCAGATAATTCTTGCATGACAGGATACACTAGCTGTACAAACACAACCCTCAGGGTGCTTAGAATTACAGCACCAAAGCAGAGAATCAAAAAATGGAATGGGGAATTTCAGAAAATTTGGTCTGTCCTGAGTCCAAAGAGTCCAGCACTGTGCTCTCTCCATTACTTGCAGTAGAGCATGAATAATGGAAGACTCCAGCACTTACGGAATAGGAACACAAAACAAAGACACCTCAGGGTACAGTAATAACCAACAAAATATATTACTTTTGACTCAGCATTTGCTCCATAGGTTTCAATCCTTTTTTTTTTTTTTTTAGTTTAGGTGAAACTCTACCACCAAAACACAAAACAACTGCTTTATCCTGAAATTGAGACAATTCTAGAATCAGGATACTTGTATTCATGCAATCTGGCATGCAAGGTAATAAATCTGAGGGGCCATGCAAAGAACTGCTTGAGCTTTCCATGTCCATGGCACAGTCAGTTTGGAACCTGGACAGCAGACTTAACTGTACATCCAAGTATGCCAGATGTGGATCAATAAATTAGTTGTTACATAATGAGAAGAAAGCTAGAAGAAACCCAGAGACTGACTGTTCTGGTGTGTGTCTCAAAAACTTGAATGGAGTTTGATGGAGAAGCCACAAAATGCATCTGCCTAGGACAAATTTATTCACATTAAAAGGTAAAAAGAATAAAACAACTGATCTTGTTGAAACACTTTCTACAGCAGAAAACAGCATTTTCATAGCATTAAGGATCAAGAAAGGAATAAAACATGTGGGGTGCCCAGGGCATAAATAATACCATGGAAGCAATAGAGTGAAAAGGAAAATTTAGGCTAGGAAGTAAGGAATTCCTGATGGCGCAATCTATTAGAAAAAGGACTCTTCTCCCTCAAGGAAATGATGAAAATGTTCAGAATGTTTAAAAATACACTTGACAGAAGACTATAAAATATACAATAGGGAACAATTATGCATCAGCAGGGAACTGGTCTGAATAATGTATTATAATAGGTCATTCCCATTTCCATTTTCTATGATTCTCCCAAAAATCAACACTTAAATTTGCAGTTATTTGTATAAAGAAAATGCTGGAGAAAACCCAAGGGATGCATATATAAATAAAAGGAGAGGGTAGAATTACTCCACAGCAAGCCAAAAGAGAGAGAAGAAAAGCTTGAAAAGTGAAGAGCGGCGAAGGGGGCCAGAAATTCTATCCTCCACGCGATGTGAAAAATTTGTCTGTGGCAGCAAAAGCAAAATGGTGAGACAACTACCCCAGATTGACAGCCAGGACTATTTCAAAATTAGTGAGACTGAGAAGCTGGGAGGCCTTGAATATCTTCCACAATATATCAGTATTTTTCTTTTTTTTCAGTAGAATGAAAGGAAAAAAATAAATCTCCGGCTATTTTTTTTCCCCCTGAAACACCCATGTTTAAGCTCAAGTTCCACACCCCAGGTCCAAAGCTTCACGGTTTATGCAATTGTTTACTTGCTGTGAACTGGGAGGAAAGCAACTTCAGAAAAGAGAGGAGACTAGCACGAAGGGCAAGGGACGAGGCAGGAGAAATTTCCCATGTTGGAGGCTTTTACTCTTTTGGCTGTGGTTTTGTCGCAGGGCCTGGGGCACAGGCCGCTCAGCCGGTGTGGGGCGGCCGGCGCGAGGCCGCGCGCTCCTCATGGCGCTGCTCCGGCAGGGCCGCTCCTGCAGGCCAGCACGGCGCTGCCATCCCTCTCGGGCTCACTTTAAGAATGATTTTCCCTGGTATTTAAGGAACCCAAATGGGGAAACATCTCCGGAAGCGCAATCCCAGGGGCTGTGACAGGAAGACAGAGGAGCGCCTGGTGTCACCAGAGCAATGCGGCCTCCTGCGCCAGCCCCGCGCTGCCGCTGAGGCCCTGCCCTCGAACACCCGAGCACGGTGGCGTTGGGGCCGCAGGGGCCGCTCCAGCAAAGCTCCCGCAGCGGGTTGTGAGGAAACGGCCCGAAATCCCCGCTCCGCGTCGCCAGGAGCGCGAGGCGACAGCGAGGCAGCAGATTTCCTCATGCATCCAGCCCACTTCCCTCCTCCACGTGAGCAGAGGTTACACGGGCCCTCGGCTACTGCCTCTGCTCTTTACGGACGCCCTGCCATCAAAGGCGTGGGCGTTAAAAAATAAAAAATTAAAAAAAAATTGGGAATAATTTTAGATGGCCTCACAATGGCCACAATGTTTCACGGGAGGAAGCTGAAGACATTCCATGCATAACAACAAATATTCATGGGGAAGTTTCTCCCCTTCCAAATGACCAAGCCGCACAATCTCCTCTTTAAAAATAAACAAACAAACAAATAGAAAGAATATTTTTCAAGAATGCCCAGAGCACCATGCTCAGGAAATGAGGCAATTTTGTATCTGGATTACATTACCTGAAACAAAGCAAATAAAGATTTAAAAAAAATATTTATAAAAGCGGCTTATGAGATTACATTAAAAACAATTGCACCCACTTTTATTTAAATGGAAATGGCCAATGATCTATTTGCCAAAACTAATGGCTAGCAGATGCCACTTTTGTTAAAAACACAGGATGAGCACTGAATGAAAAGGTTGTTTTACAGTATCTTTTAGGCTGTTTATATAGAATCTTACAAGTCAGCTCAGTGAAAAGCTACTCTTTTGAACGACATTTACTGAGCAGCTAATATTTATTCCATTAATTTATTTACTTTGTTTTGAAGTTCCCATCCCTGGTGCTAAGTAACATAATTGCAATCAAGCTGTGCAATTACAGAAATAATTTAAAACACAAATGAAGCAGTGGAGCACAAACATAATAAAATTCAGCCTACAGTATAATATCCTAATAAGCTCCCTCCTCCTACAAACTGACTTGCCAGTGGACACGGTTTGAAAGGAAGGCTGAGGAAATTGAAAGCACAACCACTAGTCTTTGGCTTCGAGCAAGGCAAGTGCTCCCTTACAGAGACCCTAGCCTGCTGGAAATGTGCTACTACTAATTGCTAATTAACATCCTAACAGTATTTAACTCTTAAATAGTCAATTTCCTCCTCTTTTCTTCTTAAATTCTCCTTTTTTCAACTTTCACAAAGTAAACAAAAAATAACATGGCCAGTGAATAAAGGAGCCAAGTGCTTCAGACGAAAAGTTGGATGCTTAGCCCCAACGCAATTCTCTCTTGTATAAATGAATAAAGCTGGTTATGTACTATTTGCATCTATTTGCATTTGTTCTATTATCTTCAAAAATTAGAACCAAATGGGTATTTCAATTAAAATGTGAGTAGTTTCATATCAACATCAAAATCTTAATTACTGCATATGTTGGAAGTAGTAGGTTACTATAAGGCAGCGAGCTTGGTTTTGTCACCAGCCCAGGAACAACTGTTTTGATGGAAAACAAAACTAGGTCTAAACTACTACTCACTTTTCTTTATCCTAGAGTTTTCCTTGGAGCTATCTTACGTCAACAAATAAGACACTTGTAGCTTCATAACAGAATCTTACACTTGCTTCTACCTTTCAAGACGTGAAGGAACTGTTTTAAAGCTGTAGGTTTCTTTTTCTTTCACAAAAGCACAGTATTTCCTAATACCTAGTCCCTTGCAGTTGGACTAACAGTAGTCAGATCTTTACTTTCACACAACATTCCAAACAGTTCTTCCAAATGCACGAGAACATTCCTAAAATATTTGTATGTGGCATATAGGGTCTGTACCTACACACAGTGATGATTTGAAATGGCAGAGTTGTTATTACCAACTAGTTATTAGTTGTTATTAGTTGAGTCTAAGTAACCAAGTTCATATACAGCTTAACTATATAAGCTTGACCAGATTACTATAGGTAATGAAAGCATCATGCATCATAGAATCATAGAATCATAGAATGCTTAAGGTTGGAAGGGACCTCTAGAGGTCATGAAAGCATCTCACTCTCCCAGACAAGGCTAAATTTTTCAGGTTGTGATGAAATTTGCCCTGACCTCCAAAGCTGAGGCTGTGGTGTTGCCCATCTCTACCATCAGTTATAACATACACAATGTTCTCACCAGGCCTGACAGCTCAGTTCCACTGCCTAAATGTTTCTCAAAAGTGAATGTATTCCATAAGTTCTTAAAATTTACTTTAAATACATCTTATATGTCTGTTTAACTTGCATGCTGTTCCCATTCTGTTGTGACATTCCCTGTAAATTAAACACCATTTCTGCCCCTTCCCATCGTACAGTCCTCGACATACAGAGAAATGTAAGAGTTTAGTACAAAGCTGTTGTACAGAGGGAAAGAAGCCAGCTTACTTCTTTAAGTAACCTTTTTATCATTCTTCAGTTGGATGATATATCTCTTTCCAATAAAATTGTCAGTGAGCAGTCATAATATCAAGCAAAATTGGCCTGATTGACCAAATTGACTACAGCAACTTAGCACATGCAGTGCAAAGCTCCTGATGGTATATCACATAATATGTTGTTTTATATATCATATTGCAGCTAATGGCAGATTTCCGTCCAGTATGTGTGACAGAGATTAAAAACAGAAATTTCCAAAAGTAACAGTGGCATGACAACGTTAATGATGCAATTTCGAGCACAGCAGGTCTTCCCAAACAAGAGGCAATAAAAATTTTATATTACCTCTTTTGCTTTGTGAATTATCATGCACCTTTAAGTATGGATTATTTTTAATAACTCTAGATCTATTTAGTGCTTTTAGGCATTAGAATTTTGGCACCTCCTTCTCTCAATGTTTTTTGAGGGGAGCCCTGAGCCTTAGGCATCAGCACAGGAGACCATCTGACAAACGTGACTGTTACTGCCCACAAAGGCCGCAAGATGGAACCTGAAGTTCTGCCATCCCCTAATGTGCAACTGCTGCCTCTACACTGCTTTATGGCAGGGAAAGGCACATTTGCCTGTCATGGACACAGAAAAAAAAGAAAAAAAACGAAAATAAACAGACACCCATGCATCCCTGGTGCCCCTGCAAGGCCTCTGCAGGTCTCACTGAACATCTCGGGCCACATGCTCCCACTCTCCTCATTACTTAAATGTCTTGTCGTGTTTCTGGACTCTCTGAGTCACTTTGAATTTGTAGGAAGATTTAATTACAGGTTGTGGACAGACTGTTTTTCTAGAATAAAGCCACCTGCACACACGGATATTTGATTGCTGGAAGGACCAGGGAGCAATCTGATTCTTACTGTGATTCTACCTGCAGGAGCAGAATGGAGAATCGCGCCCGGTTTATCGGTAATGTGGTAGCAGCTTGTACAAGGACACACTCAAATACCTCACACATAGTATGTGAAGAGGCTCAATAGCACCTCTCCGAAACACCAAGTCAATGAGGTTGTGACCTCTAACTTACAACTATTCCTGTGTTTTCCTTCAGGCTTTTCTTAGTCTTATCAGCCACGGACAATACCCAATCACATCAACAACAGTAGTTCAAAATATGCCTGGGATTATATTCTCAACCTGAGAATGTACTGATAAGATTCAATACAGAGAGATGGAAAACAATCTTATTTTATAACCTAATAAAATGTGAAACCTTTTACCCCATATATCCTATTTTCTCAAATGACTTGGTTACATGGAATTTACCATCTAGACAATAAAAATAGTTCCTCTTTATTACTGTATTTCTGTCTATATATTTAATGATATATGGACACGGAATTTATTTCTGAAGCTCTATTGATGCAATATTATTTTTTGCTTAGAGTCACAAATGGTACACAGGCAAATATTCATAATCATGTATTTAAAAATCAGCAGAAAAGATGGTAAAATATCATGTTTTTTAATTGCCACAATAACTAATAAGAAATTTATGAGGCAGTTTTGTTTCTCCTGAGACAAGGGAGCAACAGTAGGGAAATATGAAAGTGGAAGGAAGAATGAAAAAAAGGCACATAAGAAGCCTTCAACTTATTTTATGTATCTTTTCTTCATCTGTCCACTCTTCCTCTTTCTGTTCAGTCTCTATTTTAAGAAATTTTATTAAAGATTTCCGAAGAACGTTTAAATTCATTGAGAGCAACATTTGCTAGTCCTTTGCGTTAACACAGCACTTTAATGCCAATGTTCAAAAGACACTACCTCAGGCCGCAAAGATCCAATATAGCTAGATAAAAGTATTCTACTTTTCATAATTCACGTGTTGTAAGAAATTTGGCAAGAGAAAAACTAGCTATGTTTTTGACCTGCAGCTCTCATTCAGTGGGGAACTTAACAGAACACACAATTCTGGCTGCTTTTTCAGCAGTTCCCTGCATCCTCATCTGAACATTTTTGGTAACATTCTGCAGAGTAAAGATCTATCTCATTGAAGTCAAATACCCAGTGCTGGCAGGCAGACAAAAGAATCACAACCTTTTGACTTCTCAGTTGCGCAGGTAAGAAAGACAATGAAATTTTCAGAAAGACTTTTTTCCTCTTCAGCAGTTACTCATGACTATAAACTCTATGTATGAAATTTAAAAAAAAAAAAGAAAGAAAAAAAAGAAAAAAAATTAAACCTTAACAAAAGGACACATTAATTAAGAGAAGGAAAGCTCTACTGTTCAGCTGAATAAAAGTTGAACGTAGATGGCATCATTACACACCATATGGAAGATCACTCTAATTTTCTTACAGTTCATGATCAAAACACCAGTTGCTTCTACAGTGTTTTTGGTTTTGCTTTAAATTTTATCAGTAAGCTAATACGAGAAGATACTGTAATTCTCAGTCGTAAAAATGCTTTTTATGAAATCTGCTCAAATTACAAACCCTTAGCTCCTCAGATAGCACTGAAGCATTAAGGCAGTGCAACAATCCATATTCAAAGCTCTGCTGAGACAGAAATATTGAGGAAGAACTGGTTGCTAGAAGGGTAGATGTTAATGCATTTCAAATATTTTACACACTTGGCTTGACTCAGCTGTGGTGTATAATCCTATACATACTTGTATTTACTGATTGATTTATTTACTGATGGATTTTTAAAGATACCCTTGTGGTCCATTAGCTGTGTTCTTTTTCCCCGCTCCAGTAAGTGTGAGAAGTCCTGTTATTTTGGCAGTTCTTACCAAGAATGAACTAACTGAGCAATCTTACCCGTACACTTGTAGTCCGAGGCTACTCCTTTGAGCCCTGCATCAAACATGGATATTTCCACCTTTTGCTTCCGGTGGTGGCAGCTGAGGAGCACCGAGGGCTGCGAGACCACGAGGTAGAGGAAGGGCTGGAGCTCCACGTCGCCGGCGCCCCTGCGCCCAGGCTGCCGGACGATGGTGATGCCGAGGGCCTGCCGTGCCGACGACCGCGTGGAAGCGTGCAGGCTTTCCAGGGACAAGAGCGCGGGCTTCCTGCCCGCCGCCGGCAGAGCGCTGCTGTGCAGCAGGTCGTCCGCCGTGACGGAGGAGAGGCCTTCCTGCGGGGCCTCCTCGCCATGGCGGCGGCTCCCCGCTCCCGCCTCCGGGAGGTTCAAGGAGCTTCTGCTGGTTTTCTCGCCATCCTTGTGGGCTGCCGGGGCCTTCGGCTTAGGCAGGGCGGTACACGAGTACGTCATGAGGGAGATCCGGCTGGCCGTCACGAAGATGTCGAAGGGGATGAAGTTCAGGTTCTTCACGATGGAAGACTGGCGCGAAGGGCGGGCGATGCGGTGCTGGCTGGCGCCGCTGTGCTGCTCTATCTGCACTATTCGGATCCTCACGCTGTCGCTGCCGATTCCGCTGTCCTGTGCTCCACTGTAACGCGAGGAAGTTTCAGCCGTTCCTCCATCAGACACATCCATTTTTTTCTGTTCTTGCTTGGAAACCTGTCGAGGAAAACACTGTATTAACTTACAATATCTGTATCCCAACTATTTCCGTTTCAGTGGCAACAAACAATCACTATAAAAACATGATGTCAAAAAAGAGAATTATACAAAAATTTGCCAAGGTAACACAGTAATCACTCATGAAGAGACAGTAGGTGTCTGTTCCAATGAAATGATGACTCACAGCAGAAAATGTGGCAAAAGCACATGTGAAGGAAAAAAAGGAATAATCATGTCTAAGTTTAAACAATCTTTTTTACATAATAAAAAAACCAACTCTCATTCCTTATACTCTAAAGAATCTACAAGAAATCTTTGGTTAAAAATCCAATAATATCTCTTTTAAATAATATATTTGAAATAAAAAGGCTAAACGGAACTGGTTTGAGCATCAGTTTGGAGCACTGATGCTCAAAAATGTTCTCTTTGGCCCTAAAGTATTTTATGATGATTACATGAAATAGAACGCATTATTAATCTATTGCAAAAACATAAAAAGACTAAAAGGAAATTGTAAACTGAAATGTATAAATATTACGTTGCAGAAAGAATATTTTTCTTAGAGTCATGGAAGTGACAGCTGCATTATATAAAACACTGAAGTTGAAGTAAGAGTCAGCAATATAAAGACTGCCTCTGTGATGGGTCAGAGCTAAGATGAGCTCTCCAAGGCTGCCCAGCCTTGGTTGTGACGTTCCCAGGGTTTTGCATGAGAAACCTTTGCAGAGATGGCACGGAAAGCACCAGGAGGATGCTGAGAGCGAGCGACCACACGCCCTGCCGCTGTCTGCAACCCCTTCCCTTGCACTGCCCAGGCCCCGGGTGCTGCATTGGGAATGTTAGTGGGAATGCGCCTGTGCAGCCATCCCTGCAGTTCTCGTCTGGGAATTCGTCCACTCCCTTCTTTGACCCTGCTCACACTGCCTGTCTGCACAGCCTCTTGGGGCAGCAAATTCCAGAAATTCAGTGGATATGTAGATACAATTTCTTTTTCTTTGTTTTTAATCAATCTTCTATTAGTTTCATTGCATTTCCCCTATTTCTTGTACTGCAGGATTTGAACTCCACATTTGGCTTTATCACTGCTTTTATGACTTTATAAACATTCCTCACAGGTCCCCTCAGTCTTTTCCTCTCCGCACTGGAGAGTCACAGCCTCCTTAGTCTCTCCTCACAAAACAACTACTCCTACACCTCTAATCATTTTAGTTTTACAGCTCTGTGTAATTCAGCTATGCTCTTTCTGGGTACTCTAAACACTGCTCAAGAAGCGGCATCACTAGGGTTCTATATAGAGGCAAAATGGTGCTTTGTGTCTTAATTTCCACTCTGATGCTGTCCAACATTTTGTTTTTTTGGGCTGCTGCTGCACATTTCCTCAATGATTTCATTTCTTCATCCTAGGATCTATCTTAATAATTTCCTTTTATCTTCTCCACCCTAACAAATCTTTGAAAAAGCAGTCACAAACTAGTGCAAAACACACCTTAACTTCTGTTTGAAAAAATAATGGTGAATTAAAAGTATTTGCAAAATCTATCAGAAACTACATTACAGGAAAGAAGGGCAGTGAACAACTGAATCAACTGGATTTCTTTCAAATTTGATCTTTCTATATAGCCATATACATACCATAGAATTTGATAATTGGGAAGATTTTTTTTAAGCACTGAGATTCCTTAATGTTGTTTCTAAAACAACAGGATGCTTTAATCCCCTTCTCTCTTCCCCCTGATCCCTTTTCAAAAACTGAACATGCTAGGGAAAAGTATTGCAGAGGAAATCCTAAAACAGAACCATTAACTAGCTGAGATTGTCTTTGAAAAGGCTTTTGCCAGCTCTGGTTACAATCTTTTCTGATTCACTCATGTACATATTTTTCAAATAACCAATAAAATTCCTTGCGGCTGATTTCTATGACAGAGTCACATCACTGACTTGTAAATGTGATATCACTTTTAATGCAGCCTCTGTAAAAATAACTTAACTAGAGGCTGCTTTAATGAATTACGCTGCGAGCCAAGAAATCCTGACTCCTCCTGATATCCTAGCAAATTTAGACTATTCACACCTAAGTCTCCTAGTCTGGAAAACTCTGTAGTACTTTGCCCGTTTCCTGCACTGACGATGCTTTGAAAATGCTAAGGGGTGGGTTACTGCTTATGTATTCAGGGCAAACAGTGAAAAATCTTGCCATATCGTTTGATGGAAATGCTGCCTGAAGCAAAGTAGCGGGTGTACGCTCTTACAACCAGCAGTAATTGCTCCACAACTTCCAAATCAGTCCTAAGAAATTCTTTTTAGAGGGCAGGTTTCTGCAGTGAAGGGCCCTGAGGGCGCCCGTGGCGATCTCTCGTCCGCTGCACGCGGCAGAAGCGGCTGCAGCGCCTGGACACGCAGGGGCCGGGCGGCTGAACGCAGGGAGAAAATGTAGTGCTGCTGGCTTGCAAATGCACCATCTCTTTTCAGCCCCAGACAGGTCTGAGTTAAAGCTCCGTTCTTTTCTTCTGCCTCTTTTTATAACTAAATATTTACCAAATGTTCTGGTTTGTGTGAAGCACCTACAGGAAAGTGGGAAAGCGGCTCTGCTTCCAACCCTGTTCAGACTTGTGTTTCTGTGCTAAGACTACTGAAAAGGTGATAATTGGTCCCAACTGTTGAGTTTCCTGTTATGTGGACATATTCAACTAACAGAAACATTACTGAGACCCCCAAATCAATTCACATAGGTCACTGCACGGCAGTCAGATGGTAACTTCTGCTCAGCACTAAGCAGCATGGAATATGAACCAGTGCCCAAAAGGTGAAAGGCACCGTATCCGATTACATATTTCCATGCCACTCTGTTCCATACTGAAATTTTGCTTTACGTCCTCTCTTACCATATATACCACAAAGGTCGGAGCAAATGTGCAAGACAGTTTTTCTGTAATGTTACTGGGTGCCCAACAAAGGTGCAGAAACATGACTGAGACTTTTTGCCTCTCTTTCAGGTAGGGGAGTGCCAAGGGGTCCAAGTAAGATTCACAGCTAACTTTAAGATATGCCTAAGAATAAACCTGGACACCATTTAGGTATTCCTCGAACAGGATAAGGGGACGAGAGGGAATGATTCTTAGTATAATAACTCTGACAAGAATTTTTGCTTTATTATGGAATAAATGGCCAATACTTTAAAGATGTCAAGAACAGCAATATCAGCTTGCTGTTAGCAAATGCAATGGTAACGTTTATCATTGGGCTGTATTATATCAATTCTCTTACTCTTTACATAACCCATTTAAAATGAACAATAAAAGTTTTCTTTAATTAGCTACTGGTGTGCATTAACATGATCATGATTAAACCATAAAAACCAACTGTACATTACTCTGGTCCCCTATCCCATATGTTTTGAATTATTTTAGTTGAAAATGTACTTTGAGTCCCTTTTAAAAGTTCGACCTTCTGCTTTCAGAGAATTAAATGCATATTACTGTAGTGGAGAAGATAATGTTTCAGACCTCCAGGCATATATTAAACACACTGGCAGCACATTAGACAAAATGCTTTACTTATTAGATACTTCCTATTCTAAACAGTGTCATCAAAGGCTAAAAACAAAATCCATATAAAAGCTGCACAATGCTTCCACACAGAACCTGTGCCAAAATCCCTGTACTTTCCAACTAATGAGGAAAGGATGTGTACTCTTAACATATGAATGTAAGATTTTCCAAGCATTCACTTTAGGAAACAGGACTATTGATTCCACATGGCTTATGTTAAATGAAACTGTATTGGTAAAATAACCTTTAAGATATTTGGCATGATAACTGTAATTAAACAGTATTCAAAGGAATAAAACAAAAGGGAATTTGGTTCCACAATAGCTAATTAAAATAAAATGAAAAAACACAGCATGTCATCTATCAAGATAAATTGTTATTGTTTAAGAACTATTTAAATACTGTTAAAATATACTTTTAGATAAAATCTGAAGGGACTGGAAAAATATTTGTGGCTTAAAAATGGATAGTTTGGCGAAGAAAAAAGTATAGGACACTGAAATTTTATGCTGAGATAATAGCTTTAAAGCTTTGAGCATAACCAGATGGTACTTAAATCACAGGAATTCTACAGTTTCACTGTCAGAACGAGTTGCAATAGGGAAAGGTTTTCAATGGCTAGAAAAAATGTCAAGTTGATAGTTTCTTCTTAGATCAGTTTAGTGCATTTTCTCATCCTCTCACAGTTATATATCCTATCAATAGTAGAAACCATAGAAAAGGTGTTGAAAGCTACGCTAGTAGCTAGGGAACTGCGGCTAATTCTTTCTTTTCATGTGTTGAGATAGGTAACTTCACTAGCTTAACCCCTTGAGTTTAACAGGGCATATGACATATAGATCTATCTAGTAAAAGGGCATGGAAATAGCATGTCTTGTGGAACACACACCAAGAAGTACTTCGTAAAATCAGGGTAAATAAATTCAATTGACTTTTAAAATTGGAAAAATATCTCATTTAGAGTCAGTGCAATCTTAACCAGGTAATTTTATTCATTTATTTTCCTTTTTTTTTTTTTAATAAATGCACTGAGGTGGTAAAATTACCAACATAAACACTGAAACTAATAGTTTGACTGAAAATTTATACATTTTCCAAACCAAAGCAAGGTATTTTACAGCCATTGGCAACAATTTTACTTATGTTTTAGCCTTCATAATCCCTCAAGGGCTTTCAACAGTAACAAATGTAAGCAAGCACAAAATTTTACTATTAAAAATTCTATCAATTTCAGTGTTATTTTCTTTTACTGGTACTTTTCTGCACTTTGCAGGCTAGTTCTCTGCTTGGTAGAATGCAAGTAAGCAGGAGAATCTCTGGAAGTAGAACCACTCTAGTCCAAAACATCTACCTCTGCAAAATTTTTCCAGTTTCTCATATTAATTATTGTTATATAATGGCACTATTGAAGTAAGATTTCCAGTCTCCAATAACATTTCCTCAACTCCAATCAAAACCCCTCAGCCAGTCATGAGATCATTCCTCACATTACATAAATTCTGGCAAAAGCCACAAGAGTGAAACCACCAAATCAAAGTGCCAGGCGCAGCGGGTACCTCACAGTGCTACATGACCTGATTTTAATTCTCTTGCTAAAAAGCAGCAATATTTTCATGGAAATAAAAATTTTGCCTAGCATATAAGGTTAGCTAAGGAAAAAGAGTAAGTTCCAGTTTTCTTCTACTACAAAGGAAACACTTTTGTGATTTCTTCCTGGCTTTCTAAGAATTCTAAGTATTTTAAGAATTCTGATTCTAAGTATTTCAGCTATCTCACCAAAGCACTTTGGAGAGTATACAATGTATTTGACATGTCGTTGCTTCCTAAAGATCTAATTTTCTTTTGTTAACCGAAGGTTTTTTTACTATATTTTTGGATTGAACATTTCAAGAACAACAAATTTATACTCCTGTGCATATGGATTATATGACTGAGTATAATTCCGACCATTGTTTTGCAAATTGAAACACTAATCTCACGTGGAAAATATAAAACACACACATAGAAGCATTTTAAACTAGCAAATGATGTCTTCCAGTTTAACTCCTAAGGAAGCTTTTCTCAAGTTTGAAATTAACACTTCAATGCTGAAATTTGATCTTGACAAAGACTCACATTTACTTTTCTCAATCCAATTCCAGAATGAAGATGTATATTATATGGATCAAAAGCTTCCTTCAAAAAGGAAAGTATTAAACCAAATTAAAATGGAGTAACAAAAATACCACAAATATTTGAAATAGTTTATTACATAAAATGTCATTTTATAAAATTTCTTTTTAATCAGAATTTGCTGCAGAAAAAATGACGCTTATTTTATACAGTGTAATCGTGTGTACTAAACTACTCCCAACAGGAATTCAATTGTTGTTTTGACAGTACTACAACAATTATGTGAAAGAAGTGACAGCTAGGAGTAATACAAATTCAGCAACATTCTTCCAGCTCTTCAATATCAGAGTTAGTTTTAGTCAGCAGAGTTAGTTTTTCAATCTTAATACACACAGCATGTTTGTTAAGCTCTACTATTAATAGCCAATGAGGACGTCTATGTTCAATATTTTAACGCCTTTTTTTTTAAAGAAACAAATTTTATCTTAAAAGACCAAGCCAAAAGCTGGCAGATGTGTTTCTCTCAGAGAAACTTTTCACTAAAATTTTTACTAAAAGAATTAGCTGTTCTCGGTTTTTAAATTTCCTTTCAGAATTTTTAAGTTTATATCTTTGCTTATATATGAAAAATCTCTGGATCAAAATAAATATACATACGTACTCTAGACAAATTGAGTGTTCATTTTCGTACATTTTTTTCTGCTGGGCCAAGAAACCTTTTTTCCACGATGTTCCCTGTGTGTATTTCAATTGAGCATGCCCCACACCCCCAAATGCATTTGGAATTACAGCTCAATTTTGTACGATGTTCTCCTACATTTCAGATATATAACCTCAGTTTTAAGCACTTAACTGCATGGGGCCGCAGTTTCATTTGGCTCCGTTTTGGGTCACATACCCATGTTGAGAGATGTACTAGCTAAAAGGTGTCTTAGTGTTGATCTGCTCTTACTGAAAACAATTTAGTCACATCACGTTATCTATCTGCAGTGTTCATGAGGCTGAGTTAGCCCACACCCACTGATGGGTCCAAGGACATTATAAAAAAAAACCTGAAGACTGGTAATTTTGAGTAATTCCAGCTGTGGTTTCACAACACGAACGCTCTGCAGGGTCTGTGAGGAATGACCAATTCCCTAATTCAGCACCAACCACGGCTGCATAAACACTTGGGCCATCACAGCTGCCACTTGGCAGCCTGGGGCAGGGTTATATTAAGTGGAGTTTTCACTGACCAGTACTGGGAAACCTCACATCTACTGGGCAACACATACTGCAACACTGGCCTTGCCTGCAAAGAATGCATACATATGGATGTTTTCTTGGTGAGATGTTTAATCACATAGCAAAAACTTTCTCATGTGACAAGGATTTTTAAAGCAATTCATTAAACAAAACTTAGATTCAAGAATTTAAATAATTTCAGGGTTTAAATCAGAAAATATCAGATGCTCCTGTGTTGTACAACTGCAGATCACTTTAAAAAGTTATTAACTGAATACTCTCCCATTAACTAATATTAAGTGTTCTATGAAAAAGATGCAGAATCGGACGCCCAAAACCATGGTAGTGTTTCAAAGTCTAGTTCAACAAGGCCTCAGAATGAAAATGTAGAGGTTCTTTTCTAGGATATAATGAGTTCATGAGTGCTAGGAATGAATGAGTTCATAAGTATGGAAATAAGTCATTATTTTGACACAGTAAAGTAACAGTTAATTTTCATACTACAGAATCTAATTGCAACCTCTTAACTGAAAAAATATCTGTACAGTTAAATGATTCAGCCCACATATCAAATGTAACAATATTTCCTTAATATATACCAGTGCCGTTATTGATATTTCAAGCATCTTAAAGACTATTGAAATATCTAACATCCCAGTAGATTAGAAGATGTTAAGTACAAATGCTGTCCAACTGAAAAGTCCTACATTATTTCCAATAACATAACTTTAAAATCTTCCCCTGGAAGAAAATGTTTTTTCTATAGTGTATCCAAATGGCCTTAAAATGTGGCCTGAGTTAGACTACGAGCAGAAAATTCTGATGTAAAGGGAGTCTTTGGTGAGAAACATCCCAGTGCTGGCACAAGAACGTGTGCTGGGATGTTGGGAGTGCCTCAGGTTTTAAGGATTTCAGAAACCTGGAAAGTTATCTTAGTTATCCAGACCCTAAGAAAAAATCTTGTTCAGTTTTTGGCCTGTTTCCCACACTGGCTCATTGTAGTATTAGAAAGAGAAGGAAGGAATGTGGCAGCCTAATTTGGATTAGTTTAACCAGCCTCTGAACTGCATCCTAAATTGTGCCCACTGAGCTTTCATTAGGAGAGGCAAACTTTGGGCTGACGATGACACTGAAGACAGTAAGAAGGCCCAGATCCAAAAGAAAAAAAAAATGGCTCTTGGAAGAGCCAGTCATGGAAACACTCTCGGTTTTTATCTGCTATTATAGGGAATTAGTGTGTCATATTATATTTAAGCCGCAAGGAGAGTGCAGATTATTATTGAATATGTATTCTTGATACATAAACTCAGTGTTTTTCAAGTTTTGTACTATCATATTCTTATTAGTTCACTAAGAAAAATATGCTTTTTCCTACTTGCTGAATCTCATTAAAATATTATCTTAAATAATATGACATGTATTATTTTTTAACTGCCCAACTGCTGCAGTGGCCACATAGCAAACACGAACACGGCAATGGACGCAGCATAAAAACGGCATGTCCATGGTCCATAACCCCAGAATATTTGTAAGATGCCTCCTTAAAACTAGTGCACCAAATAGCCTTGGATTCTTCACCTATCTGGACCATAAAAGATATTCTTTTCCACGGTCAGTTTTTAAGTTGTTGGTTTTCATGTCTAGTGTTGGAGAAATAACCTTCCGAAAGTGAACTCGGGCTGGTTTATCTTCTGGGATCTCCAGACAGCCCAAGCAAGAGATGTAACGGATCCATTCAACATGTGGTAAAATGTGACTTTTACAGCTGTCATTTGAAATGTTCATATCCGTTAGGGTACTGTTACAGAATATTTTTGCAAAAGCAATCTTTGAGGAAGTATATTGTAACATTTTCTGTTTGTCTATAAAGCCTTTTTAAGACACCAAATCTCCAGGACACAGAGGTATAATGTAGCTATAAACTGTTTGTACTCAAATCTGAAACTACAGAAAAATAAAAGTATAAAGTTAGTGAATGGAACAAAAAAAAGCAAATGGAAGAGACCACTGTGTTGCCTGAATTATTATAAAAATAATAACCAGCTTTAAATATTTATAGTATTTATTATTATTTAGATATAACAATATATAAAATATATAGTATATGTATATATATATTTAATATTTTTTAGAAGTTAAAGTACCTATTGGAAAACTCCCAGCCTGTCAGACTATAATGCATAAGAATCTGGGAAACAGGCTACTGACTTCAGGTTCAGCTTGCTGAGAATTTGAGGATACTTTGCTCAAACACCCAGGACACGCAGCTGAGGAACCTTCTGACTTTTAGCACTTTAGTAGCTGGGCCAAACTCATCCTTGGCATAAATCTGTTCGCTGAAACAGGCTCCATCACAGACAAATCCTGGTGAAGACTCAATGGGGCACCCAACGCAGAACAGTATATTGAGAAATTGCTTTATACATGAACCAATGATCCAATAAATATAATGTGTAAAAAAACCAGATGTTCAATGTATAATATACATGTGTACATGGATCTGGAAAAAAAAGGCTTTTTGCCAGATAGAATGAATTTTATGAAACAGTGGGAGGTTTTCAAAAGCGTGTAGAACACTTAATTGCCCATCTCCTGTGGAAGGATAATGAGAGTTTAGCAAATAACTTTTTCTGTGTTTTCAAAGCCCCAAAAGCTGCAAAAGTGACTGATTTGTGTCAAAAATATTTTGGAGATCAGATCACACATTCTAGTGGGAAAGAAAAACAGAAATACAAATGACTAAGAACATAGTCAAACTAACGAAAACATATGCACCTAATTAAAAATACCTAATAATAGGTTAATTGTCTTTATAAAAAAGACAAAAAGTTATGTAAATAAAGGTTGTCCGACTTCCTAAAATATTGCTTCATCTCACTGTTCTTCAAATAAATGAGTTTCATGAAATATGTAGGGAGAGGCTTACTCATTAAAACTAATAGATTTTTAGCTTTATATTATACCCACTTATGCCCACTTTCGTAACAACATTAAATGGTTTTCATAGCCTATTTGTGAGAACATTCTACTAAGTGATTATTACTCCTATGCTTTGATGAAGATAAATAAATTAGTGGAAATATTTGTTTGCTGAGGAGAAAAAAATGTTTTTGTTCTTGATTCACACAACAAGTCATAGGTAATTTGGGGAGAAGACACTGTGTCAGTGAAATGTAATGAATTGGATATACTGGCTACATAATATATTTTAATTATGCAGTAGATGAAAAATAGCAAAGGTACAATTTCTGGACATATTTTATACATACAAATAAGCAATGAGTCAAATCTCTGTTGTGCTAACTATGTGAGCTTGCCATCAAAATACCAAAATGAATGCTAGCAGTGTGAGGCATTAGCACCACAGAATCATTGCCTACTTTTTGGAAACCACATCTGCAATTTAAAATAAAGATCAGACTATATTCTCCTATATAAAATATCCGACTTGAAAGAAGTCATCTAGAATTTTCCATGATGTAACTCTGGTGCATTTTATGCAGCATTGCAGGGGGATGAATGAAATTCTTAAAAGTAATTTAAAATAAAATTTTAAAACCTGCTTACATTTTGAAGCATAAACATAACTTGGGCATTTCTGTGAGTTCATGATTAACATACAGCTCTACGCATTTGTTCATGAGAGGTTTTCTTTTCTCTTTGTTTTTGTGTTTGCTTTTCTCTTCCTTTTCCTTTCTTCTTTTTTTTTTTTTTTTTTTTTGACTGTGTGTGTGCAGATGTCTATGTCCTTTTGAGTAACCCTTGTGCTTTGGTTTCATATCTGCAAAACAGCCCCCTGCTCTTAAGACTTCTGTTTTCGGGTGACCTTACTTCAGTCTCCAACCCTTTTTTGCGCTACATTGAAGAAAAAAAAAAAACGGTTTGAAGAGTCGTACTTAGTAATGAAATACATTGACAGCCGTTTTCCCAATGCAAGAATTGTATCTAGGTTTTGACAGGAATGAAAACGGATGCTTTTAAGAAATATCAGAAAAAGTGAAGTGCACAGCCTTTCAAAAAGAGATCTCTGCTGGTTTTGGCAGCAAAAACAAATGATGAGACAAAACCTCCTAACAATGGGAACATAGTATGGTGATGACTCAGGATCCTGGCAGGGACTTTATTTTGATAGTCCTTGAACTAACCAAAGATCACTTCTTTTTTTTTTTTTCAGGAAAACATCCGACAAATGGCAATTCCAAGTACTGGTAAAACTACCAGGAAAATGATGCAAGTATTATTCAGCTATTCCAGCTCGGGGTTTTACTGGCATTCTCAGGAGGTTACGCTCCTGGCGTTCTCCCTCACACTATCAAGCTACAAACTAACTCTACATTTAAAACTTCATGAACCAAATAGCCCAGTGGTAAAAATTACACAGAAGAACACTCTATAATGTTACTAATACTTCAAAAGATCATTCAAAAATTTGTAGGTGTTGCATTAAAAGCAAGACTCTACGGAAAACAAAATATTATCCACATATATGTGAACAACAAAAATCTATTTGCTTTCATCCAAACTACTTGCTAGTCAATGTTTAAAAGAAATCAGATATTTGTTCAACAGAAATTTCAAAGCAAGAACTTAAGAAAAATATTTACATCTGCTTTGTCTACAGAGAGAGGGAAACACTTATATGCCTTCCCCAGAAAGCAGAGTCTTCATTTTAATTCTCTCTGCCAAAAATAAATCCTGTTCCAGATTTACCAGAGCCAGAAAATCTCTCTCTGCAGCAAAAACAGTATTTACATATTTTCAAAATTAATTATTTCAAAATTAATTTTTCTTTGGCATGTGCCTTTAACTCAGGTGTACGCTATGGGCACAATTTCTGGACTGCTGGAATAGTACACATATACACTTATATATATATATATGTATAACACTAGGAATAAGATTCTACTGCTTTTCACACAATCATACTCTTCATATCTTCTCAATTGTAGGTACACCGTGTCAAACCTAACCATGTTTTGCATAAGGATTTGGAAAAGATGCAATACACAGGGACCCATGAGGTAAAGTTCTTTATGCAGCTCCCCTCATTTTGTGCCCTTGGTATCTGTGCTTAGATCGCCGGGGTGTCAGATAGAAATAGCATTGCTTCCTAACAAGAAAAGGAGTCTTGTAAGGGTGAATGAAATCACGGATGTCTACATGTCTACAACGGGAATTGTAGGAAAACCTGGGAACAAATTCTCTTTCCTCCTTTGGGATTAGGGAGAAAAAAATACAGGTTTCCCCACTACCTACTCCCTTCTCAGTTACATGCTCAAAAATCAAGACAAGCAACGACTGGGGCATGCAGGGCTTCTGCATATGCCCCTGCTTGTATAGTATACAAATACTTGGAGACATCAATATTTTCCTCATTCTGAATAAGTAAGAAGAAATATGCAAAGTAATATTTTTATATCAAAGAGATATAGAGAGTTTTCCTTCAGAAACTGAAGATTAACTTCATCTTATTGATGACAAACTACAGACACTAAAAGGTTAAAAACATGCTGCCAACAATTATTTTTTTAGCCTAAAGGTATTTGGTTTTCAAGTTTCTGAATATTATACTGTCTTGAGTGGAAGAAGCAATAGAAAGGACTACTACCAGAATAGGTATGATCTGTGGAATCTGTGGAACAACCCAAACTAAGAAAACAAAGTTATACATGGTATAATTTTTGTGCATGAATTCTGCCATTGTCTGCCTCAAATTTGCACATATTTTACACACATCTTCCTGTGATTACATATTTCTATAGGATGAACAGACCTTTCACATTTTCTGGCTTCAGGACTTAGAATTATGTAATATTTATTTCATCCTACAGCTAAACAGTCACCATTTAAAAAAGGTGCTGTAGAATACAGATTATCATATTCAGATAAGACAGATTCATCTACCATTCTTTCTTTTCTCCCTATAAGGTCTAATGAATAAAAGGTTTTGATAAAAGTTTTAAATTCGTTTGATTTATATGTAAAAAGTTGTAAAACCCATTAAACTATGTGGTAGCTATAATGAACCCTGCTCACCATACAACTGTTCCTAAGAGTCAAGGGCACTATTACAATTTGCAATTGTAAATTGTAAATGAATTTATTGTAATACAATTCAAATTCATTTGAGAGGAAACAATAAACACTAATTCTATCCATTTAAATAACCTGGACCTTCCGAATATCTTTGCATCCATTTGTTCTTATATAAATGCAAGGTTTTTCTCTCTTATTTTTAAATATGCTCCAATAAGAAGAAAAATTATATATGTCACTATTCTTGTCACTCTTTAAACGGTATGAAATGGTCTTGAATTTCTGCTAAAACAGGCAAATCAGTTTTTGAGAAAATAGCCACATTTGTTTCCTGCCAAAATTTTTGGCATGAATTCAGGATGCAACATTTTATTAGGCAGTTTCAAATGACACAGCATTACCTGAATTTGAAAATAGCCGACAGCTGGACAGAAATACTGAAAAAGTAGGAAAGTAGCAAATATGATTAATGGGAGTATGCTCTGAGAAATAATGGCTTATTGCTCCAGAGACAGGCAGTAATAAAGTGAAAACCTGACCTGAAGAAAATTAGTGGGAGATTAAGCAGAACATTAATCCCTAGTTGACCAGTCAGTTCACACACAAGTGGCCAGACAGCCTCTACTGCCAACTAGGGAATAATGGCTGATATTCAAAAAAATGGGCAAAATTTCAATTAATATTGAGGCTTCTATTCTGCTGTCAAATAATGTATTATTTGAGGAAAACTGACATACAGTATGATCATACTATCTTTATTTTCTTATGAAATGAGATTAAACTGCATGAAAAAAAAAAGACCTTCTGCTGAAGGAACGCCACAAAAAAGTAAGGATCTTTCTCACAATGAAAAAAGCCAAGTTCAAAACCTCAGATTATTTACTATTCACTGACAATCACTTCACTGGACTCCTTGCCTGGTTTATCTACCCTTTCTCCTTTTCCTTTCACCTTTCTCTTGAAGAAAAAAGCATATTTCAGTTTAAAAACCAAGAGAATACTGAATCCATATGCTTATAACTGTCAAGAATCAAGATTTTGCAGAGTCAAGCAGGTGATGGTCCATACAAGGAAGAAACTGTAACTTGCTGTGTCAAGATCATGTCGCCTTAGAGTCAAACTGTCTGCAAGCTTTAGATGACTCAAAGGAGAAGATTAGTAAAGATCAAAGAATTCAGAGGCATCAGTCACATGTCGTGTGACTTAACACTCATTCGTCTCTTCATCAGACAATTAAGCAAATTATCACTATGACACATTTAATGTCCATACTGTGAGAAAGTCCAAGCACATGTTCTCTCACATTTCTCTGTTCCTAGTGATTTTGAGCCACTGCGTTGTCCTTATCGATTTTGCCCTAGCTATCGAATATATTTGTGATTTACAGCAAAACTCATCTGAAAAGACACACCCGTTTTCTAATCCTTTTTTGTTGGCAAAATTAATAAATGAGGCTTGTCTAGTGTTCGATATTTTAAAGAATTTCAGACTTATTTCATAATAGTATTATTATCACGAATACTTCAGATTTTTTGGTAAATACATTAAATGATCTGAAACTGCAAAGTTTTAAACCTACTTCACATACCATTAGTTATCAAAAACATCTTTATTTTCATAAGAAAGTACAATAATATTTAAGCTATTGATAATAAAAGTAATAGGCACAAGTTATGTTCAAATATTACTAAGCAGACTATTTAATAAAGAAGTTGGACAGAACATTTATCTCTTTTAGACTACTTCGCTGAGCATAGTATGAGACAAAAGAAATGTAATCCATACAGCAGAGGCACGAAGGTCTGTTTTAGATAATCAAGTAATGCAGACTAAGAGAAAAAAAAAAGCTGGACTGAACCCAAACTCGCACTTAACACTCAGGTAAAAATTATTCTAGCTCATGAGCCTCCATCTTAAAACTCTTATAGAAATACTAAAAAAGAAAAAAAAGAAGAGCACCACCACACTGGTGATCAGTTACTATCAACAGGAACAATGAGGATGATCAGCAGCTTGTTTCTGTTTTGTTTCTTACCCTGAAAGTTTTATTTGACAGATATAATGCATTTTTGCAGAAAATAACAACATGCTCTCTGAGGTACTTGCCTATTAGCCGTGTTCCAGGATGTTCCATAAACTGCAGCACAGTTTATGAACTAGAAAGTCTTTAAAATACATACATACTGAAGAAATGCTTGTATTTTTCCTTTCCTTATTAATACAACTATATTTTGAAGTTGAAGGGGTATAATTTGGAGTGTCCATTCAGTGAAAATTTGGACACACTTTCACAATTCTATTTAGATTGTTTTTGGGGGAAAATTCTGTATTTTAAGTCAAATCTTGCTATGCCCAACTTTAATTAAGTAGTCACCAAAAAAAAAAAAAAAAGAAAAGAAAAGAAAAGAAATTGGGTTGAGAAACTGGTCCTGAATCATTCACAGTGTTTTAATTGTTATCGGAAACTAGCACCCATTTTTTTTTCACGTAGTCTGGGTACTTGTGGATATCAAAAACTGGCAGAAAAAGAATGGCTTCCTCCCAGCAGAAAAACACTTTGAATCTACAATTTCAAGGTTGGTGTTACTATATTATGATTTTTTAACTTTGTAATATCTTTCTGAATAACACTATTAAAAACCCTATTAAACAGGTATCTCCAGTTAAAAAAAAAAAAGTTATCTTCATATCTCAAATAGAGACCATAAAACCTATTTCTGCTCATTTCAGTTTTATATTTACAGAACTCAGTACATTTTGCTTGCAAGAATCAATCTGGAACATATAACATGCATTTTCTTCTAGTAATTCTACCACAGAAGCTAAAGATTAC
This sequence comes from Tinamus guttatus, assembly GCF_059628265.1. NCBI lineage: Eukaryota > Metazoa > Chordata > Aves > Tinamiformes > Tinamidae > Tinamus > Tinamus guttatus. The sequence goes on from NW_028289044.1 coordinate 1,644,420, forward strand.
ATATACTTAGAATAAAACAGATTTTCTTCCATTTCCTGGTTCTTTATTTTCCTTTTTTTACAGTCTAAGAACACTTCTCAGATTGATATGAAATACCATTCCTCCTTATCAAAACTTGGTGAGCTATTAGACTATGGAAGTGATACTCCTCTGTTAAAAATTAGTGTAGGGTGTAGAGGCCATAACATGGTTTTAGAGCAGATAAAGTGGACTCACTATATGGAGTGGAAGCACAAGACATGTCTTATGCTAGTGACATAAATTACAGCTACTTTGGAGAGCTAGTTGAGGTTGTGGTGTGTGCTTAGGAGCTACAACTTTATGCAATTCTCCTCAGCTGAGAAAACAGTTCTCTGGGAATATTCCATTATTCCCTAAGCCACAACATAAACAGAGTGAGATTCATCGAGCCTAAATTTAAGCTAACTCCTACCCAACCGCTTGAGAACTTCCATCAAGTGGCTTTAAATCTATATAATCCACATTTTGTTACTTTTTCTTCATCTCATTTCTCAGGGCTGTTATCTTAAACTTTACACTTGTAACCTAACTACAAGTTTTACAATATTTCATGCTTTTAAGGTTACAATCATTAAAGGAGAAAAAGCAACCATCGTTTTGAAATCAATCATGCAAAAATCCAGGCACACATCCCAGGGAATGAGATCTTTGCTAACAATTTTATGAATATGCGAAATATATTAACAAGCTGCAATAAATCATGATTTTCCAGTCACCACAGTGCTAAGCCAAGAGGAAGCGTCTCAGAGCCCAGTGTACCAATGATATGGGACTGCACTTGGCATTGAAGTGAATATGGGGCAAAACTGAGCAGGCGTGCAAGATGTGACCAATAATTGTGCAAACTATGGGCAAGAAAAGTCTCTGAGAAGTTCTCATCGTAGTATCTACTGTTCCTGGGACATCTCAGCTGCCATTCTAAGTTTGCTTTGCTTCTAGTCACTGCAAAATTTCCAATGTATAAAGAAAAGAGTTTATAATCCCTCAGGAAGTTACCTTCATACAACATTACCTTTTTCATGTGCCATACACTTTTGAATATGAAGACATACCTAAATTTATTTGAGCTACACAAAATACAATTAAGGAGATTGTTTTGGCTCTCTAGTACTGATTACCTTAAGACTTCAGGAATCAAAAGGCAAAAGATAAACAGCATCTTCAAAAGAAACTTGTAAATGAGGGTGCCAACTTCTCAAAGTTTCGATATACTAAAAATACCTCCAATTCCACAAGCTTTCCATAAGGATACTAACCAGTCAACACAACATCTGCCCAACATGTGCATCTGCCACTTCACTCTTTGGCTGTCTGGCTTCTTAAGTAGTATTATCTGGAACTTGTTTTACCAGTTTTCTGATTGTTATTATTTTCAAACTGAATACAAATAGAAAACAAAGTTCTGTTTGTTTTCAACAAAAAATACTGTAGTATTTGATTTCTTTCTCCATACAAGCAGTGCATAGACAGACTTGACTAAAATTTCATTAAACTTCACTAAAATCAGCTTGCTCTGTTCACTACCATAGGCAAGACAATGCTATAAACTCTATTAGCTATTATTCCTTCACTTTTTATGTGTGATGCAATTGTAATTGCCCTTCTGTACATACCTCCTACTGATCACATTCTTTTCCTATGTAACTGTGGAGTTACAGCAACAACAAAAAGTTGACAAGTGTCGTAAACAGAAAGTTACTACAAGAGAAGGTAAGAACAGCCCCATTGGGTAAGACCAAAGGTCCTCCAAAGGTCCCATTTTCTCCCTGACCACAGCTGTAAGTAGGGAAAGAAAAGCATAAATACCAACATCCTACTTGTTATGAACATCCAATCTTTGCAAAGTTAACCCCAAATTAATTGCGGCAAAAGACCAAACTGCAGAGGTTTTGCTTTCTTCCTAGTATTAATGTCATTCTTTTGGAAGGTGGCGTGTTGCCTTTGCAACTTTTCAGACTTTGGGGATGGCCTTATGGAACATGTCACATCTGCTGGGGGGGTTCTCTCAAAGTGACTGGCTAAGAGCCAGCTAGAAAGAAAACATCATCTGGCAGACGGATGAGCAACGCTGAGCTCAGTGGTTGGATAGGGGGACTGTAAAAGCAGAAGCCATTAGGTGTCAGGTTGTGCCTTGAATTTCTGAAAGAAAGCACAGATCTGCCTAAAACAGGTTCCCCCTCTTTCTTCTCCACACTGCTCTCAGGTGAATGGGTTTGTATTTACCAGGTAGTGGCTCTGCAGGCAAATTAATGCTTTGGAAGTCCCTAGACAGAGAGGAATAAATGTTCCAGCCACTTATTTCAGTCACAAGTCACTCTTTGCATGACAGACTTACCGGTCCTTTACCAGCCAAATACCAGTTAAATACAGTTATTCCTCAGGTTTAATATGAAGGTTTTTTTTCATGTTTCTTTTGTGAAGAACAAATTTTTAAGCATCAAATTTGTGCAGGATCTGCCGCATTTTAACGGCTAACACCACAAAATACAACAAGAGCAAGTAAATTGAATAATTTTATAAGTATTGTACATTGCTTGGGCTTAAATAGGAAAAATAATGTATTGCCAGAAAAGAGGAGAGCAGAGGATATCAGAGATCTAAAACAGAGATAATTCTTCGATTTCTACTTTTACTCTACTCGCACATTTCAGTATTTGCAATACCCAATTGCTGACTGCTGCATTCATCGCTGCAATCAGGAACTTGTGCATACAAAAAGAGTGATGGACGGAAAGGAAGAAATTCTTTTTTTCCTGAGATTCTACCAAGAAAAAGCTTATGTTATTATTATTATTAGCTACCTTTTTGAAATTCAGTTTCTAGGAGCTAGGCACATACCTGTAGCCCACCAAAGTATGCACTTGAGGAAGCAGAAATGGAACAAAATAAACAAACAAACAGGTCTGCACAACCTGAGGTCCAGGTATGCAGGGGGCAGGGGGAGATATGCTGGCAGATGAAGCATGTGTGAAGATTTTGGACCACATGCTCCACAAAAGACACTAGATGTTTAACACTCCTTGTAGTTTAAAAGTAAGCATCTTGTGTTAGCAAGTGTGACTCATTTCTCTCCTAGAGACTCTGGAGTCATAACCCTCACAGAGATATTGTGAAGACAAAGAAGGCTTTGAAAAATTGCTTTTGGTCCCTCGGGAAAAATAATAAATAATATTCATAACCATCTCCAATGCAGATATTAGAGGAACATGTTTTAATGTAAATATAAGCAAAAATATTATTATTCATCTAGAAATTGCTTTTTTTTCCCCTTACCTTGAAGCTTTTGGAGGAGTAATTTGTGCAAAAAGAATAGTCTGCAATGACCTCAATAACCATACTTGATTTGGGATCACAATATCTACCAACTTACAGTAAATATATGTTATCCATTCATGTCTACCTGGATAGCAGCAGACCAAGATGACTGTTGGGTTTGTATTTCACTACTTTTCAAAGAGGAGTTCTTGTATTTTCCAATTCTGAGCGCTAGTAGGACAAATATATCCTCTCTGGCAAAAAATCTCTAGGTGGTAAGTGATGGACACCAGGAAATGGATTTGCCACACCAAGGAATCAGCTCCTTGAGAACTCCTCTGCTTTATGACTGATCAGCAGTAAACTAGTCACTATTTATATTTGAAATACTTTTATCAGAATATTAAAAATTCTTTTAAGGATGAGGAAATATAGGCCTTTTATTAACCCTGCCGCTATAATCTTAGGTGCATCAATGAATGACTACAATTTGTTAACTATATTCATATATTTCATATATTTCTTTTCTTAGCACTTCTGTTTCTGTTCTCCATGTGCAGGTATTATATCTTCGTCTTGTAAGAATGTGGCATATATTAATTCTAAAAAAGTGAATAATTATGAAAAGGCAGCAACATTCTTTGCCCCTCTGGTAATTTATCAAACACCACAGATGTGTCCACACTTTAAAACTGTCGAGCAGATCAAAGTGATATTCTTTGTAATAACGGATGATACTTTATGAAGAAGTCGGTACAATAGGTCTACTGTACATCAAAGATGAATTTATAAAAGAGTATAAAGCCAGGGCTTATAATAAGTAAAAACACAGCACTGGAGACCTGGCATGAAACTCTTTGCAGAATATTAAAAAGCTTTAAAAAAAGTCTGATTTAAACATAAATCATCACTTCTTTATTATTTTGTCTACACTAATCTTTACAACATTGCCCTATAAACCACTAAATAGACTGCCTTTGGAAATCACACCTTTAAAATTTAAACAAGGAGTTGCTATTTTGATGACTATCTGAATTTATGTAACCAAAGCATAAAACATAGAACCACAACCCATTTTATTTTTGAGGCAGGGAACAACCATTTAATCCTTCTATTTACCAAGAACTTCCATTGAAATCAAGCTTTCTAACTAAGATTAATGATGTTTATAGTCGCTAAACAATTCTTGGGATTTGATCTAGTCAAATATTTGGAGAAGAGTAAAGTTTTTTTCACAGCTTAAAATGCTGTTTTTTTCCAAAACACATTCTTCTCCCTCCATACACATGGAATAACATTTTTCCAACAAGAATCAAAGCTAGCACATATCCAGTGTATTTTCTCTTTATACTTCCAGCTTTAAAATAGTTTGCTATTCCAAACAAATATCTTTTCTAGACAAAAGGAAAGAGAGAACACAGAGTAGTACTTATTCTAAGATACTTAGGTATTATTAGTAGTTACTCAACTGCTAAAGCCATAGATTGCCATGTTTAAACAAGAAATAATATGCATGTTTTTAATGAAAACAATTAGTTATTGGAATAAATTATGAATGGTTGATGAATATTTTTGGAAAAATAGAAAATTTTCATTTAAACCTCTCTAATACTAAGTTGAACTAATCAAAGTCTTATGGTCTGAGTTAATTCCAATCTCCACTGTCATTATAATCCAAGAGCCCATAAAACTTATCACAAAAAGTTTGTTACAGAAAGGCTACCAACACTTGCAGACGCTGTTTCCTTGTCAAGACAACTTTCTAAAGGACATCCTCTTTATTTGCCCAATCTGGTATTAATGCCATTTCCTTCACCCTTAATGCTTATCTCCTTTTCTCATTCAAGCTAAGTATATGGTTTACTTTCCTGAAAATGTATCAGTTTAAATATTCCTCTATCCATTTGCCAATTATTACTTTTAATTTCATCTTGGTGATTTATCTGTTCTCAAATTTTGCCAAATCTCCTGCTTATGTTCAAAAATTATGGTAACTAGTTTTGACTTAAATATTCACTAAAATTGAACAAATCTAGTATCAATAACAATCCATTAAAGCCTATTTAGGGTTTACAACAAAGCCATGAACAATGATTAGGTAATTCATTATTGAACACAATTCAGATACTCAGTGATGAATGAAACAGTATTTTCACTGAATTCATGCTTGAAAAAATTTGAGAGCGAGCAGATCAACTGAAATTGCTGAATTAATTATTGATTTCTTACTAAACAGGTACCTGCAATGATCTAATATTGCATTTATTTATCTAATAAATACATCACATAACCTGCCATGCTAAACTTTTTAAAACAGCTAAGAGCAACTCCTGGTACTTGGAAGACTCTAGCAGTCAAATCAGTAAGTTATCCTAAATTATAAAAATCCTCAACATTAGAAATAATTCTAACTATAACGTCCTATTAAAATATTTCGGAAATTCAACACTTCAAAACTTCAACTCTTTTATTTCACTAGGAGTTAGTACATTTTACTACCACTTTAGTAGTTCATATTCATGCTTAGCCTAATTAAAATCTTCTACCATAGCACTTTCCTGCTGTACTTTACGTGCCAGAAAAGAGTCTTTCATAATCAAATATTCATACTATAATCTAGTATTTGAACTTTTCCATGATGTTTTTATACATACTTGTAGCCCCAGACCAAAACCTACTCAAAATGCTTTTAGTATTTTGAGTATTAATATTTTAGTATTAATGCTACACAGAACCTCAAAAGGCCATTTATTATACCCATGATATTTTAAAAAAGGTAAGTTGCAAGTAACCCATTAAATTATTGCTAGATTTTGACCATTAGTAAATATAGTACAAATTAAATTATTGATTTTTTAAAATTATTTATTATATGAGATTTTTTCAAATTGACCTTGAAAAAATAGTCTTTGCTTTTCAACGCAATGTGCACTGCTAAATGCATATTCTCTTGGAGACATATACTTTGCTCTCTAAAGCATTAGATGTTATCAGCTGAACAACAGGGATGAACATGTATTTCTGTAAAATTTATATAAGAAAATAACTTCTATTATCAACGTGTGAGACACATGTGAAATATCCACGGAGCTAATGCAAAACATCAAAAGAAACATGTTTTCCTTCCATTCATTGGTGTCAAGTAGGTCATATCCCTTTATGGTACTATACATCTGTTGGGTGTGAATTAATTTCAGTGGCATAGGTTTTCTTAATAAGTGATGTGCCAAAATATTGATAAAATGTGGATAGCCACCTGCTTTCCATTTGCTTCAGTCCAGTCCCCTGAAAATTAACTTTCCTTCTCTTTCCTATGTATACGCTCATTTACACATGGAAAAAAGACAAATGAAACATTAATTAGATGGCAACAGTGAAAAATTCAACTAAGAATACAATAGATGAGGGATATTATCCTGTCACTGAGTTGGCAATTTTTTTTAAAGATGATAAACTTGGTTACATGAAGGATACTTCTGGTTTACAAAAAAGCTCTTCAAGTCCTCTTGCATAAGCCATTAAAGGGCTGGGTTTTTTTAACTGTATAAATTAAATTTTTAAGATATTTAAATATATGAAAAAACTCTCTGGACATGAGTATCAGTCAGGTGCAACACAAGAAAGAGGCTTCAAAAACTTGCTGTTAACCTAAAGTTCCTACATGGTTGAGGCCTCAGAGACAGATAAATAAATACATCACATGTTGGCTCCCCTTTCATTAGTAAATCTATGCTCCGAGATGGTGATAACTACCTCTTCATAATCTCACACTGCATGGCCCAGCATAAAATAGACTTGATAAAGCATAAAGTTTGATCTCAAATCAGCCCTGATTTTCAACAGGTTTTCTCACCAAGCCTGAAAGACTGTACCTCAGGAGCATGTTGTACGATTGCTGCTTTGGATTTGCCGCTTTTTTCTGCAGGCAAAAGATTCTACTGAGAATCTGAGCCAAGAGCAGGAGCTCAATTCAGTGCTAGTGTCTAGTCTGCTAAGTTGCCAGGGCACAAGGAAGGTCCTCATATCGATATATAAAATTGCTGAAAAATTAGAAACCAAGAGTAAGAACTCATGGCCACTTTCAGGGTTGGTGGTTATCAATGTACCCTCACACAGATCTATGTTGGGCCTGATCATATTCAAGTTATGCATAAATAGAAAAAGGAATGAAGAGCAAGGTGAGAAAGTTTGCCAATTATATTAACTTATTTGAGTATAAATATCAAGGTCAGTTGTGAAGAACTGAAGATCCTGGAATGCTGACTAAAATGGCAGATTAAACACAAGGTAGGTAAAGGCACACTGAAGCAAGCAGGAAAAAATAAAAAAAATACTAAAAGTTTGCCTGCAATTTAACTGCTGCCACCTAAAAACAAGTTCTTGTATTTACTATACTGGTTCCTATGAAAGAGTAAGGTTAAAGAGCAGTAGAAGACAAAACCAAAAAGCAATTATTGTATTAAGAGGTAAAGGAAAGGGAGATGGAACAAAAGCGTGAACATTGCCAAGACACTATATGAACCCACATTTACCTGCAGCTTGAATGCAAGGTGCAATTATGGTCTGGACCAGACTCTTCTCCCTCCTTCTCAAAAAGGGACAGTGCAAAACTGATAGAGACTCAGAATATGTAACCAAAGTGACTAATGGCATGGAGCAGCTTACAGGAAGCAGGGCTAGTCCAACAAACTGGCATTCTTCAGCCTGGGAGAAAGGACCTCAAAGCGGGACATGATCCAAGTGTATAAGATAAAATGGCACACAGAACAGGAGTAGGAAACTATTACTTGTCTCCTCTAAAATCAGAAAATGGTGAAACATAAGTAAAAAGAAAACAAAAGAAATAGGTTTTTCTCACAGCATAGTTAGGCTGGTGGAGTTCTTCAGCAGGGTATCATGGGGGAAGAGAGTTTAGATGAGTTCAAAAAGTAATTGGACAAATTCATGAGGGAAAGAAAAACAAGACTATTAAAAATATAGACATCAACCCTGTCTCAGCAAGTTTCTGAGCTGCATATTATTGGGAGAATATTCTAGGGAAGCATAATTAATGCACTTAAAAGATTAAAAATGGACCAGATTAAAAAAAGAATAAAATCAGTGAATGATACTGTACAAAAAGCACAAGTACACTATTTCATCCAGAAGATGATCCAGAAGAAAAAAGCAACAAAACTTGCAAAAAAAAAAAAAAATCTGCCACTGCAAATACTAAGCACCAAAAAAACACTTCAGACCTGAATCTTCACTATACCTTTTAGGTTAAAAAAAAAAAAATGAACCCACAGAAACGGTATAGTATCTGGTATTCTGATGATTTTTCCTTCCTGTGTAAGAAATGGAAGAAATCTTCAAACAATCTCAGAAAGCAGAAAACCACATTTATCCTTATTGTTTTTATCTATTTTATACAACAAAACGAGGGTGTGTAGTGAAGAGACTGGAGATCTGCAGATGGGTACCAAGACTGTGTCAAGACTCCTGGAAGTTAAGACACTTATGTACAGATTTAGAAAGAAATAATAAGACTGCAGGAGACCAAGTCTAGAGACTGGGAGAAGAAAAGAATGTTTCCTGACCTATCGTTTTTTTCCTCCTGTGGGATACTGGGCAGAATACATGCATAGATCAAAGAGCACCCCCATCTCTGACTTCCTTAATGTTGTGGTTCATCCCTGCCCCCTTAAAATATGTTTTTTATTTTGTTAAAAAGTATAAATATTTAACTTGCTTGAAAACGTTGGTTTCAAAAAATGGACATGTGTTATTCTTTATATATGGCAGTTTTTAAAGTAGGCTTAATATGATGATTACTTGATATTCATGAATAACAAAACTAATTACTGTTGCTAAATCCATATGCCCCATGCAGCTTTAATATGCTGAGGCTTCCCTTTATCCATTAAAAAAAGATTTAAATGCTTAATGATTTTTAAGCTTCAGAGAATGGGACAGTAACTTTTGCATTTTTAACTAACTATGGCTTATTCTTTGAACTCCAGGACAGATGAATGGAATTTGCTGAACTCAGAATTGCAGGAACTAGAAATCGGTAGGGATTATTATGAGCAGTTACAGATTGTAACATTAGAACTAAACCAACTAGACTGAAATTACAGCAGACACAGTCCTATCTTGACATGAAAAAACAATGAGATGTTCAGTTTTTTGATATGTTCCTTGGCAAAGTTTTTTGTGCCAAAGGACATCTTTTCTTGAACATTCAACCTTGAGTAATCTGTTTCCTTTCATTTAATTACATAATTCCTTCTAGAGCTCTAGATTTCCTTCTACAACCCTTGATTATTCTGCTTCTGCCTTGACATTTATACTTCCCAAATATGTATAGACTTCCAGCTCCAAAACGTCTACCTTGCCATCTCTCATGCAAGCTGTATGCATTTGACTCTAATTTCTTTTTCTACTTTTTTTCACAATCAGTAGCAGAATCAAGAATATTTTCATTGTTTTCCTGTAAACTTTTGGTTAGCTTCAAAGAACTCTCTGCTGGAAGAGGTGTCAGCCTGCTCAGCTAACAAATGAGTGCTCACCTTGCTGAACAAAGAACCTCCACCGAGGAGGTCTCTGATGACTGGAAAACAGCAGTCCTCCTGCTCATCTTCAAAAAGAGCAAGGCAAAGGATCCAGGGAACTACCAGCTAGCCAGTTTCTTTGTGCTCTCTGACAAAAGGATGGAACTAATTTTCACAGAAGCCATTTCCAGACTCTGGAAAGTGTCTAGGAACAACAATGAAGATTTACCAGAGGTAAATCAGGGCTGACCAAGCTGATCACCATCCATGCTGAAATCAGATGATTGCTCTGTGGGAAGAGCAGCAGATACCATTTGCTTTGACCTAAGCAAAGTTTTTGACACAGTCTTATATAACTTCTATGCATATGGGTATGTATGCAGGAACACTACAGGATGGTTGGAAAACACACTGGACCACCAAAAGCAGAGAAGAAGTAACGGTCAATGGTACAAAGTCTAGCTAACCTCTGGTTACAATTTGTATTTCTCAAGGTTTGATGCCATTTCATTAACGACCTTGCCAAGGGGACAGAATGGCCCTTAAGAAGGTCCACAAGTGACAGCAAATTGCGGGAAGTGGCTGAGACGCTGAGGGGTAGGGCTGCCATTCAGAGGGATATTGATAAAAGAGAGAACAGATTGGCAGAAACCTCATGAAGCTCAAAGATAAGTGTGAACTCCCGCACGAGCGATGCCAACACCACCACAGGGCGGACACCAACTGCTCGAGAGCAGCGTTGGAGAGAGGAACACGGGAGGCCTGGAGCACAGGTCCATCCTGCGGCAGCGGCGTGTCCCTGTGCTGAAGAAGCTGCAGCAACCACTGAGCTGCAGTGACAACTGCCACACTAGCCCCTCAGCAGATGAGATTACTCTCTTGTACCTACTGTTTGGCTTCTAGCTTTCTTCCCAAAAGAAGAAAGAGATTGAGAGGCTCAAGTGAACAGAGGACCATCAAGGGGGTTAGGAGGCTGAAGTTTATGCAGTCTGGAGAAGAGAAGGCTAAGGATGCTCATGGGGAATCAAACTGCAGGTCACAGTTACCTAAAGCAGCACTAGAGGATGCAGAGTGCATTGCAGATGCACAGTGAAATGTTGAGAAGCAATAGCTAAAAGTTAGAACAGTGAAATTCTGCCTTGGATGTATATTTAAAAAAATAACCAAGCACAAGGTGGTTAAGCACTGAGAACTGCCCAGAGGGGCAGTGGAACCTCCATCCTTAGAGTTATTAAAATTTGAATGGACGATGGCCTGTGAAGATTGCTCTGAGCTTGACACTAGCCCTCCTGGTAGAAGAATGGTCTAGATGACCTCCAGAGGTCTCTTCCTAAATAACTTAATGAAAATTGCAATGAAATAATTAGCAAGAGTAATATGTATAGCCAGGTGCAGACTACAGATTAGATTAAATGAAACAAAAACAGCAGTATACAATCAGTTTATCACATTTTTTCTATTGTCTAAAGAAGCAACATGAGGATAACAATAACTGTGTATCTACTTGAGGGCAGGTGGCTTCATTAAGCTTATTGGACTGCAGAACATTAGGAAAAAAGTAATAAAATTAATTACTGGTTTTATATTTTCAATATAATGAATCAAGATATACCTTTACAACTAATTAAAAAGAAGGAAAACACTAATATGAATAAGAAATATTCCTATTCCTATTATTTATTACATAAGACCTCTCCTCATGAGGGAGATATTAATGAAGGACAAATAGGTATCTCAGGATATAATCAATGAAATGCTTTCTGAAAGACTGTTAAATTGCTCTCAAGATTGTGAAACCCACATTAGTGGTGCAGTACTTCTGCACAGCGCCAGCTCAAAATTTAAATTCTGGGCATCCTTTCAACTTGTGACTTCCATTCTACTGACAATGGGAAAGCAGCCCTCTGCAAATTATTTATTGAAGATATTCCTCTGTACATTTATTTATAATACTTATCCAATGTCTCTCCAAAAGAGGCTCTGTGGCTGCAAAGTATCCAAGGAAGATACACCGCATTTCTTCACATGTTTCAACCTGGTCATGAAACGATGCCCCTTCTCTCCCCCTGTTCCTGGGAAGGGATGAAGAGGAGGAGGACGGTGCAATGCCCAACGAGCTGAACATAAGGAAGCTCTGGGGTTCTGACAGTGGGAGAAGGGGGAAACAGAAGCAGCCTTGGCTGCTCCAGAGCATTTCCCACCTTCACCCAGCCCAGTGCAAGCTGAACCTCTGTTCCAACAGGCAAGGAAGAATTTGCTTCTCCAGCTTTCCTATGAAAAAGGTTTTTGAAAGGAAGACTATGTCTCTCTTTTTAAATTCTCTCCCTAGCTCTTTTTCATTATTTGTCAAGATTTCTCAATGGGTGCAGCAGACATTCCAATGGAACCTTGTCTCATTTTAGTTTTAGCTGTCTTTAAAAGGCACTGTCAGCCTGACTAGATTCCTGGTTTAGAGGGTAAGAAATATACACTTTTTGCTTAGGGCAAAGCTCTTTTCTCCTTTTTTTTTTTTCCCATCGATCTAATAATAATTTAAACTTACAATTCTGTCACAATTAGTAGCTGGCTTTTCATGCAAACTGATATATCAACTCTAAGATATAAACAAGAATAACAAATTGAAGAGATGATTGCAGAATGTTAAATGACTGCAGAAGAAAAGGAGAAATTAATAGTCCAAAAGATGAAACACCTTAAATGTTCATCATAACAACACCTAATGATGAAGCACAAGACAATTCAGATGTGGACTGACTCCTGGTGATTTGTCAGAGGACAGACCAGGTAAGTATTCAGACAGTGTAAGCATTCATCACCAGGCACAGAGAACAGTTTGTAGTTCACTGGTTGAAATGACAGGCACAGTCTGGTGGATGGACATGTAAACTCATGAGACGATGACCAACCTTCGGTAAACGCTGAAATTAAACACTAATCCCTCTCCTCCCCAAAAATACCTCAAAATTGATTTATTTTTTATGTAATTATTTTCATCAGCTCATATTTCCCACACATATGATGTTGCAGAATCACTTCATCCCATTTACTGAATATTTTTTACTAGAACAACACTCTTCCTATTGTTAGAACAACCTCAGAATACATTGACAATCTAACCAAGCACATGATAATAATACATATATATAATTTACTCATATCACTGTATATCACTACAGATGATGCAAACACTACATCACAGCTAGAGTGTTTTAAAGGAAAATTGACTGTAAACCAGGGAAAATAACCTACCTCAGCAGTGCTACTGGAAGGTTCCAGTCCAACCATGTTGGCTTCTACTAGCTGTTGAAGAAGTTGTACTTGAGCCACACTGAGGAAGAAATCCAGATTTGTTGTTGCATTTACCTCCAAAGAATGACCACACACTAAAATCTCCTGTAGAGAAAACAATGGAGAATACTAGACAGCAGCTACTAAGTAAATAATTTGCATTATTTGTATAACCATATTTTGATTTTCTGCTTTAGTCAATGCTTCAAGATAGGTATAAAATGTTAATCATGACTTTTTAGGAGACAGTGGTGTATCAGACTTCTAAACGAGGATGTGGCTTATTCTTTCCTTTGCTTTCAACAGCGCGTGTAACCATTAAGACAAATTTTGTAAGGACGTAAAGCATTTCATGTGTGAGGTCTTGTTTCTGTCTCTTGGTAGTATCAAATAGTGGACTGTCAGACTTTGTTTTTTATTCTCTTGGCAAGGAGTGCAAGTCTCCTTCCCTTCCAAAAAAGGATGCACTTTTTTTGGAACATAAACTCTACTTGATTTATAATGAAATCATGTGCTGGAGCTCACTGATAACCAACCTAATTGATTTCTCTTTGCCTGTAAACCACTGTTAATACCTTGGCAGAGTTAGCTGGATAATCACTGTTTTATTGGTGTTATCTAGCACAAGAAAAGCTCTTGACCACTGCTGGCAAGCAATAAAGAGATGAAAAACAGAACCAACCCAGAAGGCTTTCTTAAAAAGTAGAAGTACTGCCCCTTTTCATGAAACCATGTGCATAACATTCAAGTTCTTGGTAACCTACAATAGGCTTCTTCTTTCATCAGTGTACAAGGAACAGATAACAGGATGAATTTAAGAAGCAAAAAGATTTTAATTCTTAACTAATTAATTTTAAATTAATTAATTTTAAAACTAATATTTGTTCAGAGGTTTTTTACTGAATCATTTTCATGCGTCCTAGCAACTCCCAAAGTTATTTCTTTTTTACATTAAAAACATTTCCATCTGCACTTGTGATGGCCCTTTATGTAAAACAAAGTTGTCAATTTTTCCTTATTATCTACTGTCTTCCAAGAATGTGCACCTATTTCAGAAAATATAGATATCCCTTTTATTCCTATCTCAGTTTTGCTCATTCAAGGAGGCAGCTGTTACAAAGAATAATTCCTGCAGGCTTACGAAAGCTGATTGGCACCTCTCCTATATAACATGGTTTAAATTCCCATCTATGAAATAATTCCTGAAAATGAGCCAGTCCTTTGTGTGTAACAAGCCTGACACACCAACCATTAACAACCTGACCGAAGACTGGCAAACATGATTGTTAAATAAGAAATACCTTGAAGTACCCAGATTGCAGGTCAAGGACACACAATATTTTGTGGACATCTGTGAGCCTGAATATCTGGCTAAAAGATTGCAATCCAACTTGCTTCCTACGGGCAGCATGTAGATCACATTCCCAGGTTGGTTTGTAAAGAGCTTGTGAACACAATGTAACATCCTATCATAGCACCTCTTCTTAACACTTTTCCCTCAGCAAACCTTTCAAAATATGGCTGGAAACCATTAAAAGATTCCTCTTTTTCAAGACTGCAGACAGGTTATCTACCTCTGGACAGGCTGCCTTTAATATCAAGTGCTATACATGAGTTTCCTCTGGCAGAGAAAGCTCATTTCAGGTATTCATTAAGATAGTTTTTTTGATAGTTGATGATTCCTGGATTTGAAAAAAGTATTGTTATCCACATTTTAAAAGTTCTGCTATTTCTGTTCACATTTTGTACTAACCTCTGGGTGCAAATTCTCTGGAGCATCAATTTTTGTGAAAATAATAGCAGGAGCTGCAGTTATTCGAACTGTGAAATCTGTTAAAATTGGAGTTAAAATTGCTCTCCTTTCCTGATGCCGCCTTATGCTAGGAAAACAAAAAAATAAAATAGATTAAATCACATTATAAATTGTTCAGGGATCAAAACTTCCCATATTCTTCCACACATACAGCACACGGTACAATAAAACTTCAATACCAGTTTGACTTTCTGGTTTCTACCTCAAAAAAAATTTTTTTTTAATATAACCATTATATATCACATTAGTTCCAGTCCTGAAGGCAGAATGCACCTTTGTTTAATGATCAAAATATATCTAAATATTTGAATTTTCAAGTTATACCCTTCCAGATAATTGTTGCAATTGGCTTTGTTTTTCTGTTGTTAACCTACACAGAATCATTTGAATAAAGACACAAGCTTTAAAATCATATTTTTCAAATGTGTTAGTGGATACTCTTTATAAATAACTGTTGTCTCCATTATTTGAATTTGTGCATTAAAGCCCTGTGGGGAGAAAAATGCGATTGCTCCTCATAATAACATAACTAAGACAAAACCAAAGATATGTAAAATTTAACAAGCTGATCCTACATAACTAGCTAATCCTAGCGATCACATATTATACTTTTTACAATTGTTCAAAAATGTTAAAACTGCCCCCAAAAAGGAGAGCTGTCAGCATTCTTCCACTGCTTCTCTTTTTTCTTAGTTAGAATCTTTTAGTCTAAAATCAAGGTTTGGTTGCCAAGAACATTTACACCATTAAACTTGATTTGTATGTGTCCTTTTTAAAAAAACCAAATACCATGCCCAGAGGCACAACCCTGTTATGTATGGACCACTAATAGCTTATGACAATACATTCTAACCAGCCAGACTCTTGGGGGTCAGGTCAAATAAAATATTGCCACAGAATCCCATCTGAGAACACCTGATCAGGAAAAAAATAAATAAATGAATGAAATCAAGATGGTGCTTAGATCCCAAAAGAGGATACAGGTCGAATTTCTGGGAGACCCCTTCCTTAAAGAGAGATTTTTGATAATTGTATCTACCTATCATTCTTTATAGGTATGCTAAATTCCTGTGTGCTACCACAGGTGACTCTAAAAACAATCAAGAAGTTATTGGTCCTAGGTAAGCTACAGGAAAATACCAAATTCCCTATAAGAATGAAGTTTTTTGAAGCAATAAAAGTCAAAATTATAAACAAATGATGCAAACACCTCCAACAACAGAGAAGACTGAACCGCACCAGCCAGGGAAAAAGAAGACACCCATCCTGAATTATCCATGTGAGTGTCATGAAACGATACGGTCAGATGCCTCCCCATGCAGAAAGCTCCTAATTGCAAACAGAGTGAGTGACTTCATCTCTTCATTAAGGACAAACACAAGCATTCAGGTATTGTTAATGTTTTTGAAATAGATTCAGTTTAAAAGCACACAATCTCATGTGCTGATGGTTTATAGGCTTAGAGTCAGGCAGAAGAGAAATTAAATAAACATCATGATTTTTACTGGCTCTAACTCTGGCTAAGATACACTTCTACCAGGACCTAAACCCATAGATGAGAGTTTACTGCCTAGACTACTCTGGTACCGATGCCTCAAATCTTCCTACCAATTAGCTAAAGTGTCTTCATAAAGTGCAGGAAGAATGGCAAAGTGTAAGGGAGCAGATGTGGGTAGGCCTGAAGGTTTTTAAGTGTATTTAGGACAGCTTAAGCTCTACTCAAAGGTTAACTAGCGGGTGCTACAGAGCACAGAGCTGGTGTTTCCAGAGCACAGGTGTAACTAACTTTTGCTTCAAACGACCTTCACAATTACTGCCCAGGGGGCTGGGCATGGTTCTTAAGGACAAATCAATCAGTGACTGTGAGAAATAACCAGCTGACAGAAAAAGTTCTAATATTTGGCCAGCTGTGGCTCTGCTGGTGTGCAATAACAGTTTCTGAAGCCAGATTAGTCTAATTAGGCACCAAAATTAGAAAGCAGATTGGGTATTGGTTAGAGTACTTAACTCAGAAACTGGTCTTAGATTTTGCCAACTCTGGAAATGCTTCTCTCTGCCATCACCTTAGTGTTAAATATAAACCAGATGGCTTTTTTTTTTCTTTTTGTTTCCAGATTCTATTTCCCCTTTACAATAGGAAGAGAAAGAAATGCCTTTGTTTTTGTGGAAAATGAAAGCGCAAAGTAGTAGAACAGTTCTGGGAGAGGGCACGCAGCTATGTGTTAGATAACTTCTACTTGAGGTGACAAAAATCTAGTAAGCGTGATTTTAATATATGAAACAAAACTACAACAACAAGTCATTTCATGAACAGAAAACAACTTGCCCTTCATTCAAATTATTTTTCAGCTCCTAAATATTCCCATTTCTTAATTTTCAAATATTGTTTTAGTCCAGCACATTGCATTTTAGAGGATTTTTTGGTAACACACATTGATTGCTTTTCTTATGTTTTTTCTTTTTTAAAATCATCCTTATGTGGTATCTCTGTTCTACCCTCCTTACTAGTTTCTGAATTTCTAGTCGGCGAATGTGA
Organism: Tinamus guttatus; assembly: GCF_059628265.1. NCBI lineage: Eukaryota > Metazoa > Chordata > Aves > Tinamiformes > Tinamidae > Tinamus > Tinamus guttatus. The sequence continues at coordinate 1,661,866 of NW_028289044.1, forward strand.
AGTTCAGGCAAATTAAGTATTAGCAAAATAACTGTAAGTACAAACAGAAGGCAAACAGAGCCCAGTAAATAACGAGGGGAGAGGATATGAGAACGCGCACAAAAGGAACAAAGCAACAAATTCCACTTTGAATTATTAAATCTTCCACACTGCACCTAAGTGCACCGTTAACTTAACACAGGTGTAGACCACATGAGCTTATGAAAAAACTTGATTGTGAAGAGCGTAATGATGGCTCTGTGTCTGCAGCACATTCATTCACTCATTCCATGGTTCATTTATGCATCTGTTATATATTTGTCTCGGAAAAAAAAAAAGGAAAAGCTAGTATTTTAGAGATGTTAAAGCAGTTGATCATCTACACTTTAAAAGTAGAGCACATTTGAAAGACCATATGCTAACACAAAGCAACAAGGCAGCAAACCAGTTGTGATCAGGGTTGCAGGAGCCTTTTACCGAGCGCTGAATTAGGGCTGTATCTGAATGGTAACGTGAACACTGCTTACAAAGCACTGAACCACAGCGCTGGGCACTGTAAAAGCGTGGGACAAAAATATTCTCTGTCCTCCAAAAATGCAATTTAACTATAGGAAAGTATATGAGCTCCAAGAAAACTAGAGGAAAAAGCAGACTAGCAGACAGGGAAGTAAAAGGGAACGCCTAACAGCCCTGGAAGTAATGATAGCAGTACAGTGGCAACCTGAAGGCTGTCTTATGAGTTTTTGCATTAAAGCATAATAAAAACGAATTCTTTGGAAGGCTTTGGAAGAAGGCATTGCAATAACTGAGAACATGCCCCAGAAATGCCTTTAAAACATGTAAGATAACCTGAGAGTGAGCAAGAGAGGGCTTCTTTGAAAATTAAATGTGCCAGCCTGCTATGTGGCAGGAGGAGGCTCCATGCAGGCGAGCGCAGAGCACACAGAGAAGGCCAGACACCTGCAAGGAAACGGACGGACACCGAAGCCTGCGGGTACTTTAAAAGCCAAGGCCCATGGAATGATTAATCTGCCTGAAAATGCTGCGGGGAGAAGAGAGAAGGGAAAATAAAAACAACAACAACTTGAGCAACAGGGATTTTCAAAACAAAACAGTAACGTTTGATTACATCAACTCAAATCCCTGGCATTTGATTACATGCACTCAGAAGCATTTTGAATTCATATGAGGAAAAAAGGTTGCCGAAGAGATGATGTTGCACTAATCAAGGAGGTGTGATGATGTGTGAGATTGGATAACCACGAAAATGCACATAGATGACTATTATGTCAGCCTTCTTATCTGGAAAAAAATGTCAAAACAAGCAAACACACAAAAACCCGTCCAGAAAAAGCAGAACATCACCTTGATGGGAAACCTCCATGGGAAACCTCCATGTGAAACTTAATCTGTGTTTAACGTAATCTCAGTTTTTGTTGTGACACCTTACAAAATGTACAGTTGAATCTTTTTATATTTAAATATGGGTCCAAATAAAGCTTGCATTCAGTCGATGCATGAGTGCCAACCAGGAGCTCACGTAAGGCACGTTCCTCTTGTAGCCTCGGCTGTCCCGCGCAGCCGCGCGCACAAAGCCACGGGTGCTGTGTGAGATAACGGGGCCGCTTAGCCCTGACCAAAGACTTTTCCCTAGCAGGAGAGCCCTGATCCAGCAGCGCACGGGGACGTGCAGCCGCTAAGGAGACCCGGGGCAGCCAGCCTGGCTGTGCCCCCGGCCCCGGCGCAGCGGGCAGAGCCTTCCACCACGCTGAGGTTCTGCAAACCTACACCATGGGAGAGCAACGAAAACCACGTTGAGATCCAACTGCCTCGATCAAAACAACGGACAAATGCACAGCATCTGGCCATACGAGATGACTATTGTGGAACAATTATGCCTCAGTAAAATTAATTTTCAACTTATTAACATTGCTTTGCAACATTTCTTTGCTGTGGAGTAATAAAAAAAAAACTTCTAGTTTATTGGCGTAAGGCTTTGTACAGTATGAATACAAGAATGACTGAAGGTACCATAAAACAACGACTGAAAGCACATGTATTTTATTTTATTCCCAACCATTCACAGGGTATGCCCCTACTTCCCTACACATGTATTCATATATGTGCAAGCTGTGCTTCAACTGTTGGGAAAAGCATGAAAATTAAAACTGCTCAATGAAAAGCCTGCAGGGAGCCTTTCGGGAGATGCCTGCATGCAAGAGGGGTGTTTGTTTCGCTCCGTTCCGTACGGCAGAGCGTCGGCTCCCTGACATCCTCAATGAGAGTCACGGAGAGCTGTTCCAGATGGTGGCATGCCAAGGACAAAACTGTAATGCACTATATTGCCACACTCAATTCATTACCACACAGAGGAGTAATGCTTTTAACCTCAATTATTATTATTTTTTTTAAACAGAGTTTATTCAGACTGCAGGAAGCAGAAGTTGCTGCTGGAGCTGCAGAAGGGCTGCGCAGGGACGGGGGCGAGGCCTCTGGAGAGGATATATTTCTTTATTTCCTTCAGGGCTGTTGTTTTTTCCATTGAGAAGAGGGAGAGGGAGGAGGCAATGTGCAAGCTGCAAAAGCAGTTTTCAATCAAGAAAACTTCTTTTGGTTAAGTACTCCCAGTTCCCCACATGCTGTTTGGTAAAGGGCATAAATGTGGACAGGTTTCATTTGTACATAACCTTATTAGAACTGTCTGAGTGTTTCCAGTTTTCTTTTTATATATTACACCATTAGGGAGCTTTTTATAACTTCTGCAGTGAAGAATAAACATTTCATAATGGGAAGAGTTATGATCCCTGATCCTGTCCAAATCCCGTGCTGTTATTTGGGAGCGAGGGCACCCACCCCACCTTGGTGCTCCAGCTCCCCTGTCCTTCTCGCAGGGACCTCCGGTGACACCGGGGCTTTTGCACCAGCACCTCCAAACTGCCACTAGGGAGGAATTTGCACCAAACAGCTTGAAATGTGCAACACGGTCAGGCTCAAAGACACATCTCTCTCTTTTTTTTTTTTCTTCCAAAGTAAGATGCAAAAGTTAGAATAAAAAATCACCATCATGAGATGCAAAAACTAGAAATATTGAATTCCCCAAAAAGGGGTGGGAAAATTTGAAGGATTAACTTTTTGTATAAACATTATAGCATTTAAATGATAAATGACGTCAAAAGCTCTCAAATGTTTATTTGCACTATATCCATACATTTTATATTTAGAATGATTTGATTTTGATTCAAATTTTTAAATCAAGAACAGGTTTCCGCCCAGAAGACTAAATTACAATATAATCTATTTTAGAATTTTTATAATTATTTATTTCAGAAAAAAATATTTACAGTAATACTTTTAGAAATGGGAATGGAAAATGAAAGGCTGCTATGTTTGCCGAAGATATATTTTTTACTCTGTAAAGTTACTCTGTGTGAAATACACGGATATAGTTGATGTGGACTATAAACTGTGTCACACATCAACCAAGCATTTAAAAAACTCAGTAAAAGAGACAGAAATGAATCTGGAAAAAAAAATCTTATAGCCCAGTTAACCTAATAAACCATAACACTGGGTCTAAATGCTAAGTAAAAACAAATAGAAGTATATTCAAACCAAACAATGAACCTAACCCTAAAATAACTCAATAAAAATCTTTCATTATGTTCCAGGTTAAACATATCAATGAAACTTGGAGAATTAAAAAAGAAAACGGTACCACAATCAGGTCAAAGATTAAAGCTTCCGTGGTAGCTTCCGTGGTAGTTTCAGTAAATCTTAAGGCAAGTGTCACCCTGCAAACCCGGAGCAGCGCGGGGAGCCCCGTGCAGCCGCCCAGGTGGCACCGCCATGGCCTGAGAATGATCCACAAGCAGCGAAACCAGCCAGAAAGCAAAAACGCCCTGAAAATGCATTACGATGAAGGCATAAGATGTGAAACCACAGTGACAAGAAAAGGCTACAGCAGCTTTCTCCTTTAACAATTTGAAGTACAAAATTGCGTATTGCTGTGGATCACTAATGAGAGCTTATCCCTCCTGATGTAAATTAAAAAGCAAACAGAATACTCACTCAAAAGCAATTTCAAAACACATTCATCAGACAAATATATTCTAATAAAATTATACTGGAACTCTGTGGGAAAAAATAAGAAACGCAACATCTGATTTCTTGTAACAGCTACTTCTCTTATTCTTAATTCTTATGTTAATGGCTTTTTAGAAATCTCACCAGATTTTCTATCAAAATCTAAAACCATAAAGCTCAAAACAAAGCCTGCTGATGACAGTGACTGCAGTCGCCAACTGAAAGGGAAAGAAAAGCCAGTTCCTCAGTGCTGGTTTTCTAGCATTAGCTTAACTTGCAAATTGGCCAAAACCCTCGTGGAGCTGAATGTCACCTCATCCTTCTAGAAGTGCCAGGTGCCCTATGAGGGACAGAACTTCAAGGACAACTTCCCCAGCATCTAGACCCAACTAGGTTACAAACATTCTTTTGAGAGCAATAAAAATCCTTCATGGATTAGTAAAATAAATAAATAAACAAAGAAACAAATGTTAGATGATGGGAGAGAACCAGGGGATCTCATAAATGAAGGGCAGCTACTACCACTGGATTTAACTGAAGTTTTACTTTCACTGCAGTCCCTCACTCCTGCTTTACCATCGGATGATAATCAATCATCATCAATTCATCACTTATGCACTGCAATCTGCAGGCCAGCTCCATAGGGCTTCTTTTGCCATAGCTTGCAGTCTGAGGAACATCCCTCAGATTCCTCAGGTGAGGAAAAAGCGCCCCTCTTTTTGAAAACTACAGCAGCAATTATACATTTTTCTCTTTCTTTTGGTTTCTCCTGCTTTTGCATATAATATCTAGGAACTTGTCCCACTATTCAGCTAAGAATCTTTATCTAGAGACCCATAAAATTGTGTATACAGTTCCATATAAATTGGAGTGTTTTTGCATAAGTTAAATATGAGGAACTTAAATTGATTTTTTTTTTTAAAAAGGCAGAGGAAGAACTGCTAGCAGAACTGCTTCCAAATCCTCAAAATGTTCCTGCTCTTGGGCATCAAGCCTTATTCCCCATCAGTCATAAAAGAAAACTCTTTGACTGCTATAGAGTTGATAAAAACTAAGTTTTAAAACACCTGTGTGATTTTTTAAAAGTATCTAGAAGCATCTAAAACTGGAATGAAAACTTCTCAAATTAATAAAAATGTTTATTACTGTTTTATAATTTAAAATTTTAAATAAAAAGCAAAGCTTTTTCTTTCAATTCTGTTCAACTAGAAGGGTCTTTGGTCTGTGTATCTTACAGGATACTATAAAGAAGACTTGGTTGAAATGTATCATTTAAAAAATTCATCTGTTTTTAGTTACAGAAGTGCAAAAACCAGTTCAGAACCAATAAAAAATGTTCTACTTCATCCTCCTCTAACTTAGAAATGTCTAAGCTGGTTTTATTCAAACTTCGTAAAAATACAAACAAAGGAAGTTAAAAACAAAACAAAACAAAAGCAACGCGAAGCAAAGCAAAAACTCCCATTGCTTGCAGACTGAGAAGATGAATGTCAAGTCTCAACCCTGCAGTTATTTTTATGGACATTCAGCAAGCCACTCAGAAAAGAGCAGACACACATAATAACTCTACAGCAATTACAGTATAACAACAATAGTAATAAGGATTTCAAACCCAAAACTCTGCAGAAATGTGCTTGCAATGTAAAAATGATACAGAATTATTTGATTCAGATATACTGCAAATGATACCTGCAGTGTTTGCCCTGTTCAATTCTAGAAGAGAATAGGTTAAAAAAGTTCCTACCTACTGGCCATGTTCCATTCAAGCGCTGGATTTTGAGAATTTCTTTCGCTCTCCGTTAGCACTCCTCCTTTTGCATTTTCCTTCTCCGGTTTCAACTGATTCCAATGAGCTGTACCAATGTTTATAGACTGGAGGTCTATTTGATATTGTCTGTCTTCAACCTCTGATCCAGGGTCTCGAAGTATCCCTAAATTCAGTGCTCTTCTGTTGTGACCAAAAAACAAAAAAAGGCAGTTTAGAACAAACTGTATTGCACACGGTCGGCTGTACCACTGCACAGTGCAAAGAAAGGCAAATCTGACAGGCAATTTGTCTATTAAGTGAATTTTGCCACAGAGAAAACTGAGGGATCAATTTTGCCATTCCTGATTATATACAAGTAGTATTTTATGTCCAGATGTCTTGTTCCCGTGTGTTCCAGTGAGACAGGAGAACAAAAATTCTTCAAAATTGAGCCCGATGCACCCAAGCTGGTAGGAGAGGAAGGCCCAACTCCTGCACCTGCTGCAGGGACGAAGGATGCCCATCCTCCACACGGCAGCTGCACACCAGCACTATCAAGGGGAGATAATTTTCAACTATTCCGGTCATGTCATTAATTAATCAATTAAACAATCAGAGCAACCCACAGGGTCAGGCAAATAGCAGGAAAATAAGTGGTTTTAATCAAGTATATCGATGTTGATGTTGATGCAGTGTGATGGGAGCGCTCAGTGGCCCTACAAGTTGCTTAAATGCTTAGCAGAAATGCAGTGAAAGCCTGTTACGTTAATAGTGGTATTTCAAAATTAAATGTGGTTTCCTAAAACTCAGGATTTTTTGTCAACTTTCTGCAGAGAGCGGTCTAACCACAAGAACTGTTCCTTTTTTATTATCCTTTCTATTATTCTTTCATCAATACATATGTAGGTTTTTGGGTTTATTTCTGTAGATTATTGTGGAACCCACTGTCCCTTGATAATCTACTTACTTGCTTCATCTAATGCAAGTAGATATTAGAGTATCTATTTGGTATCTATTATTAAAACTAATGGACCAAATAACATATTTTATGAAATCTGCTTAAGTGTATCAAATATGCAGACCATGATATTTTTTTTCACCTGTCTAATGCAATCTTTTCTCCTCTACTTCACAGTAAAGTGCATTTTTCACTCACTCTTTCAAGAGCAGCTCAGTAACTTGCAGTAAGCTGCACCTAGTCCTATGTTCCTTAGGCATAACCATGTCTTGGTGCACTGATGTGCAAGATGCGTGTGTGGCATCCTGAAACTCCTTACTGGGGTTTCACTCTTCTCACATAATGACTAAATTTACTTATTTAACTAAAAATGAAATCACTCTTTGGCAGACACATACAGGTGCAGCAAATACACAGAGCTACTGCTTAGACCCCAGTGAGCTACATTAAGAACAGCACTACGAGGTCAGCCAGTGTATTCCATTGCTGATGTCAGATTTGATCAGACCTCTGTTTAGTTTGATCCATTTCATTTTGGAAAATCTCAAAGACTGGATAATGTTTGTGCTCCTTTGGGATATGACAGCTAACACTTTCATATTGATATAAAAATTCACTTGCATTCGGTACCTGCAATTAGCAGTCTCCTGTATATCATACAAAACATGTCCTCTGCTCACTTAGATGTAAATCTCTGAAATCCAGGCAAATTTCTTCTTTTGTTTCTAGAGTACCATTTAAAAAACCATCTATTTCACACACATACTAAAAATACCAGGATTAATTATTAACACCTACTGACATTTTGATTAAACTGATTTTGGCTTGCAAAAAAAAAATCCTGACAGTTTTATATAAGCATTAAAATAGCCTTTTTCCAAATAAAGTATATACAAACAGGCCTTTACATGAACCCCACATCTTATCTGATACATTCCCTGAAAGGATGAGAATAAGTTAAAAAAGCAAGAGAATTGACAGAATTGCCCTAATCTTAAACATATATGGTATGTATGAACTTTGCAACCTTTTGCCTTCTGGAAAAGCCAACCCTTCTAGCAAACAAAATCAGGAAAAAGACTAAGCCAAGATTCATGACTTCTTTACCCCCAGCATAAAAACTGTTTTACCAGCAAAAGGGTACTGTAGGAGTCATGAATTTAATTGCTTCGTCCTTCTGAAAACAACTTCACTATCCCATTTGAACCTTTCAGCAGGTGGCATAGACTGCAACAGTTGGTCAATAATCCAGTCAGATCATAAGCAACCAAAGACGACCATAAGCATGTAACAGGAAACATAGCTTAAATGTTTTTCTTCTTAAATTGATTTAGTCTGGGTCAGGCTTTCTGTATGTTTATAGAAGAAACAGTTCATGTTGAACCAGTTACTATATGCTGCTGAATAGGCATAATTCTGAGACCCACTGTAAAGAAGTTAAATCCCTTCACTTGTAGCTCATCTGAGACCTCCAAAAGCCTGAACGAGTCAAGAAAATAGCATTTAAGGAAGACAGATTATGTAATGATCAAGAAATACTTACGGTCTGCACACACACTTTTTTGTTAGCACTAGATCTCTGTGTGTTGATTTTCCCTTCCAGGTATAGAGATGACAAATCAACCTGCCTATCCAAATGTCAGTCATTAAAGGCTTTAATCTGACGGTAGATTTATTCCTATTCTAATTCCACAGGAAGCAGAGTAAGCTCGGATCAAAACACACCTTCTACAGAAGTAAAACTAGTAGCACTTTATTGGGCCTGGTTGTGGATGCTATGCAAGATGACCCACTTATTTCCTATTCTGCTTAAATACATATGATCCAAGTCCAAAAGAAGTGGTTAGTGTTGGAACCACAGGAATATTATCACTAACTTCATGAGTTGCCTTTTCCCCATTTGGTTCAGGATACTTCCCTACCTTATTCGGCCCAACAAGGTGACAGGACATGTTATACCAGATAGGGGAATTAGACTGGGAAGCAGTGGAATCACAGCTCCACTTGGAGCCACAGATGCTACAGATATTAAAAAGGGCAGATGATAGAAAAATGTGGTAACCACAGCGAATCCACAATGATTGTATTGGCCTTTTTGCATGTTGAATTTCTGTCAGTAAAACCCCAGGCAGGAATAAACTTTCCAACTTTCTGAAGAAAAACTCAAGACTAAGCTATGTAGTAGCATTCATATTTTTGGATCACACATAATAGAAATGCTACAGCACAACAGTACAGGGTGGAAGACTTGGATATGTTTAAGTTTGGAAGCATTAAAATGTATATTTGTGAGAAAGAGCCAAAGAAAAATGAGAAGGTGAAAATAAAGGGAGGGCACAGCAGTGAATAGGAGGGAGAATAAAGAAGGGCACTGCTGTGGAAATTAAACAGCAAAAAGGAAAATTCTCTAACTGTGAGAAGGTAGGAGCAGTGACCTCTAGACGGGAGCGTACTGACAAGTTCCTAAGTTCATGTGTGACCCCAGGTACATCCTGCCATGGAGCGTGAGCTCCAGATCTTCTCCACAGGGTAACCCTAGCTGTTCTTCTCTTTCCTGTCCTTCCTTTCCACGGGGAGCCTAATCTGTGGTTTAACACTGCTGGGATGCTGGGAGCGTGGTCAGGGCGCAGGCTGGCACGTTCTGCCAGCAGCATGTGACACTTTTCCCCATCTCTGCCCGTTCACTGGAACATAAACAGAAATTTCACAGGTGATTGTGCACTATAGTTTCAAACAATCAATAAAGATAAGCAAAAGCTCACGTATAAGCAAGTATAAACCTTTCTGTCTTAATCTAATGATTCTTAAAAGCCTGATTTATGCCTCCTTTTTTGGTTCCTTTCATATTCTTTATACCTACAGAGGGCCAAGACACTAAAAGGTTCATGCATAAAATACTACAGAAGAGGATGAGCCACCAAATGGTTGTAAATATCTCCAGGTAACTCAGAATGAAGCATATTGCAGAAATTATGGAACTGGGTAATTCCAAACCTTCAGAGAACTGATGATTTGATGATGGATTAGTGTATACAAAAACATCATTCAAAACGTGAATGTCAGAGCGTTCGATAAAAAAGCCAGGGGACACCCGGCTCTGTAGAACAGAGCACCCAGACCCAAGCTCATCCAGCAAGGATCTTCCAGTAGGACAGGATTATGGCCTGGAGGAGTGTCACTGTGTGTGTTCTGGTCCCTGCCATGCCAGAGCCTGGCATGCATAAGGAATGGGGAGTGCACATGTTTAGAAAAATTGGCTTTGAAAAGGAGCTTGATTTACTGCAGACAGTAATTCTGCAGACACAAGCACAGTGCAAAATCTGCTCCTAGGAGTATACTGTTTCCCTGAAAACAGTGAACAACAATTGCTAGGGAAGGTATTCAACACCTTCAGCAAAGCTACCAAACCAGTCTACCTACAACGGCTTCTCTTAAATACTTCCAAGTGAGGTGTAATCCAGCCACATTTGGAACGAAAGTGCATGGACGGCACAGCCTGGCTCACAGAAACAAACTTACCCCTCGCTCAGCTGCCAGGCTTTCCAAGCTGTGCAGCAGCAGCTCTGTCTTCCATAAAAGTAATAACTAGACTGGTAATAGAGTTATCTAACATTTTCAAAAAAAAAAAAAAAAGTGCTATTTTTGGTTACTATTTTTCAACACAGCTTTCTCTTGCAAACTGGGGTAGGCAAGTCTCCTCGTACATTTACTGTTCTTACACAGAAAAACACCTACACAAAAACCTCATTTTCTCAGAGCTGAAAGCTTTGAAAGCTTGTAGAATTCCCAGTGTTTACTTCCACTTAGCTAATCTGAGTCCTTTCCTTCACTAGTTCTATCAACCGCTACCAGTGAATTGTTTGTTATATGTATTTATTATCATTCCATCTCTCTCTGAAACTACTTATTATGTGACCCAACACAATAAAATTAAGCTCTTCATCCACCAGTGTACTCATTATGGGCACAATGCCAAAATGATGCTGTGAATATAACTAACTAATTCCATTTAAAACCCTTTGAGATCTTATGACAGAGAGTTTTATCAGAATGCAAATAAATAAATATACATGCATATACCAAAATGTTAGCTATTGCTTTTTTTTTTAAAGACACTTAGCATTTATGCAACTACTTAATTCTTGCTATTAGGGGACATAGTTTGGCACCTATTTAGAGGCAACTCCCCTGCCCATTACTTACAGTGGTGGTGTCAGGTGGGCACCACAATAATTTCATTTGTTACCCATTTAGGCAGGTGAGATTTTAGCCAACTGGACCACAGCAAGGTCAGCAGTGGTAGGAATGTCATGATCATATAAAAGCTACTGAACACATGAAAGGAATTACAGCAGATCACACATCAAACATTTTGGCCTTGTGCTTCCTTCCTCTAGTCCTACGGGCAGGAAATGCTCTACATATCCTGTGAGGTGATCAGACATTTAAAAGTAGCCCCTTGTTCCAAAAGATCTGGTGCAAAAATTCCCTGCAAATAAGATGAAGAACTTCCACACAGCAGTTGTCTTCTAGAGCTGTACCTGGACCACAGCATGAATGATCCAAGGATGATAAGGTACAGTATGGTAAACTACAAAATAATTTCAGCTTGTCAAAAAAGGCATAAAATGAAGCAAAGCTGAAGCAAGGCTGAACTTTGCAGCTGTGCGTTTAGATGTCATCTGTTTTAATGGCTTTTGTAACTTTATTGTTTAAATTCCTCCAGAAAAATAACAGCCTGAGCAAGTCTGAGCTTTTAAAGATCAGTTTTTCATTTTTATACTGTTTAACGTTTAGACAGTTTGAGGAATCTCGTTATATTTTTGAAGCATTCACCAAATTCAGGGAGCATAGTATAAATATACATTTGACAGATTGTATAAATGATAAGTTTGCACAATTCCAAAGGAAGATCTGTATGGTATTTTTGGATGCCAAATGTTTCTAGAAAAAATAAGTAGAATAGAGTTTCTCTAAACAGAGTCAGTGAAGACAGACCTTGAAGAGTTTACATAGGTGGAATGGAAGTTGAGGGGGGGAATTTCAGCAAAAGAAGCCAAATTACTATGTAACCTAAACACTTCTTTTGTTACATGCTGGAAATGACTTTATCTCAAAACTTAATACCATTTTACAATACGAGGATCTCTAATATTGATTTTTTCGAACATTTCAGATGCACTTAGTTTACTACAAAGATAAATAATCTTATGATTTTGCCATTGCTTTCATCCTGTATTTTACTCTGTATTAGCTGCTTGTTTAACTAGTTTAGTGGTACAATACCTCAGTTTTTTCAGGTGTTCTATAAATTCACCTGCAATTACTGAGGTTGAGTTTCACTGAACACAGTCCTCACATTCCACGTGCGGAATCCTTTAAAAGGAAGGATTTGCACAACCTGGGGCAATGGTACAGTATGAGACACGCTGTCCACAGTGTGTTTGATAAGCTGCCATGGGACAGGATTCCTTTTCACTGTTGTGTCAGTTTATCAAACCGTACTTGGACATATCAGTCGGCTCTACAAAAAACATTAGAGAACCTTTTTCGGGGTGGGGAGGGGGAAAGCAGACAGTGATTTATTCCTTTATATTAAACAATATATATCTATACCTATTTTCAGCACGTGCATATTGTAATAAATGATGTTTAAAGAACATATTATGCAACAAGAAACCAGTTAAAAAAAAAAACAGCTTAAAGCACCAACATTTAACTGCCAGCTTTCCAAGTCAGAACTCACATTTATCTTTGGTGCTGATTAAAGGCAAAGGATGCCACTTGTATTTTTGTATTCCTTTTGCTTTTGTACTCCTAACAGGAAGCTGCAACAATTTTTAAAACACTGAATATGAAATTCTGCAATGCATCATTAACCAAGTTTAAAATCACGAATAGCCAAACCTAATGCTTGAATGCCATTCTATGCTGATAGAACAAAACATTTTTGTCTTTCTTAAAACTTACCTCCTTTACTAATTCCTCCCTACAGTCCTTTTTCTATTTAACTGTCACTGGGAATCTGTCCTCACAGAACACCCACTCATAATAAATCCAAAATATAGCCTCTTTCACGTTAAAAACAGTATTTGGGGTTTGAGAAAAAAACAGTTGAATTATTTTAAAAGCAATTCCAAAATGAGTATGAATCTATGCCTAAGAAGATATATTGAGACAAGTTTACTTTTAAGTATGTACTGGAAGGGGGGAAGGATACAATAATTTTTCTCTATATTCTCAGTGATTTTTAGCCTGTAAAAGGGAAAAAATATTTGTAATCATATGGGATTAAAAAATATATTGAATAACGCACCTCTTAGATTTCCCCAGAGATTTATGTCTACAGAAATGAGTTAAAAGATTATGCTCTGCCTAGAGAAGTAGTATAGTTTCTAGCTTCTGCTAATTAATTAGCCTGTAGAAGGAACTCATAGAGCCACCTATACAAATCTGATCATCTCACGTAAATCATTCCCACTTAAATAAAAATGACCTTCTATGACAGTAGTTAAAAAATTACTTTTCTTTTTTAAGTCTGTAATAACATGATTAAAGCATACTACTTTTTATTGAATATTCTCTTAAATCTCTTTAACTTACCCACAGCATGCCTTTGGCTCTCACTAAGGATTTTGGAGTTCCGCAGAAATGTAGGAATTCACTTTATTTAAAATAATCTGGAACTATTTGAAGATAGTAAAATATTTAGGTTCACTCAGACCAATGTAACACACAGGTGTTGACTCTACAGCCAGTTAGCCTTGGCTTTTGAAAGCGGATGCTCACCGCGGTCGGAATTGTTCTCATTTTTACATTCTGAAATGCAGTTAAGTTTTCAGTAGATGATCTTATTATTTAGATTTAGTATCCTAAGTATGAGTCAAGTAGCTTCTGGAATGTACCAAAACTCAGTCTGGATAAAAAAGTCCATTTAATCATGAACATAGGGGCAAACTGAAGCTGTTGAAATGATCTTTTTGTAGCTAAATGTGGAAAACTAACAGATGTCAAAACAACTTCACAAAAGGAAGTAAAACTTACTTGAACATAGTAAAAAAGGAGCAAGTCACTGTTTGATTCCCAAGTTGAAAAGCTAATAAAGTTCCTGTTGAAAACATAATTAGCCTACTTGAGAAATTCAGATTTGCTGGAATGTTGGTATACCTTTTTTTTTTTTTTTCATGGCAAAACAATATTCTTACACTCTTTTCCTGTTCTTCTCCTAACTTAAGATACAAATAAATTAATCTTCTCAAGATATTGATAAATACACAAATTTGTTTATTTTCTTTGATAATTGCTAGAGTCTCTTCTTTTGATATGCCATGCCTCTGCATAAAAATATAGTGAGAAGTCAGAGAAGTCACAACGCAAAACCACTAGGACCATCCAAATAGCAAGAGCTGCCACTTTCAGCAGAAGCCTTTGCAACACAGGCAGAAGCTGACAAACAGGGGAGGTTTCAGCATTATATGAAATGATTTTTTCCACTTCAATTTCTAATTATTTCTAGTGGAAATTTAGTATCAACTGCATGTTAACAAGCATTTCCAGTTTGCTAGGTGGAAAGCCAGTCATGCCCATTTTAATTCTGTTCAGATCAGAGTTTCTGCTCTCTTCCTGTCACAAAATATTAGGACTGGAACAACCAAGATGATGTTAGAAAAACACAGACTAAGAAGCACTTCACCTGTAACTTTCCTCTCTTTTTTCTTTTCTTTATCTTTTCATATTGTTCTTGAGCATAATGTACTGAATAATCTTCAAATTCCTTCCTAAAAATCCTTATTGGATTTTTTTTTGTCAGCTGTTTCAGAACCAGAGAAAACACACACTTCCAAAAACTTCCACCCTTCCTAAGACTTGTTTTTTCTTCTCTGGATCATTCTGATCAATCCTCTCTCCATCACACTAGTTTGTGAGTGTCTGTCTTCCAACGTGTTGTGGCTCTGAGGGAGGACTGAAGCAGGAAGAAAATGCTCCACTACGGCATATTTTGGAGATTATGATGTACCTTTTTAAAGGTATCTCAATCACTGTTTTTTTAAGGACTTAAGCTAAACTTTTTGGGTATGTCATTAGTAGTCACCTCATCTCTTCTTTATGAGGTTGTTTCTGCTCTTTCTTATAGTATAAATAAATCATATTTAAAGTCAAAGACATTATCCTTGACTTACTACCACTAGACAATGTTTTCAAGAGTTAACTACTTTTGACAATGGTTGTAAACGTTCATAAAGAAAATCCAGCAAGGTTTTCTACAAGGAACAAGAGACTAAAGGTACTGAGAGAGACTTTTTGGGGGGAATGTAACTGAGGACTCCTTTTTATGTTTTTTTTTTTTTTTTTTAAAGAATCTTTGATTGAAACATTCAAAAGATGTGGAAGCAGCTATGCTTCAAGAGAGATGTACTGGAAAGCTCTGTTTATAAATGAAATCCTGATATATAGATTCTTGCTTTAAAATCTTTAAAACCTATGAATATAAATCACACATTTTGAGTCTCATTCTTAGCATCAACTGTAAAACCACTAATTCCTCCATCTTATTTAATATACTTACTGCAACTTCAATTTAGAACGTTATTTGAGATTAAAGTTAATACTGTAATTTTTCCTGCTTCTGTGACGAAAAGCAAAGTGATAACTTTTGTTTTAAAGGAATATTACTGGTAAATCTTAAACCATAATACTGCTAAGTTCTTGCAAATAATCTCTTACATGCACCCAGACAACGTAACTCAGAACTGGTAATTACATGGGTGCTTTTGAATACATGTAGAATATGAACCAAAAGATGAAAAAGTGAACAAATGAAATCTATAAGGGAAACTGCCTTGAAAGATCATCTTTAACATAAAGTATAAAATGCACTAAAATACAAAAGAGCCGTAGACAGAAGTTTGAGGACATGACCGGATTCTCATTCATTATAACTGTGGCCGAGGCAGCTTTTGGCAGCAGGAGACGACATATTCTTAGAAACCTACATCCTGCCATAGGAAGCCACAGAATAAGCCACTGCTTTTGTAAACATTAACATTAAGTATGAAGCCTTCACATGAAATCAGCAGAAGGCTGTTATACAGCATGTACACAAAGCTGGCCAAAGATGCTTCCCAAGAGAGGTTTTACGCGAGCTCCACTCACAGGGCAGTGCCAGGCCAGAGGAATCCTCCTCTGCTAGAGCCACACGTCTGTTCTCAGGACACTGACCGTGACAGCCACACGTGCCACTGGCAGGCAGCTCAGCAGACTCAGGGAGGCACCACAGCATTGACAGAGGTGGTTATGGAGAAAATCCAGTTTTACTCTCTCTCTAAAAAAGGCAGGGAGCAGGAAAATACATACAAACTGATATACAGATACACACAAATTAATACATGGCTTGCTACACTGTGCACTTGGGAAATGGCAAATTGCATCATCTGTATTTATTTTGAGACCAGTTTAGTAAACATGTTTGCTTAATTTTTAAGTAACCTACAATGCACCCGGGTGCAATATGCAGATTTAAAAATTATTTTTAGAAGGCAACTTTTACAACACTTACAGTTACATAATGCATCAGACATTTGTTTATTATGCCAAGAACATGGAAATTATTTATTGCATATTGTCTGCAGAATAAAGCTTAGCAAGAGAGAGTGCAACAGTGCATAGCAGAGGACTGTGGTCCCTCGAAATACTATTGAATAAATGGTTATACGTATACATACACATTGCCTTACACTGGGAAACAGAAAAGTTTCAGCTTTTCCTTGCAACTAGATTTACTAATCTGCAGTTTTTACCTGTTCATGTACGAAAATCAAATAATAGAAGCAGTTCATCAGGAGAAGTTAAAATCTGTTCTGTTCCTGTCCTGCAAAGACAGGATTCCTACACTGTACTTGCATCACCTCCATACTGGTTTATCTTTTGTTGCCAGAGGATCCAGACTATCATGCCAGGAAAATGGATAATCTGTGATGTACAATCCTTGGCACTGAGGTTAGTGAGGATGCCTGATAGCATCCCTGCTTTGCCAGACTCAGCCTGTACCTGTGCTAGGCATTAACAAATCAGTGTTAAGAGTGTTAGTCATTGCCCTCGCGCAGGAAAAAAAGGGGCTGAATTAATATTTTCAAGAAAAAAAATGTGTAGCCTCTGAAATACAACAAACATATTGCGTTATGACATTTATCTATATTCATCTGAAGCAAAATCAGGTTAAATAGCAATAGAGGGAGATAAGGTAGTGCACAGAGTATTTGAAGTAATGTTTGAAGTTACATTAGGAGCAGGGCTTCTTACTTGAGGTGCTTCAGCACTCAGCTGTCTTGGAGAAATAGTAGGAGCCAGGAATCTCACTCACTCCAGTACATCAGCCAAAGTGTAAAAAGGATTTAATTTTGCCACAATAGTTTGGAATAATATCCAATAGAGTAGCAAGTTCAAACATCTTCCCTGAACTAATATAATAGGCAATTATTCTGTATACCTCTGAAAATATTTTTTCTTAAACAGCCAAAACCTGAATAGGAATGCTTAAAAATTTAAATGGGAAACATGGATTCTGACAAATGGTTTTGCAAAAGAAAAAAATCTATCCAAAAAGAAGTTTAAGAACTGTGGTATGAATTTGTCATAGATAAAACGTTGTGAGGGACATCAGAGAATCCACAAATATTTCTGGAATGAACCACAATTCTGTATACAGAAGTTAACAAATGTCTCATTACAAATGGGATATGGTTTTCCCAGTACCAGAAGCACAGAACTCGCATTATATTTAACTTGAGATCTAGTTATAATTAAAAATACTACCCAAAAATCTGCTTTATATATTACTGGAAACTACTCTTCAACAAACAAAGCATTTGTTGAAACCAAATCTGATGGAAATTATGTTTATTCACAAACAGGAAGAAAATTGTAAGTTTTTAAAAGCTTTTATTTACTGAAGCCAAGACCTCTAGATGTTTGTTTTCACTATATGAGACCAAAAAGTAGCTTTGAAATGGACATCCAATCGCCTGTTTTAAGAATAAGCAATGGAAACCCAGGGAGAAACAGGGAAGACTTTTTTGAAAGTAAATGAACTTAACTAAAACTAAACTCTTAAAATTCACTAATTCCTATGGGTCAATGAGGTATTTTCCCCACATTTAAAAAAAACCAAAAACTACATAACAAAACACATATACAGGAACAAAAAAGGCTTGACAGCATCTTACAGTAACCGGTAAAATACTAAAGCTACTTCTTTAGGGAAAAAGGTTAAAGGAAGTAACTTGGGAAAAGCTTGAATACTGTTGCTTTATAACATAAAACATACAACACAACTCACATTAAAAAGGAACTCTACTTTTCAGATTTCCCTTTGTTTCCTCGCTTTATGGCTTTTCTGCAAAATTTTTCATTGCATTCAAGTTGCTGAGCAAGCAGCCTGTGTGAGGAACCCTGAGATCCATGAATGTTGGACCCAAGGATTTTGGGCGCATCCCGCCGGGAGCGGGAGCCCCGCAGAGCCGAGCCGAGGCCAGGCTGTGGCCACCCAACCCTTTTGCCAGGCTCAAGGATCATCTAAGTGATAGATGGCTTTGGGGAATGACCCAACCAACAAATAATGGCCCCGTGCCCCTGAAAATGCAGTGGTTGAAAATGCTGTGCATTTTGATATGCAAAGTGCAATAAAATGGAAAGTTTGAATGGACTAAAGCCAACCGTGATTCAAATAATTGCTTAATTTCATTTTGATTGGCTTTGTTGTAATTGGCTTCCTCATGGCAGAACTACTTTTCGGTCAAGATATGAAAAAAAATATTTTAGAACGTTATCAAGCCAGTATATGCAAAATAAATCATCATGTCTCCCCTACTCAATCACCATGAAAAGTCGTAGATTTCAAAACCGAGATTGCATGAATTTTATGTGCCAAGCTTCATATATACTACACAGCAAATAATACTGAATAACCATGATGCCCATGTTGTGTACTTAGCAAACGGGCAGCAGCGAGGCACGTGGGAGAACAGGGCCAAACTCAAAAGCACCAGGAAAGTCAGAAAAAATAAGTTCAATCCTACTATGAGAAAGAGAAAACGTGAAGCGGGAATGTGTACCGACCACATAGCTGATCAAATTAGAGAGCAGAGTGAAGCTGCACAAATGCTTTCCTTCTGAAACTTATTTTCTCACGGCCAACCACAGTATGAAGAATATAAACGTATTTAATATATACATACTTAGGAAAATTAGTCACATATTATTGCACATTCCAGTATAAATCACAATTAAAAAAATTCAAGTGAAAATAAGATTGATAGTTAAAGTTGAACATTTTTAGAGTTCAGTTCCAAATAAAACGATAGCCTTGAACAGCTTTTGGTATTAGACAGCTACCAAGCTACATTTCTCCAATTAAATGGGCAGTTCCAGCTGTTATTTTACAATTAGTTTCCATTGAGGGCTTTAAATTAATAACTGCTGCAATAGCCTCAAATGTGCCAGTGTTAATTAGGAGTAGTATTTCCATGTAATGCTATCCATATATAAGAATATTTTACTGGGGGAAAAATTCTAGGTAGACTTTATGGCCTCTCTGCTGGAGATAGAAGAAGAGACACATGTTGGGCAGGACGGTGCTTAACTGCCAAGAGTCATTCCAGAGACAGGTTCGGGATGCTCATGGAAAATAAAGATCTTTCTCGAGGTCCTCATGCTAAGAAAAGCAAAGTTCAAGCACAGTAGCAAAGGATAATATATATTAATTAACATTTAATAGAAATATTTCGATTTAAAACTCAATTCAAAATTAATAAAACTAAAGATTATTAAATGCAAAAATGTAACACTCCATTTCCAAATTAAATAGAGACAGAAGTATGAGAAGAACTTCTCATAAAAAGAAGTATGTTGAGAAATAATATCATCCTGAATTGAAATTCTACTATGAGTTAGGAAATAAATTACAGGAAGAAGTTTAAAACATTCATTTTGCCTTTTTTTTTTCTAACCTCCTTAATACAGGAAGAAAGAGCTGGGAATGACGTTAGTGTGACCCAGTTTAATAGCTTCTATGCTATAAATGAAATACTCCTTGAAACACTGATTTTTGCTACAGAATGTAACCTCTATAATTTACACATTTTGAAATTAAGAAAATTGCACTAGAGAGTTTCCAATGCAGTGTTACTTTTTCAAATTTGCTGTGATACATAAGCACATTCTATAAAGCTGTTTATGTTACCATCAAAAAACAATGTAATCATATTTTTTTACTGAATATATTTTTTCCTTTATTCGAAGAAAAACAAACTCAAGTTGACATCAGCTAACTAAAAGTTTGCCTACCCAATAAGCTTTAATTATGTATTATGAATAGTAGATATTTCACATAAGATATAAGCAATTTTTTTGCATTCTTCAAGATTTGAGCATTAAAAAAAGAGTAGAAAACAGGAAAGTACAAAAACTAAAAACAAAACAGATGGGATATATTTACAGTGAAAGATTTTATGAAAAAAATGTAAGTAATTTGCAGCTAGCTTTTAATGGCCAAAATTTTTATACGTAAGCGAGGAGGGGGGCTTAGAGAATTTCAATTATATTCACAAGTTGAAAACAGGCTAAAGACAGCAGTTTATTTCAATCTATGGAAGACTTGCACATGCAAACAACTGGAACATTCAGAGCCAGACTATTAAGCTTTGATATATGGCAGCAATTAAATCCTTGAATCTCAAAAACGATGAATAAAGAGACTGGACAAAAGTTAGATTCCTTAATGGCCAAGCTGAGGAAAGCTTATGGCTCTGTTCATCTGTAGTTCCAGAGCTTTATGGTTTATCAATACTGATTCAACATTTTATTTTTTTAGTCTATCTATTCACACATATTTCCTAAAATACTAGTAATTAATGTTTGCAAACAGAATTTGTGCCTGGCTATTTTGAATGAGAAGCAAGACTAGATGATTAGGAAAGTCCCTTCTAACTTCTGCAGTGATTCTATGCTTCCCTTTGACTTTTGCAACAGAGTTGGAAAAAGAATGCACAAGGCTGCTTTAAGCAGATCCCATATAAAATTAAATATGTAAGCTTTCTGAGATGTGCTTCAAATTAAAATAAAAGCTTGAATAATGGTGTTGTGTCTGAGAAGAGATCTTTAGTGATATTCTTCAAAATGAACGAACACTGGCACAAGCACTACAACTCCTGGATGTCTCTGTGTAGCTGGCATATAGTTCAAATTCTTAATTTCCTTACACTCCCACTGTAGCAGAAGCGTATTTTTCAGAAGCATTTGGTGTTAGGTACCAAAAATATTCATACACGAGACAGTTTTATGAAGTAAAATACTTCAAATGCAATTTTTATCTTACTGGACAGCAGAAAATCCAAACAAGAGAATGCAAAAGACTGAGAAAGGCCCTCTCTGGCATCCAGTGAGACACTTGTTTTTACTGTAATTAGAACAATTATAATATTTCCTTCCTATATGATTTCTCTCACATAAAATAACAGGCTGACTTTCATTCAGTAAGGACATTAACAGGATTTCTCTACCTAGACACCTTTCTTCACAAAAACTAACAGAACAGAGGAAGTTCGAATAAACGTGGTCAAAAGTGGCCATTTCCAAAGCTCCTGGTGACCATACACAGCACAAAGACACAAGCTAAGGGGTGAACTCGTCATCCTGTTTTTCTGTGATCTGCAGCTGTGATCATCTCCACGCAGAGACCTCTCGACCCCAGATTCAGCATGATGGGATGCCTGAAACCTACCCAAGCACCATCCTCTCCTGTACCACTTGGCAGGCACCCCACTTACTCTGATGGTCCAACTCCTGCTCCGCTGCGAGGGCCTGAGCTTCCCTCTCTTGCCAGCCAGCCTGGGCAGGGCCTCCTGTGAAACGTGTCCCAAATCTCCCTTCTTTGACTCTCCTGTCCTGTCCCCAGGCCTCCTGATCAGGGATTACAGAATCCCAGACTGAGGTTGAGGTTGGAAGGGACCTCTAGAGATCAACCCCTGCTCCCAGGCGGTGCCCAGAGCACGTGGCACAGTGTGGCATCCAGGCAGGGTTTGAAGGTCTCCAGAGAAGGAGACTCCACAACCTCTCTGGGCAGCCTGTTCCAGGGCTCTGTCACCCTCACAGGAAAGAAGTTCTTCCTCACATGGGAATGGAACTGCCTGTGTTTCTGATAATGTTCCACTCCACAGAACTGCCAGTCCCTTACGAGGAGCGTATGACTCTGATCCTCCTTACTGGAGACAAACATTAGCTGGGGACTAAGAATCAGAAATACATGTGAAATCATTAAGACAAATTGCTAGGATTTAGGAGCAAGCAAATTAAAAAGCAGAAATTGTCTCTTACAGCTAAAAAATGTAGCAGTGCTTCTCTCAGGAGACCTGTACTTTGGTTTATGGTGTGTGCATCTTTATTTACTGTGTGTATTTATGGTTTTTTAAATAAACAAGACAATTTTGTCCTGAAGGAAATAGTTATTTTTAAACTACCTTTTACATGGTAAAAAACTGAAGTTACTGTGTCAATACATTTCTTTCCAGCTTCCAATATTCACCTGAAAAAATATTTGTGCCCAAACTTTTGGGGCACGTTATTTTTCCAACTTTCCATTTTCAATTTAGTTCTCTCTCCAAGTCAAGCAAGTAAGCTACTTTTTCCTAAGACATAGATGGAGCCACTGCTGCTCACAGGCCAAAAGTAGTCCACAGTTTTATTTACTATGACCTGTAGCCATACGAGATCTATCTTTTAGGCACTAGCATTCAGTTAATGATAAATGAACACATTCAGTATTTTTCATAAATTTATGGGCTGCCCTCAAAAGCCATTTGGAAATTCTATTTAGCCATTAACCAGGAAGAAATTTCTCAGCCTTTCCTAAAAGAAGAGTTTCTAAATGGGAAGCAAAAATTCTTCTTTCTCATGAAACACTACCAAAGTGACATTAATTACATGTGGTTGTAGCTCAGACCTAAACAGAAGACTGTTTAAACCAAAGTGACACCACAAATTAAGCTTGTATCCCCACTCCAGAAACACTGTAAAGACAGTGGTTCAGACAATGATTTATTTTCTTATATTCTATTAAAAGCAGCAGTAGTAAATTAGAGGAGAAGAGAGGTTGGAAAAAGAGAGAAGATGACATGTTGGGATCATTAGAACACTGTGGCAGTTAATTCTTCAGTAATCAACAGGCTGCTGTATGTTTTTTTCTCTCAAGCTGGTATTGTACTGCTTGCACCTCTGGTGATTTGTGCTAACAAATCCTTCAGCAAAACACACGGGTTACACAGGCCAAAGGTTTGTTCATTTAGCTACTTGACTTTTAAGTATTCCTTATTTGCACTAGAATTCTCCAATTATGCTTTTTTCTGCGTAGTTTCATCCACTGTGGCAGGTTAAAAGGGTAAACACTGCACAGCTATCAAATCTGTTATACTAATATCCAGCCCATGTAATAAGAAGGCCCCACTGTATTTTTTTTTTGACTTGAATGTGAATATGTGTGCTCTGCCCTAAAAATACAAAACCTTTGTAGTATATCTTACTTTCCAAAGAAAAAAAGAAAAGCATTGAAATGAACTCTGCTGCTTAATTTTAATTAATTTATATTGCTAGAAAGTGTTGAGCTTCGCTTAAACAGATGAAAACAGCAATGCTCTTCTCAAAACCAAAAGACCACCCACCACCAACTGCAATATTGTCTCATAAAAATCAGCAAAGAAACTTGACACTCAGCCCCAATGTTTTTTAAAAACACTGAAGCCAGAATAATTGGATGATTAAAGGAACAGAGATAAAACTTTGACAGCTGCTGAGAAATGAGAACAACTCTCACAGAAGCAGTTAGAGGAAAACACTGAAAATGGCAGGCATTTCTGTTGAAATCTTTATATAAACACAGCACGATATTGTGAAGCTGGGCACAGAGAAGCCAATAACTATCAGATGATGTCTGTGCCTCAGTGCTTTTTTTACCTTACCCGTTCGGCAACCGATTTCCAGAGGAAGACTGGAACATATCCTAACTGTAGAAATGGTGAAAGCCCACCATACACAAACCTAATCCAGAACTTTTATATATGTAAAAAAAGAAGAGCACTAATGCAAAAGAACAGCAGAATCCTTAAGCAATCCTTAAGTGACTTCCAGTTTGGGAAGCACAAAATTTCAGCATTTAAGATGAAGCTGCAGATGTGAAGATATCAGACTCAGAAAAGTAAACTGGCATTTCTTCCTCAATTTTAATGGAAATCGTATCATTCCCATTGCTCACTCACTGATTTGTAACATGTATACAAGGAACATTGCACAGTTCCCCTTAGGTGATGGAAACATTACTGAAGCTAGAACTTGCAGATTTCACGTTATGATAGGGGATTTCTTGACAGATTTTTGGTTGCTGTGGGAAGGAGATTGGAATTTGGTTTTGTAACTTGCAAAGCAGAAAACAGATGGACGCCTCCTCACACAGAGAGGGCAGAAGCAGAAGGAACCAGCACAAATATCGGGAAGATCTCTCTTATCTGTGAGCACGTTGAGAATTAGTTCACCCTTGCCATCCAAAGCAGTTGCTGTTGTCCAGATGCACGATTTCTTCCATGAAAGCTCCTTAATATGACAACAGATACATGTCCCTCTCTTTTTTTTTCCTTTAAGAAAACTACTGTAACTAAACATAAAAGAAAATGCAATTATTTAAATATTTCCAAATGGAAATATGAATAAAAAGACTCTCTTAAAAGTTCTAAGTGATCAGAAGAGAAACTGGAGATATTTCACGGTCTCCTTAAAATTCCTAGTCTTGACAAAAAGTAAAACTTTCTGTCATTTTCTAGGCAATAAATGTTTTACTGCTGGGAAAAGATTTTGATGTTTGTAATTTCTATTGAAGAGCACTACGAAGTACTTAAAAATATTGCCACATCTGAAAAACAGACCAACGGGAAGTATAAGACACTTGTTCATCTGTATTTCTGTGACTTTTCTCACTTGGTATTATTTGCAACCCTACTTTCATGTCTGGCAACAGTGCCAACTCTACTAAGGATCATATATTACTTTTATCATGTTGATTACATATGTTCACCAGTTTTGCTGCCTCTATATGATTAGTGTGGTTTGCACATACTTAGTGACACAATCCAGAGCATGACATTTTCACAGAAAATGTGTTTACTGGGAAAGAGCTCCTCAGAAGTTTGCTTTCCTTTACAGCTTTGATCTATTTGACATGAAGAATGCTACAGCTTGAATATATGTTTACCATTTATATTATTAAGATCTATCTCCTTCACACTATATGGCTACTGAGCACTTTGGTAGTCACAAAAAAAATGCCTTTTTTTTTTAGGTGAACTTGGTAATAGCTGAGTAAAAGAAAGCCTCTTAAAATGTTTTCATCTGTGAGTTTTAGCTTCATAATGACTTGACATTTAAATTCTGTTATTCATCAGCACTTCACAGAAGAACTTGATTTGTCTAAATGGATTTGAAAGCCCACAAGTGAAGAAAATCAGAAAAACCTGGTTTTGAATATCAAAAGATTGTATGTGAAAAGTATTTTTACAGGCTGCATGTACCCCTGTTTTATTGATCAATTAACTTTTCCCAAAATGAATTTTTCTGAGAATGTATATAAAAAACCCCCAAACCTCCCCCAACACTTACTGATAAATGTCTTTTCTGAGCACAGCTCTACTAAGAGGGTTGTCAGCCTGGGGAGCCGTAGAGACAGATCCAATCTTGAGAACCAAAGTATCTTCTTTAATTGCTGGATTAGCTGTCGTGAAGAGAAGAGAAAACATGTGTTTGATTAAAAGGCAATCGCATTTAGCAAAACCATAGAAAGACTGTTCCTTAAAAAATCTAAAAAAGAATGTCTGCTACAATTCATTTCTGCTTAAGAACAACAACCAATGCAAAAAAAATCATGAAATTAATAGTGTTGTTGTTATATGTAAAAGAAAAAACTATTCTCATTTATCTTCATTACATATTTTAATCATTTTCTTTTTTCCAAAATGATGTTGATTCCAAGGCAGTATGTGATACTGTGAGAAGGCTGTTTCTCCAATAATTATCTATTCCAGTATCTACAGGTTAAGCATTTTTAATCCTGCCTATTCTTTTTTTTGACTTGGGCCTAAGTCCTTTTAAATGGCAAAAAATGCATGATATTATAATTTTCTAGAGGTTGCAACCCTTAAGACTAAAGGAAGAAGATCTGAAAACTGTCACATATATAAAATACAAAATACTTTTGTGGGAGAAAAAAGGATAGTAAATTCCATAGCAATAGCAAAATAATTCTAAGGAAAAAAAAAACCCTCTACTTTCTGCTTTACCCTATTTGAATTTCAGTCACATGTATAGATTCTTAATTTTAAAAACATTAATTATATTTGGTAGAAAACCAAAGTTCTGTCCAGAAAAAAAAAGCACTGCATTTCTTGTAGGAAACAAACATGAATTTTCCTTTTGGGGAAGGAGCAAGTCTACCGAGTCTCTTTTCCAGCAGCCACAGCCACATCCACGAAATATTTTGATAGGCTTCTGCTCAAGAGACGTCCGAATAATCAGGAAGCAGCAGCGAACGGGAGGCTCACGCTCACGCCGTTCCTGTCCCAGCTGGAAGAGTTTGCCTCGGCCCCGGGACACATTTTGGAAATGGCTCTGAGCCTTCCCATGGGCTCTCACACACAAGGAGTCCAGCAAGGCTCCCTTACGAAGGATGAGAACTATGTGAGTAGCAAAAGAAGGTGGAAATATTTTTACTGAGTAGTGAACTGCTTGACGTGGGAAAAACTCGTGAGCTTAAAAACTTGGCTTCTCCAGATCAGTTAAATTCTTGCTGAAGCAGACATCATGCTCCATAGCTATAACAATAATAATTTTAAAAAGGGTAGTCACAGAATTCACAGAAATTCTAATAAGATATTTCGAAACAATTGTATGGAAATGGTAGAATAGCAGAAGAGTAACACAAGTTATATCACAATAACTAGAGGAGAATACAAGGCGTTTGCCTTAAGAAACTTCTTTAAAAACAGAAGTCAAATTCCTCTGTCCCCAAAGCACAGCAAAATCATACACAGCTGATTTGGTTCCCAGAACTAAGGTAGAAAAGTTAACCTGACAACGAAATCCTACTTTTAACTAATCAGTAACCATGTTTTGAATATTTAAAATAAAAAATAAATGAGGCACTGCACTAAGTATTAGATTTCCTGGCACTTTGCAAGCTGGAATTTTTTCCCCTGGTGCTCACATAAAAAAGAAGAAAAAGGAGTAAAGATACTAAATACAATTCACGTTCTAATTGTTTTAGATGGCAAATGCCCTATTCTGAGTAGCAGTTGTTAATACATTCTAGGTTAAGAATTTTGTCTCTGACACTTCAGAAATCACAAGAAACCTTCCAAACGTGGGCATGGTTCTTCTGTGAGCAGTTTCATGCAGGTTAAGAAAGTAGGTCTGAAGTTTAAAACAGAAGGATTTACAAGCATCAATATTTTTATAATTTGGTACTGATTTCAAATGAGGGATGATATGAGTCTTGATGAATGTGTATCTCCATGCATTAATTAATGCATTCTCTCATTAGCTTTTCAAAATACATGTAAAATGTAATAAACTACCATAGTCATTTTCTTACAAATATCTAAACCTCTGAGGAAAAAGAAAGTCTACATTGCACTGTATAAATACAATCTCAGAAACACCTACCGACCTACTGCAATCAAGTTCCTCACAGTCTCAGTTGGTTTTAACCAATCATCCTGTCTTTTTGTTGAGATAAACACACTGCAGCCCTTTAATACTTCTCACAAGGTGTCTTTCCCAGTTCTTGATTAACAGTTGTGGCTCTTTTCAGCATCCCCTCTAGTGTTTTTATAACGTAAAGCAAGTGAGTACCTATGATACCTCACCATTTGCCATATGCAGAGGCACCACTATCTCCTTTGTATATATTTCAGTATTTTCATATTTTACATCAAAAAACACCAGCTCTTGCACTACTTTCTAGAAAAGTGTCCAATCCTTAAGAGTTAGTCTGCATAGCCTTTTCCTTGATATATAGCTTCACATTTTGAATATCTTAAGTATATTTTCTACAAGGAGTGATGTAAGCACTGGTGCATGGATATGCAGTCCTCAACACTTTTCCCACAGGAAATTCTTTACCACATGTGTTGGTGTTAGCAGCAATGGTTTTATATTTAATTCCAGATTATTAAATGCCAATTTAATTTATAAGTCTCCAGATTTTTGGATTTTTAGTCGGCAATTTTATATTCATTTAACTCTTCTACTTGTCCTACACGAGGACATTTTAAAGTCAGAATACCATGATACACAATGTCAAACTCCCTTTAAAACTCTAAGCATATGAAATTTTGCAAAAATTTTTATCAACTGGAATTTGTAATCATGACACAGAATGTGTCTTCAGGTGTGTTTAACAGGGCTCAGTTTCATAAAAACAATATTGGACTATGGTGGAATAAATATGAAGTAATTCTTTATTACCTGAATCCTGTAGTGGATTTTTGCTGTTGTGCAAGGGACACAAATAAAGCAACCTGTCTTGATTTTACTTGACCAGCAAACTTGCCATTTTAATAGGTACACCTTCAGCTGTCTAAAACCTTCCATTCCAAAATGAACTTCAGACAATTAAGATCCTAGAGCCTGACTGATTTGAAATGGTTTAATAGTAAGCAAGGAGCATGTTAGATTCCATGTTATGATAGACCTCAAAGTAGAGAGTCATGCTCATATGACAAGAATATATCATGTTTACAAATGCAGGATATAGGTTTATTGAGCATGCTGCCTTTTCCTTCTCACTATCAACAAATTTATCATGTTCTTAACAGTGATTCCTGATATTTTGTTCCTAGTACATATTTTAAAAAATCCTATTATCCCCAAACCAGCCAGATG
This sequence comes from Tinamus guttatus, assembly GCF_059628265.1. Classification (NCBI taxonomy): domain Eukaryota; kingdom Metazoa; phylum Chordata; class Aves; order Tinamiformes; family Tinamidae; genus Tinamus; species Tinamus guttatus. The sequence continues at coordinate 1,690,605 of NW_028289044.1, forward strand.
TGAGTATTCCCCGTCCTTAGCATTTCATATCACCTTTTTAATGCAATTTACATTTTCCTATTTATAGTGGTTATTCTGCAGTGTTTCATTTTCCAATCTGTATATTGCTTCTGTATATTTAGTTGTCTTTCTTTATGACTAAGCAAGTGTAAGCTGTTGGCCAAGGCTTGAAAAAACACTTGCTATATTAACAAATCCAACTCTGACTTAAAGCAGCATTTCTTCCACTGTTTTCTGACTAGGATTGACTGTTGCCCTCAGAATCCACCATAAAAAGAAATGTTAATGTGGTACTGCTGAAGCTAAAAGATTTTAAAGTTAAAAGGTTTTAAAATGGCATGTGGGTGCATGCACGTGGGTAAAATTGCAAGCAAAACAATATATGATTTTGATTATTTAACGGTGTTTGCATATAACAGTTCATTTGTGCAAGTTTGCTTCTGGATGCAAGTGTAGATTTGCCTGCTTTTAAAATTCTGTACTTTCATTGAAATTATATGCGCTTTTAAGTGAAAGATAGTTTTGGTAGCTAGCACAGGATAAAATATATAAAAAAGAGACAGCAGCGACTAAAGGAGAAAGCGAGGTTATCATAGAACTGTTAAGGTTGGAAAGGACCTCTAGAGATCATCAAGCTAATCCTTAGAATCATTCTTTAAAACCATACATGTTTTTTTTCTACCTATATTCATGCCTAATCATGGCAATTCTGTTCTCTTAGTGCATCCATTCAAATGAGGGATCACAACCAGACAATGCATTTTTGTCTGATTTCACTTTAATGCAGAGCTACAAAAAACATACTCTTTAAAAAAGATTTCCTGGACAACATGCCCCACAATTCCATTCCAACTAGAATCATAATTCTTCCTTACCAACACAGCCAGTCAAATTTTATCTCCCTGTTTTAACATTTCCATTTTGAAACTGGATGCTAGCAAAGTAGTGATCCAAATACATTCTGACTATTGGCACTTCTTGGAAATAGGTTAGGAGAAAAATTAAAAATATACACTGCTATTAGATTCTGTGTTGTTTTATATGGCAGCAAAATTCCCCATATCTATAGAACTTATGCAAATATATCATAATATCAATAAAATAAAAAGCATTTTTTCTATCTCTATAAGAATTATAATGGTAATGGAAATGATTACATTCCCTCTAGCTGTTACCAGCTATAATTTACCCTCCGCATTTGTTTGTATATAAACATTATAATAGAGTTTAAATAGATTTTATGCATGAAGAGAAAAAAATAAGTAAAATAATAGATTATTTTTCAGTTAGTTCAGTCTGACATCTAAGAATCACTACAGAAATACAAAAGTATGTCTCTTGCTGGGCACCAATCAGATGGTACAGGTTGGGAGAGATGATTAAAATGAACGGGACTGTCTACCTGCCTCGCTATTGCCTGGGTTTCCTGGTGCCAGTTACCACAGGACCTGGCCTTTCTTGTACTCCGTGACTGCAGCAGGAGGCTGCTGAAGGCTGAGCTGGTATTAGCATAAAGAGAACACACACAAGAACCAGCACTGCCAAAGCCACAGATTTAGGCTTAACTTCTCTTTCCACAGTTCTTGATTATTTGCTTTTATATTCACATCTTAAACACAAACTGTGTAGGTGCTGGCAGAGCAGAGATCAAATGAAAATCTAAAAATCTTTTTCCCCAATTCTGTGTAGAGCTAGAAAGAATTATAGATGGCTTCTATTTCCAACCCAAAAGAAACTGAAAGTCTGAGCAGTGCTGCTAAGTATCAGTATCTTAAGGTTAGTGATATCACTAAAGGATATTTGTCTACCAAACAGCAAATCTTTGTCTCTAACACAGTACACGGTACCTTCTGCGTTATGATGGTTTTCCTCATTTTTGGGAAAAAAGACTCTAATTACACCAGTGTTGATATAAATCAGAGGCAAATTGCGGGAGGTGAGCGTGTGAGTCCTCATAGGCTGGCCTGGTGACTTTCTTTTCTCCTTTTGGCTCCTTGGCAACCTGGCTTGAAAAATGCTTGCAATTGCATTAAGCAAAGGAAAACAGAGGACCACATCAAACGCCTGGGCAGAGAGAAGGATCTCATGAAGAAAGTGAGGAGATCCATCTGTGTGACCTTCCAACAACTTGTGGAACGTTCTCCGCTCGTTTCTTGATATCAGTTTGTGCCGGACATTTTTTGTCACAGCCTTTGTGTAAGTGAGAGAAAGAAACCCATGTTGCTGGTGAGAGCCATCCAAAAGCTTTGCAGTTGTCTGTTTCAAAGGAAAAAAACAAAAATGAAACTGATGAACAAATAAAATCTTGTAGACATATAACATCCATCGATTGCCATATTCTCTGACTAGCATGCTTAGGGCTCTGTCTTCTCTAAAACTTTTTCACTCTTTCTGAATACAAGAAAAACTGTTTGATTTTTTTACTAGACAGTTCATCTCAAAATTTTGCCATTTTGCCATCCTATGTCAGCTAAAATGAAAAATATTTGAACAATCTTTCTTTTTTTTTTCCATTATTTACATTCTATGTCCTTCATTTAGAATGCAGTCTGGTACATTAGTATTATTCAAATCTTAAAAACAAACAAACAAAAAACCCCAAATATTTGGGAGAGTCTTAATTCACCAAACATCTGATAGCTTTTTATACTCACAATTATATGTTCTGATTTCTTCTTTGCTTTAGACACAATAGAAATAAATCTTATCCCCTTCCAATCTCCTTTCTGTAAGTGCAATCAGCAGCTGAGGTGCTGAGGTAGACCTTTGGTGCTGAGATAACTTCACGTAAATATGGGTGTAAAATACACCCATATTTAACCAATTACTGTAAGAATTGAGATCGCTTTGCTCCCTAGGTATTTAAAGAATATATATTTTTTTCAGTTAGCAAGAAAGATTTCCTAGATAGACACGACAATTAGATGCTTGGCTTCCAAAAGATATATATTACAGTTCTCGGTTTATCTTTGAAAGTCTTCCGGATATTTCAGTGTTATACTATTTGTGAGTGAAAAATATTAAAAAGAACACTGCCTAGGAAGAAGAGACTATTTTCATAATTTAGGAAACATTTTAATAAGAACACTTTATGATTGTTCAAATATTTTTCTTTAATCACTTAAGCACAAATAAAAATGATACTTTGCAAACATGCTTCCTGTTGCATCTTGAAATTTGATTTAAAAATAATTTAATGCAATTTAAACTTCATTAATAGAACATCTCTTTCTTAAATAAATAGAATATAAAGCTTAAATGCTGAACAAATTAAAGTTTTTTGATTAAGTAAATTAAAATAAATTAGTAAGTTAGATTTTCTGCTTATAAGAAATAAAGCACTGGAATAAGAGAAAGTATTTCCTAATCAATATTCATTATGATAATAAATCACAACATACAGAACTTCCACTAGCACAAAAAGATTCTACACAGTTGCTCTTGTTTGTGAAGGGCCTAATGACATAATAATATAATCCATTTTCCAAATAAAAAGGGCAAGGAAAAAAAATAAGTTAAATATCTCACAATGAGATATTCTGAAGTAATGATGCAAAAATTCAAATCAAAATGCAAAATATGCATTTGCTGATTGCTGCATTATCAAAATTATATAAAGCAACTGTAAAAGGTTTCATTAAGTTCTGCCTCAATAACACAAAATAATTAAATCCCTGGGTAGACATCAGAATTACATAACCAAAATGTTCATGCACAAAATGCACCTGCTCTTCCATATTTGGTGCCCAGTGCCACAAGTGCCCAGTTTTCATATGAATAAAAGGTTCTTGACTTCAGTGGACACTGTTATGCAGCCAAAAAGAACTGGGAATTATTATTAAAGGAAATGAGGGAAAAACACAAGTAATACAATATGTGCAATCAAGACATTCACTACAGGCACAATTTATATACCCAGAAGTGAAAGATATGTGAGGGTTTCTTTTTTTCTTTTTTGCTCTAAATTTCCTAGTTTCTTAGTGGAAGTGCTGTAGCAACAATTTAAAAAAGATTCTTACAGAAGGAAAGAAGCCAGAGATATTACTGAAAGGGTCCTGCTTGCTCATGGGTCGAACCAACAAGGTACGTCTGTTCAGCTTGTCAGTACAGGAAAGGAAAACACCTCCGTATTGCCCCAGAGACCAAGAGTCTTCTCCGAGGCTTGAGGTTATGAATGAAGCATAGAAGAGGAAAAACAAACAAACAAAAAGTTGCCATAAGCAAAAAAATATATATTTACATTCATTTTGCAGAGTTATATATAACTGCATGATGAAGCTTGTGTCGTACCTTCTTCTACAATGCCAAAATTCAATCACATTAAGACAAAAAATAGATTAAAAAAAAAGTGAAATTTTGTAAAATTTTAATTTATGTGAAAGGACAACCCAGCAAGAGGTCAAATAATGTGGAATTAAAGTTTAATAAAATCGTCCATATAGCAAAGCAGACTTTCTCCTGGATTTTTTAGAAAGGAGAAGAATGATTACAAGAACCAAGAAATTGCAAAAGAAAAAGTGTACTCAAATACATTACAAAATAGCAGGACTTCCTAAGGAAAAAAAAAAAAAAGTGAGTTTGAAAGAATTAAAGTGTACTGCAATTCTTGTAACCATTCCTTCTAAAATTTCCAAGAATAAAGGAACATATATTGCTTAAGAAGAGTTATTCAGTTAAGCATCTTAGTTTCCTAAAGAAATCTCACCAAAAGTTTTTCTTTGCATTGCAGCAATATTCCTTCAAAATGTCCTGGTTGCCAGTCTCCCCCTGGCCTGGAAGACAGAATGTTCACCTTATCTGTTCTCTGCTTTTTGCTTTAGCCCACAGAAATGCAAACCAAGAGAACTGCACTCTGAAGGGATTAAGAAATGTAGATGCAAACGACAACTTGGCCATGTGTGTGTGTATGTGTGTGTGAGTATATGTATACAAACATATGCATACACCTACATATAAATACACATACAGGCATACATGTGTATATGCACACATAAATACACGGATATATATGTAGGTGTGTGTGTATATATATATATATGCATTATATATATGCATATATGTATGTGTGTATATGCTTTAGCAAACAAACTAACAGTATTTTCAAGGGAGGACTGGGTTCCTAGGAAGGAAGCTCTGTCTCTGAAGTTTTACACTGCGTCTGTGCAGAAAGCAGCCTGTTAACATCAACTAGCTATTGGGATTCCACTGAATTTTAAAGCACCATGATTTGATTTTTAAGACCTTAAAAATAAGTTACAAAGTTCAACTGTCCAATATCACAATGTTTTCAAACTATAACTGTATTTGTAAATCTGACAAAAGAAATGTTACTTTTTTGTTTTAGGCTGTTAATTAGGAAAAAATTCTTAGAACTGTTGGCAACTTGAGCTGATACTGAAACTCCTTCCTATTGCACATAGAGAACAATAATAAATGTTGAATAAAGCTTTACTAGCACAGGCTCATAAGTGAACATGGTTTGAGTGTACGAGCTGTAATGACATACAATAATCCAGCACTCTCTTTAACTTGTTAGGACATAGGATGAACAGTATGACGATCTACCTAGCCTAAACTGATGACATACAGGTAGAGTTTAATCACAGAGATTTTAGGCAGGCGTTTCTGCACAACACTCTGCTGTGCCACACGGACACTGACACCCAGCTCAGGTCCCTGCATTACTGTGTTGCTAAGCTGCAGCAAAAGAAATTGCTCTACTGATAGACACTTCTTTTCAATATCGAAGAGGATGGCACCATAAAAAACTAAACATTACCCACTTGTTAGAGTTAAATATATTATGAAACAGTATTTAAGGTAGTTCCCCCTCAAAATTTCAGCTACAGAAATGACTTTTTCTAACAAACCAACAGAGCAATAATGCAAAAAAGAAGCGCTCTTTACATGAAATACTTTAATATTTTTCTTTAGAATCAGATTTAGTATTGAGAAACTGCAGTTCCAGTGTTTATTACCAAAAAAATTTAAATCCATCCCATTTCATATAAATTCAACAACTCCTTTAATTTTAAGCTAAGAATTAAGGAACAAACTATTGCTGTCTTCTTCCAGCCAGGAAAGAAAGAAGTATAGCCCCTGGGAATTACCTGTTTCTGTAATGATCAATATTGAAGCTTTCTATTTTACATTTGATTTTGGTATACACGTCCTGTACATCCACTGAGGCACTGAGATCTTCTAATTCACTGACGACACAAACTTCTGTTAACAGTCAAAGAAAATTAAAATGATAAGTTATCAGTCTAAAACCTACAAATGTATACAATATCTGGCCCACTATCCTTTGTAAATAGGATGATGCTGTTTCTATTCTTTTTCTTTTCTTTTTTTTTTCATATTCCACACATTGGTCTAGCTGTCACAGACAGGAACTGGCAAAAGAAAAAAAAAAAAAACAAAAACAAAGCTACAATCCAAACCTTTTCATACGAGTGTATATAATGTAAGACATTTATGAGGTTTTCAGAACAAAATTCCTACAAAGAATAAAAAATTCTTATAAGGAATAAAAAGATTTGCCAACATAGTTACTCTAACATGTTAGATTTCTTTCTTTCATATAATTATTTTCATATCAAAGGTTCAAGTTTCTTTGCAAATTAGCTTTAACCACATGCAACCACATTTCCAGTTTAATATAATCATTATTCCACATGGTGGAGAAAGTGTTTGCCAAAGAACAATATTGAATTCTAATTATATGCATTAACCAGAGCTTATTGTGGTAGGCTAAAACATAGATCCGATGCACATTTTTGTATTATACAATGTTAATATTATCAATAAATGCTCTGAATAGCCAATATTCTGCTTTAAAATAAGGCATAGAATTTAAAATGGAAAAATTATGCTGAATACCTGTGCCATTATTTCTAGGATCAGGAGCAAACAATTTTATAGTAATTTTTGGCAACATCCACTGCATCCACAGGCTGACACGTCCGCTGGAGACTCCAATATTACTTGTAGTTTGTTCCAATGTAACTGAGTCTGAGAATGGAGAATCGTCACCACCCTGAAGAGAGTCACCCTGTGAGACAAAAGTAACAGCTGGGAAAAGTCTTGCTTTTCACTACTACTCAGTTCTTCTGTCTAGACTGATGCAGAACCCCAAACAGTATATATATGTATATAAATACAAACACACCTACTGATAACTTTCAAATCAAGAAATTTTTAATGTTAGGAAAAAAAAAGCAAAACATATTCTCCTCGCTATCTCTTCTAATGAAACACTACTACCAGAGAAAAAAGCAGGATATTCCGACCCAAAATGGGGAAGGGGATAAGGAGACCTGTGCACATCTCAGCAGCAGACGAAGAAAGGGTTGTAGGAGATGCCAAATGGGGAAGCTCTCAGCGTGTCTGTACCACTTCTGTAGTACACACATACTGTTTTTTTAATTCATCTTCTTAATTGTAACTGTTTTGGGAAAAATGATTTCACAAAAGAATAGCTTTGGACAAAAATTCTGTGCAACTTGAGCCAATAGCTTAATTAAAGGACTTCTGTCATGTATACATGTGTTGTCTTATCACCATTTTAATGGTAAGACAAGGCAAAAAGGCAGGTAAAAATCTTACAAAAATTTTGCAAACAGTCCATTATTTCTTTGGCTATTTGATACTCATAAAATGGTGCTGCTGCCATTGCACCTTTAGAATCTATTACATAATGAAGAGCACCATTACATTTCCCACTTTAATTTTCAGAAAAACACTGATACACAGCTTCTGCTTCAAGTTTTCTGCTATATGTCACTCACATTAGCATTCAGTGATTTTTTTTTCCACCAAAACTTTGAACACAAGTATAAAGAAACAGCAAAGATATTTTATTTTATTTATGTGTGTTAACCTCTACCCTTGAAAAACTCCGTGGTACTTATTAAGATTGATAAGCAGTCACCTATGTTGTCAAACATCCGACACGGGGAACTTATCCCTCCAGACATTCGTTCTCACACGGCAGACACTGTGCAGTTAACGTATGTCACAGGGAAATAATATGGATGTGAATGGGAAATAATATGGATGTGAATGCATAATTCAGAACAGTTTAACAGACATAATATGAGTTGCTGACCTGAAAATTATGATTCAGTTATCCTTCAAATAAATATACTGATGGTGGGTTTGAATCCATCAAGTGCATGAAAACACATATATGCACTACTGCTTACAGCTCTGAAGAGGTGACTGTTGTCTGTAAGATCACCCTAGACTCCAGAGAGCTGCAAAAATCTAGCTATCAAACTCCTTATTTCACTTTACAGGTAAATTAAAGGAAAAAAAAAATCAGATCATAGCCTAAGTAAGAGAAAACTTCTTACTGATATTCATGTAGGGAGCTGTATGTTTATTCCATGGTAAAGCTATGCACTTCAGAAGGTAAAGAAGGATCCTACCGTAGCTGCCATCAATTATGTGAAAAAATCAGTGGTAGTTCTATAACATAGTATATAATTATTGATTTAAAGCATTGTATAAATTTAAGTATCATCTTTGCTGGATTTAAAAATGAACTTCAACTTTTTTAAAAAAAAATCAAATATAAAATACCCGTTACTTTCTTGAATCAAAGCTATTACTTATAAAAATTGTCAAGTTCTTATATCTCTAGGATTAGAGCCTTGCGCTATCATTATTAATAATCAGTGGTTGGTAAATACCAATATTCTCTATGAGAAGTGTTTCATTACTGTATCAAAAGCAAGTGCTATTGTAATTGGGAACATCTCCTCAAATATAAGTCCTAATGTGTCAAGGAGTCATGGATACAGAACTATGTGACTGTGCAGGTCTGCACCAACAAACCGACAAAAGTTATTATTCATTAGATTAGTGAATGTCAAGTAGCAACTGAGATCACAGAGATAGTCCCAAACTGTGAAAAGGTGGTTGGACTAGTAATACTGAAAATGACAGTCTGTGCTAGGATCTTAGGGTTTTCCAAAGGCAGCAACAGGTACAAGTGGGCCAGAAACTAAGGCAAGACAAACACTGCTGCACATGAAAAGAGCCACCAAAATCAAAGAAATACATGGATAGGTCAGAAGTAGCTGGATAGACTCAAAATAATAGGAACAAAATTCATAAGAAAGAGAGAAAGAAGGCTTGCTTGGACATGCACTTATCTGCATGTGCATTGGAAGGAACAGTGAGCACCCATGAGGAGAAAAGGTGGAAAATTTACAGAAAATAAGGTACAGGAGAGTGCGGCTGGGTGCATGGGCCTACTTCCTGCTGTGCGTTTAATATTTACTAATGAAGTTTATTACAACAGGATGTCTAACCTGAGAAACCAAACGTGGCTGATCTCATCCACGCGCACCCAATCACAGCACAACTGGGGCACGGTAGAGTTATGGCATCCAGTAAGAAGAAATAATAATAATAAAATAAAAGGCGTGGAGTGGTAGAGCCTGCTACACGGCAGGTCGGCCAGGGCAGAGGTGAACTCCTTTGTGCCAACCTGCCCTATAGTCCCTGTTTGCTTCCTCCCAGAGATTTCTGCCTCTTGCCAGACCTTTCACAAACCGTCCTGAGACTCCTAGCGCTGAGCACCGCTTGCTGCCTGCGTCTTTGCAAGACATTCCCTAAGATCTTCACAAAGATGGTGCTCCCTCTCACCACGTCGACGTCCCACGAGGCAGTACAGACTCTGCAGCAAACGGGCAGACACCTTTTGGCTTTCCAGCACTGCAGGCAAAACTCTGGTTTGTTTTTCCAAAATGCCCACCCCGGTCCTTGCAATAGGGAACTGGAGAAGGAATAAAAGCTGGGCAAGAAGCCTGGGGAGTGTCAGACCTGGCACTGTCCCAGCAGCTGGATGCATGGAGGGAGAGCAGCCTCTTCTCCAGCACTAACCATCACTCACTCCTTATTGCTTCTCCTGAAATGTCAGTCTCCAGGATTAGGAAATGAGCATATGCCAGAAAGGCTGCAGCATTCCAAACATTTTGCCATCCTCTGCCTATTCCTATCCACCCTCTTCCAATAGTAGCCTGTGTCCCCAGGCATCTGCTTTGCTTACTTGCAAAGCCATAAAAAGTGGGAGCAAAGATATTTACTTGTAGAGCCAGAATGAGCACAGTTCTACAAGAATCCCATCTCCCTCTTTAATCAGACCTCCCAGATGCCTCATCTGATTTCATGACCAGCAAGGGCATCGGCGACTTCCATCTGGAGCCCTTTCATTTCTGCCTTCTGTAAATCCCAACCTTGTCATTTCTTCCCTGTAACTCATCCAAATGGCCTTGACGCTGCCTTCCAACAACCTCCTGCATCTCCATAATTAAACTCTGAATGAATCCCCTAAAAGTCCATGTTTCAAACGTGTCTGGACTTTCATCGTGTCTGGAATGACTCTTCTCACCAAGCCTCGAACACTCGGGAGACGCGGGAGTCAGAGGTCCTTGGAACGGGGGGATCCCTCAAGCCCAGCAGCTCCGAGGAAGCAGCCAGCCAAGGACAAGCTGTCGCTGCTGAGATCCTGAGATGCATTTCACAGAGTATCAAGAAAAGGAGGCCAGTTAAAGGTCAAGGAAATGGAGAAACAATACTTATTTAAACCTGAAAACGTGTTTATTTTCAGTTCAAATCAAAGTTCAAGCCAATGTTGACGTTCTGTAGATTGATTTGCTCCTCTCCGTTTGGTTTATAAAAAGCATTTTCCCTTCTGTTTTTAGAGCTGGAACATTTCTGAAGTTCTTTGGTGGTGTCGGCAGGCTGCATTTGCCAAAACGTAATTCACGAACTGCGCTGGGGGGATGGCGGGGGCGAGAAGATCTCCTCCCCCCGCCCCCGTACACACCCTCGTTCTCCCCCTGGACATGCTCCAAAATGCTTTTCGTATGAAAATCAGTTTTGTTCTAAAATTTTGGCAGATCTCTACATTTCAGAATAGTTTAAAAAAGTAGAAAACAATAATAAATTAAACTTAAAGTGGTGTACTTAACAGAAAATATATACTGCCATCATGGCAAGTTTTGCATTTTATAATTTGGATCTTTTATTTTCATAATTTAGTGGCCTCATATGTTTCAAGCATTTTGTTAACCTTTTTTTTCCATAAAAGCTGTTTTTGTTTAGTGGTTTGAGGATATAGATAACTTCGTGCTGTAGAAAACCGAGGCAATAATTTTCCCACACTTTTCTTTAAGCTTATTTTTCTCAGAATATAAATGATCTCCTATGCTTTTCAAAGAATCAGCCTGTTAATAATTTTGGCACAAGGTTATATGCAAAGGCATTTGTGAGATCCTTGAAGAACTGCGTTTATCAGGCATAAACCCAGAGCCATATAAAAAGTGAAGTAACTCAGGAATGTGCAATCAAATTTAAAAGCAGCGAACACTGAATTTTAGAGCATGTGGCCCCTACCAACTTCCAAGTCTATTAAACCCATAAAGTTTACCAAAAAACAGAGTTACAGGTACAGACCCAGATGTATCATCAGAAACTGCTTCCTCTTTTTTTAAATACATAATGCTTTGGAAGAGGCAGTATATCTGATATGCAATAACCAAAAAATGCACAGGCAAGGAAGAGAGGCCAAGGTGCTCGCAGTTTCCTTTACCACTGCAGGAGCTCAACTTGCTCTGGCCTGAGTCCAGTTATGTTTATGCTTATACTTGTGAGATTTGCAGATCTTTTTCACACTTTAATTCCTGCAGAATGTCAGGTGGCTTTATTAAAATCTGCAGAAATTGTGTTCTAAGACACAGCAGAAAATTTCATTTAACACACCAGTAAGACACGTATATTTCTGGTAGCAAGTAGAAAAGCAAGACTTGAATTTCCAGATGCCAAGTGGACATGACCAGAAATAAAAGATAGGTGAACATCCGGACAAGGCCAGCACAACATAGGGCTGATTTTGTGGCAGACTACGTTGGGTGTTGGGTCCCTGGCCTGGCAATGGGTAGGATTTGAGCACTTCTATCTTCAAGACCTGGCCATGCTCTTGCTCTGTTGACCGCTGCTCTTCTACACTTTTACACTTTTATACGCAGGTCACTGGCACCAGGGCTGCCGCGTTAAGCTGAGGCTCACAGAGATGCTCTTGGCTGCAGGGAAGGGGCTGTCCACAGACATTCCCACCTGCTGGTCACCAGGTCCCAGCCGGACGTTGCTGTCTCCTCCTGTCTCCTAGCTCAGCAGTTCACACTGAACATATTCTCTGAATTGTTCCACCGATCTAACATGTGTAAACAGCTGGATTGGCCCTTTCTCAGTGGCCGCAGCTGTACATGCACTCCTCCAAAGGCAGGAATTGCTCTAGGGCTGTCCTGTGGGAGGTGGGAATTGAAGGGATTGCATTTCTCCTTCGCCTTCTGGTCGTGGTACAGTATCCAGAACCACTGGGCAGAGTCACAAGGAGTGAAAAAAATGATGGCTTGCAGTAGCTGAAGTCATTTTCTTTTTAAATAAGCTCAAATCCTTAGAAAATTTTTGCACTGAATAACTATGAAACCAAAGTGAGGAGACAGCCTGTGCTCTTGTTTCTCATGCAGTTTCAATTTTCAGTTTGGATTTTCAGCACCCAGCGTGGTATTGTTAAATATGTTTATATATTAATTTTCTGCTCTGTTTCCAGATCTACAGAAAAATCAAGCCAGAGTCAGAGACACTGAACTATTTTCCCACAACTTCTCATGCCAAGTCCTAAAATATACAATTTAATTCTTTCACCAATTGTTGCAAATTGACCAATATACTGAGTTTATTTTCTTAGCAGAATTTATCTTTGTTCATCAGGAAGAACCAAACATACGAGGCCTTCATCCAAGGCCTGCCTAAAGCTCCGGGATGATCACAGTTTGGCCACACTACTGCTATGCCTTATCAAAATAACTCCTGCCTTCTTGCTCAATCACAGTGCTTCCCCAAGGACTAAACACTTCTACCACTGTTTGTACTTAAGTAAACAGTAACAAGTGGCCTGTTGTAGGCTGTACTACCTTTGCTCTTGCTGTTCCAAAGCCGGGGTGGTAAAAATGATTAACTGTTTCCACCCCCCCCAGTACTTAAACCTCTCACTCAAGTTTCCCCAGCTGACTGCCACCCAGACTGCAATTCAGGAAGCTAGGTAGCTTTATCTGCATGCGACCGCGGAGCTCACTATCAACGTGTCAGCATGAAAAGAATTACACGCAGCTTAAAATATAAATCATCCGCAGATCATATAAACAAATTACTTCTTTTGCTTTTTAATACAAACAGCTCTGAGAGTGTGCTTTCTTCCCGTTCATTTATAGTAAGACTGCTGCACTTGAAAGAAGCTTTAAAAATAATCATTTGTCTCCCACAGAACGGAATAGCACATTAACGGTAATATCTCTGAAGTCCAGGAAAAAAAAAAAAAAAAAAGTACCTATTGCAGGGAGGTATTTTTTGTTTGACAGATTTTAGAATTTCAAATGTAAAAGCTATAGAAACATATAAACTAAACACAAACTCTGATAAACAAAACACAAACAAGATTTCTCAAACTCTTGAGAAACCTCTCTATGTCAAACCTGTAGAAATACATACTATAGTTTAATCGCTCTAAACACTTTGTTCCTGGCAGTCTTTGTTCCTGGTAGTCTGCTAAACTGACATAGCTGCATGCTGAAATTATAGCTGATGAATTCCATTTCTGTATGTTACCTCCTGCGTTTCTTGCATTAAAAACATTAGTGTTGCAGCAGTCTAAAAATAAGTTATAATTTACAAATATAGGGTGGTATTTTTCAAATCAAACAAAATGGATTTAGCTTTGTTCCCACTGACTTCACTGATCAGAGTTAGGCCAATATTAACTACCTTGAAATTTCTAAAGATCAGACTATGACCTATGAGTATTCAATATTCACGTTTTGGAAAGTACAAAGAAATAAAGCATACCATACTTAAAAAGATGAGTTTTTTTTTTGGGGGGGTATTTTTGAAAGCATATTTGAAAGCATTTATCTTTGCAGATCTGTGAGCATCATGACAGCAGTCAAGCAAACCTTTATTGGTATTAGCTCTCCCAGCCACTGAGTGCCTGCTCTAAAGCTGCCGCGTGCGTTTTTATTGCTCCCTTGATGGAATTCAGACGCTGAGGGAGGGCAGGGGGCAGCTCAGTTCAAACCAGGAGCAAAACCACAGACAAGGATAAAATAGACTTAAGGTAAATGGTGAAATGCCGCTCGAAACGTCTCAGTAGTCTTCCCAAAGCTGCCTCCACCTTCCCTCTCCCCTCTGCCATTCACATAAAGGCTGCCACCCTTCCCTTCCATGCAGGGCCACCTCTTTTTAGTCATTTAGCTTTCCTGATAGCCCAGTTCCTACAATCTTCATTTCCGTGAGGTATTAAAGACAGCTCTGGCCTCCACAAACACCAGCCATCTCTCCCCAGGGCTCTCAGATCCCAATGTGAGCCTCAGGAATGCCTGAAGAACATCATGGTGTAGGAGCAGGCGGGCACTGGCTGCCTCTGCGCAACCACTGTACTGCCCTCAACTGTACTCTGGCAGAAGGTGATCAAAAAACAGCACTGATGTCACCAGAGGGGCTCTTGCAAACAGAAACAGGCTCTCCCGACGAAAAGCCTTGTGTCTAAGAGACAGGATGACAGTGATCCATATATGGATGAACTGTGGGGGACTGTATCTTCACACCAGACCCAGAAGGAAAACCTAGCCTTGCTAGAAAGAGCATAGTGAAACAGACTGACATCTGCAGCCCATTAGGCAATTTGACGGGTAGAAGTAGCTGCTGTACTTCGCAGGAGACAAACCCATCAAAAACCTGTCTGCGTCTCTTGTGTGCAGGGCCTGCTTCTCTTTGCCTGCGTTTCGGGCAGCTGCTCTGCGTTTCCTCTCAGTGTAGGTGCCCCCCAGATGCACCCCCGCATTTATATGGAGAAACTGTGCGTACCCAATATGCTAAGGAAGTTACTTTTGTTCAAATAAAGTCTGTTTAGACTCTAAGGTTTCAGCAAAATAAAAGCAGTCCTACGTGGCAGTTGGAGACAGAAGACAGATTCTCTCTCATCTTCAAATCCTACTGTCTACAATTAAAGGAGAAATAGGATTTTGTGATCACACAAACCACGACATTTTTTTTTCTTTTGGTAGGATGACTGTAATTAAGTCAGCAAGAGGAAATTGGGAAACTAAGTGATTAATTATTCTCAGAAGACAAGCAACTTTCACTGGTTTAGAACGAGGGAGAATGCTTCCTCGCTAGCATTTCAATACATGTATTACTAAGTTCTCCACAGTCCTTACCTTAAGGGACAGGACAGCAACCACATTGCTGTAATGAGAACCTAGCAGGTACTTTGATACTAGGAAATATGTTGAACAAGTTTAAAGACAGCCACCAAATGCAGAAAATGTGTTTTGGAGATACTGCCAATCATTATGTTAGAAATGATTTAATTTATATTGTCTCAAATAGTTCATTAGAAATGTGAGAAGAAAATATGTTTCACTGTTTCTCACTGGTTGGCCAAGGGTGTTTTTCCTCATCCCTCTGCCACCTCTAAGAGTACTGCAATCCCCTTTGCCATCACACAGACTCAGGACTGTGCACGGTCTCAGAAGCAGCATTCACAGCTGCTTCCTGCGCTGCAGTCTGCATTAGTCCATGGTACAGCTTCAAATCAGCATGAGATTTATTACTTTTTTATATGTATGACTATCACTGAGCAAAAGATTTAAAGGAAAATGTCAGATACACTGACCACTGTAAAGATTTAAACTGTGATGGAAAGTTTAATATAATTTTTCCTACAGTTTATTAATAATTATATTTTTTCCTACAGTTTATTAATAAGTAAGCTTGAAACAGCTTACTTTGTTTATATCAACAAGACCACATTAACTGGATCATCATCTTAAGTAATTCATCTCACTCCAACTGGTAGCTTGACACAGATTTACCCTTAAGAGAGAAGAGAAAATCTTTTTTTCCTCTCAGCCTTTATACGAGAGGAGATATACGAGAAAGCGTTAGGTTAAGATGTCCTTTGATGTTACATCTCCTAACAGTCAAATCATTCAGATGAATCTCCTGTGAGCCCCTATAGTCTCACTAACTTTCAACAAATTACCAGATGGATATTAAAGGTGAGGTCCAAAAATAAACAAGGACTCTCAAATGCAGAGAAATGACAGTATCTCCAAAATACAGCATTTTTGTAGCTACCATTATTACAGGAATTTAAACTTTGCCGTGACTTCCCACGACAAAGTTTCTCTCCTATCTTTTTTCAGCCACTGTACTTCAAAACCTTTCCCTTTCTCTTTCTTACTGTTAGCTAAACAGTCACATACCCTACACATCGTTTAGAATTTAATCATCTTAATAGACACGATACGCCCACCTACTTAACCAGAAACAGAACATGATTTTCCTTACTGATGAACAAAATATATTACCCTCTTACTTGAATTTCTCAATCTCTTCCTGAAAACAGCATCAATTCTCACCTTCTAATTCTTAGTTTCAATAGCTAACAAAGAACTTCTTGCAGCCTCATGTATCCAGCCACGTTCTCCCATCTCTCTATCGCCATTACAGCAATGAACCCTGACTCAGTTTGCTGCACTATTTATGGACCTGCATCTTCCCCACGCTGGCTCTCCCTGCCTGCCTCTTCCAGCCAGGACAGAGCACCTGGCCTGGGAGAACACAGGGAGGTGTTGGGTAGGTTCACCTCCTTGCTCCTCCAGCAAGACGAACCATGAGTTTTGCAAGTACTTTTCCCTGTTTGTACCTCTTCTCCATTTTCACACCTTAAATAACAAAATTGCCAGAAGGGGGGTCAATTTTTCAAAAATTTGTACTATCCAGCAAAATTACATATTTATTTGAAAAGTACTTTTCAAATATTAGTTGTAAAGTGCCATCAATTTTAGGTTCCCTATTGTGAAAAAAAAATCCAATATTAATGCCATCTATTTTAATATATAATTTTCTATTGTAACAAGACTGAAATGATGATCTTCGCTTCAGAGAGGAAAATGCTCAACACAGATTCTAGTATTGTCCTTTGTTGGCTAACCCACCAAACTTCATTAGCTCTGCATTGCCAAAACAATCTTGGTAACACATGGATTAAAACAATTACTGAATCAGTTTCAAGTAAGGCTGTAAGTACAGTGTGTACTATAAGTGCTGCTGTCTATAGAGAGAGTCAAAACCAAATTGTTACTTATGAAGTTGATGGTTTCTAATTTTAATAAGAAAGGAATTTGATGCAAGTAGATGAAAAAAATACTAATTTGGGGGCCTTACCATCTTCTTGCTGGTATTACTTACCTTCAGTTATGTACCTAATCTGTCCTAGAGCACCTATATAATCTAATTAATCTAACTAGGAAGGTTGACAGGGACACTAAGAAAGCTGAGGCTTATCCACTGTGAGGATGACAGAGCCCTGGCACAGGCTGCCCAGAGAGGTTGTGGAGTCTCCTTCTCTGGAGATCTTCAAACCGCACCTGGCTGCCACCCTGTACCACGTGCTGTAGGTGTCCCTGCTGGAGCAGGGGGTTGGACTAGATGATCTCTAGAGGTCCCTTCCAACCTCAGCCAGTCTGTGGTTCTGTGATTCAGCTGCACAGTGTCCTGTGGCCACACATCCCACTACCTCAGCTACCTGGTGCCACCTAACTAACAACACCCAGAGCTGGGGCTCAACATTGCTTTCCTGCTGATACTATTAGCTTGCCCCATGCAGTTATACCATGTTGCAAATTACCAAAACAGAAATCCATAAAAGCAAGCAGCCAATCTTTCTCATATTGGAAGCTGCATACTGAAATCCTCGTGTGACTGAGTTGAAAAAGATTCACAAGACATTGGAGAGCTGGTCAAGGCGAAGGCCCAGAGCTACAGAAGGATCCCAGCGATGGAGCATGAAGACAGCAGGATAATGCTGGGGGGAGTGTGCAACTGGGGGCCCTCTGCTCGCCCCGTCTCTCCCAGCTTGCCAGTAACACAGACTACACACAGCACAGCACGGGCCTCCCACTGACTGCCTCCACGTCACTGGCTGGCCACCAAAGCTTCTTTGGATGACTCACAAGCCACAAGCAACACAAGTGCCACAGACACTTCAAAACCACTAGTTACCACCGTCTTATAGTTCTGCACATGAAAAATACCACATACTTCTGGACTTAAAAACACTAGCTATTATTTGCTTACAAGAGTTAATATTAATTTGTTTCTAAGAGAAATGATCCAGACAAATAATAAACATAGGAGCAATACTGTACTCTCTTTTTCTTCCTCCTCTCTTCCTCCAAAACAAGTAATGAAATATCCATTATTAGGTGATGAGCTGCAAAGCCACATTGCACAGAGCACTATTTCTCTCTTAATCCTTTTGACTCTTGCTTGATTACACATCACACGCAGGCCAGTAGTCACAGAACCCAGCTTTTCAGAAAGCCTACCTCTGTGGTGGTGCCCACGTCAGCAGATGGGCTGCACGTGCTGGTGTCTGGTGGAGCGGTACCAACGCTGCTCCTCACCGGAGAGCTGGGAACAACAGCTCCCGCCACGGGTTCAGGATAGACAGAAGACTGGTAAAGAATTCCTTTCTTCTGAATTTTTTTCCAAACTTTACTTGCGATCTCTGCCAGTTCATACAGAAGCTGCACCTAAAAGAAATGCATTTTTTAAGATGATTTTTTTTCCATAATAAGACGAAGGAAAATCACCCCAGTCAGGGTTCTCCATTCAGACTTAAAATACAGCAGAACTGTGAGTCTCACAGTTTACAATGTTCTGAAAAGTAACTACATTGCAATTAAATTAATTAACAAGTTATGCTCTAGTTATTTTGGTCAGAAATATGTGCTTCTCTAAACATATAGTATGTAGTTTATAAAAATATAACCAATAACCTGGTCTTGTAAAACTTATTACTAACACATTTTAACAATAAAAAAATCTAATTTCTGGTGTATTTCATGTATATGGATACTACCCTTTCAATTAAAATCCTAGAAAAAGGAAAATACATAAAAATAAACATTATAAAATATTAAGAATGTAAAAATTACTCATTTTTAGCAGTAATAAAATAGTGATCTCATGCAGCATATGCAACTGTTCTTAGTAGTAGAAAGAATATCCACTATCAAACTCAATAATCTCCTGGGAAATGTCATAGCAATATTCAGAAAACATACTGTTTAACTTGCACATTGTTTGACTCAGTTCTAAGATATTTACACAAGCTTTTGTAAATAAGCATTAATCATGGAATTTGTATGACAACATATTGCCATATACTGTATAAAACAAGCTCAGGGAAAACTGCAAACAATATATAAGCAGATCCACAGCTGGATACCATACCCAACTTGCCATTATAAAAAATGGAAATTCTCATATTTATAAGAACTTTAAGCCTCAGGACACATCTACTCTCTGAAGCTGGCTTCTTATGTGGGCAGAACAGATGCAGAAAAACACTGTTGTCAATCTACATTTGATATAAAACAGTACTTAATTTTGTGCGTGAGAATGTGTGATGAAGTCTCAAAGAACATGCTACAGTCCTTTCTTAAGAGGTGAAGTGCTGGAATTTTATAAAAACCTTCTTAATTCATCATGGATTTTTCTTTTGAAGTTCCAAGGCTTACATTGAGCAGGTCATATACTCTTTTGACAGTTTTTTTTTTTCTTAAAGAAGATGAATTCAGTATTTTTTGTCCTCACGTGTGGAATCATCTACAGATACACTTTACTGCTAGTTGGTTCACTTACAGTGAAAACTTATTTTAGTTACACTTTAAAAGGGCTTGTGTCGGTAGCGCGGTGCTAGTCTAAATTATTAATTACAAAACTTTCAGGTTTTCCTGACTTTCTTTCATGTAACTCAGGAAAAGCAATTAATAATATCCATCTGATTGATTGAGTAGGAAAACATTAATTGGTGCTGACACTTTTCTGGCAAAAAAGTCTCTAGAAAATTAACAGGATACAGGCATATATCCAAATCATAGATGCTTGCAACCTCCCTTCCATCAAAATATTTATTGGTCAAGAGACTAAAGGCTAATTTAAACTATGCTTGTCCTTAGGAAGCAAGGATTCCAAAGAATTAACTATGCCAGGGTTCATAAAGGCACAAAGTAACACGAATGAAGAAATGATGCAACTTTTATGTTTACTTGCATGTTTGTACACAAGCTAAAGAAGTTTATCACTTAATAATCCCCCGCTGAAGTATTTGGATCTAAATGACATAACAACAGTCACAGTCATTAAAGCTAATAATTATTTATGTTTTTATTTTAATTCTTCAAGCTAGAATCTTTGCAGCCACTCTGAAAGAGTTGCTATTTCAGACTGCAATGTCCATCTCTGAAACACTCCTGCAACCAGATGACCAAATAGTACTAACCCAATAGTCTACCCTTCTCTAAAATTAGACACAAAACAACGAGGAGAAGGCTCACTGTGGAAAAGAACACAGCTACCTAGAGGGAGATGATTTTCATGGAGACATGTTAAAGAGCAGAACAAAAAATCCCCCTCAAATATTACAAAATAATAAAAAAAAATCCAGCAAAACCTGCTAAAAATGAAAGCAAGACATTTCATTGCATTTCGATGGCTATTAATTATTAAAATGAAAGGATTTCTATTTATCATTCTGGTTACATTTTTTCAGGTGAGTAGTCTTAATGTTCTCAAGACCCATTCCCGAGTATATCAGAATTGCTAATGCAAGTGAAAGGTCTCTTTTTTTTAGAATTATTTTGAACATAACGGTAAATTTTATTTATTTATTTATTTAATTTCTTATTTTTAGTACCTTCTATTCAAAAGAAAAAAAAGCATACCAAAATATGAATAATACTGCCACAATTTGTTACAAAAAATCTCCCTCTCTCCACACTGCTTCCACCTCCTCCTTAGCAAAATTACACATAGCTCAATAAGATCTCACTGCCCACTTGGCAAGATATGTACTTTACAGTAAAAAATTAAAATCAATACATTACAGTATTTTGTACTTAAAAAATAATGTTACCACAAAATTGAGAACAATACGGTAAAAGGTGAAATCCTGACAATTTTGCATACTGGAAGTATTTATTGAACTTACAGGGTAGAACCATCATCGTAACATGAATCATAACAGTTAGACAGTAACATACTTCACCTTTGCTACCACCTAGCAAATTCACTAAGTATCACCTATTTAAAGCTGTCATCTAGAGACAATTTGTCATTCTAAAGAATCAAATTTCATAGCTACTCTGTTGTACACATTACAGCGTACATGAGCATCCTTAAGAGAAAAAAAATGGGCTAATATTTCACTGTACAACAAACAGGACGTGATCGAGAAATATGTGTGTAATGAGTAGTCGTTGTGTAATGAGTATACACAAGGGACAACATTACACTTAAAGCAGCCACCTTAGCTTTTGCAATCTCAGACTTACCCCATAGATCTGTAAATCTTTATAAACACGATGCCTTGTTTATGAGTTACACAACATCGTATTTTGTGTTCCTATCTTTTCTTTCTATTAAATTATGAAATAAATAGTCTGCTTTGTTGATAAAGTCCTCTGAAGAATCTTACACACAGCAGACAGTATATGAACTCCTTATCCAGATCTAAGGAAATCTGTAACTCTTGAGAACAAGAGTGCTTTTTGCAAAACCGCTGTTGATCATATGCTGCAATTGTCACAAAAGTAGTATTTAGGTTACAGTAAACACTACTCAAATTTTTTCAAATAAAATCTACCGTGCGGGACCAAAGCAAACTCGGTCCAACTCAGAAAAATACAGCGTGCAGTCTTAAAAAATCTAGCAACCTTCCTGCCTTTTAATAAACATATATGACATGATAACTTCTACTTATGTGCATCCTTCTTTACTTACTAAACTACCATTGTATGCCTGAAAAAAGTTTATATTTGAAGGAATGTTAGCTCTGTGAGAATATTATAAAAATTGCATTAAGCCATTTCAATACAGGAATCCACAGTAACAGCAGAACAGTACTATACATTTAACGGTACATCTGTAATTCATTTCATTCCATCAGCCAAAAGATGCATTTATACTGTAGCTATTACATTTTGAGAAGAGTTTAAATTACAAAACTTGAGAGAGCTTCAAAGCAAATCTTAATCTAAGCACCTTGATCTTGATGGCCCAGTTAAAAAAAAATTAAGATGTTTAATAGAAGAGAACCTCTTCAACAAAATGCAGAACAATTGCACTTAAATCAAGTTATTTTTAATTTCCTTTCATAAATCAATTAAATGTACCAACCTGGGGGTTCGAGCATTTTATTTCAAGGGACTCGAGGTCGACATGGAGGCAGACGACAAATGAGTGTCTGGATTCTGGCCCGGAAGCAAGCAGCTTCTGTGAAGTAACAGCTAAAGTAGAAGTACAGCCCATTGGATCCACTAAATTTAGTGTCATCTGTTGCCCAAGGAGAGTATATATACTGAAATTATGCAGATTGATTGTCCAAGGAAAGGCATCACCTGAACATTAAAAAGAAAGAAAACAGTTACAGATAATATTTTTTTCCAAATTCAGTAAAGGCCTTATCCTAAACCCAAGGCACATACTGCCAGTGTCCATTAAATTATTCCCAAACTCTCAGAAATATCCTTCAACTATCAATTCCATTCTACACCTTGAAATCTAAAACACAGCATTTTTTTCAGTTCTTAAAAATTGGAATCCTCTGAGATTGCGAAACCACTGGGAATCCTTTGTGACCAAATGCCTCCGACAAGACTTGCCCGGGCTACAGGATGGCGACAAGGCCGTTGGTGGCTTATGTTGATAACCTAAGATGGAATGAAACAGGGAAAACTGCAGCCCTCTGGAGGACAGGGAGAGAAGGTAGAAAACATCTGACATGGCGGAGAGGGCCAAGCCCAACATGTAAGGGCTACATGTAGAGATCAGGACATCATGACACAAAACAAATCACTACAGACCGACGCTGAGCATTTCATTTCCTGTATTTAGAAAAAAATAGCTACCCGGAAGCAGTGCCTGGAGGTCCCCCCTGAGCCATCATCAGGGCTGACCAGTGAGGCAACCAGCAGTGCCCAGCGGCATAACAAAATGGCTGCAGCCTCAGTAGAGGCTTTTTCCTTTGGATTGTCAATAGATGGGAAAAAATGGATAATTTGTCAAAGCAGGACATAAGCTAGAGAGAATGTTTTGGCTAAGTTTTTCGAAAGGTAACAGAAATTAACGTGAGAAAACCACAGACATCTTAGTCAGCTCCACCAGCCACAGGTGAAGGGAACTAGCTGTGCACAAGAGCAAACCACACACCTCAAGAATCCCACATCCCATTTTTGCCAAAGAGGCAATTTAGGTCTATAGAAGACTGCAAACCAAAACCCAAAGAATGCTCAAGAGCAGTGAGGAAAATGTGGTTGTGAATTCTCATTTCAAACAAACATAGACTTTTCAAATAGTTTTAAAATGCTTTGCAGATACACAGGAGTGTAACAATTATTTAAGATTTTTTTACCTCAAAACAATGCCTTAATTATTCTGTGTATCAGATTTTCTGCTGAGGAAGCCAGGCCTTTTGGTCCCATTTGGATGAAGGGGAGCCTGCGGCCAGCACAAGAACTTTAAGGCCATGGAAAAGCTGCCTAAAAGCTGTCCCGTTCCATGGAAAAGCAGCCTGGAAGCTGTCCCGTTCCATGGAAAAGCAACCTAGAAGTTGTCCCATCTCATGTTCCTTTCATAGGAACATGAAAGTGGCCGCACACAGTCTCGGATAGAAAGCCCATAGCATGACAAGAATTCACGAAGTCCAGCCAGGGCCAAAATATTCTTCGTTTTTGTACGAAGACATTTGTGAGAATGTCACAAATGGGACTCCCTCTCCCATACCAAAACTCAAAGATTATTTGGTGTGAGGGTTTATTTTTCACAGCTTTGGGGCAGGAGCTGCATGTTGAAACCCCAAAAGCAGTGTGGAGTAATGGGACAGAAGATGGCAGGAAAATACCCGTGCATACTACAAGGGAGCCTAACAGAGCACTAAGGAACCAGAACTAATGTTTTTTAAAAAAATAAATGGAGGGTCATGGTGTTTATTTGCTGCTTGGAGTAGCACACTGTCAGCAGGGTGCCCTGTGAAGAAATCACATCACTGAGAAATAGCACAAATTAACTGCTAACTGCAATTAACTCACAAAAAAAAAAAAAAAAAAAAAAAAAGCTTCTGAAATTTTAAAAAAGTAGGATCCAAACACTTTTTTATCATATTATTTTAGCAAAAGTTTTATTTTTTCTTACACAAGTGGCACTAGCAATAAGTGCATATTCAAGAGAATACATCAAAAAGTTTGTGCACCTCATCCTAAGAAAGAGATGAAAAATTCTGTATTTTATTTTGAAGCTATTATGGACTGAAGAACTCAGCTTGGCCAAAGTAACTTAAAATATTTTGGAAATGTTTCAGATTAGATATTTAAAAGCAGTTAGCAAACCATATTTTTTCCAAGTTCAACCGCCAAGAAATACAAAGTATTAATTGTAATATATGGAAAAAAATCAAATGCGAAGTCAACTCTAATGACATGTTTCTAATTACTACACATGATTTTCGCTCTTCTCTGTGATCACCACAGTAAATGAACATTGGGTATATTTCAGGGATTAGAACAAATGTCCAGAGAGAACACTGAGTGCATGTATAGTTCAATGTATAGAAACCACAGAGGGCTGAACAGTGTAGTAAATACATCACAAATTTACAACTATAAAATCCCCCTTATTGTCACCATCAACCAGCTCCATGCACACTTACATGACCATTCAGTCACTATACTGGAACTGTCCATCTTATAAATAATTGTTTTGGGGTTGTAATTCTGATTGCTTTACATCAAAAAACAAACAAAAAATTACATACCTGCATTCATTTGTAGATTGGTTTTAGGAAACTACTTAATTCAAACTGGCTAAACATCAAAAGCAATACCATTTAAAGCATATTTACTTCAAACCTCATTTAGTAGCAGGTAGCAAGGAAAAAACAGCACCAAACTTGGCAGACATTTCCTTGCCATATCCAATGTTCCCATCCATGTATACTACTTTGTTTATTAATCTCTGAGCTTTTTTTAAGGTGAAGTATGAGTAAAACTAACATTGCATTCAGCAGAACCAGAACTCAGCCACTTCTTTCATAGGCAAGAATATGAAAGATACACATGAAATAAGGTTACTGATTCCAGTTAACTCCTGACTGACAGCTTTCATATATCCTTATTTTTAATTTCTTCTCAGCACTGATTTAAAAAAATGAAGATCTGTTAATTAAGATATATCAACTGTTTTATGACTTATTAAATATATAAAGGACATTTTCAAACCTTTGACAGTTGACAGACTCCATCACCATCTCAAAGAACTGGCATTACAGCAGGTTTCGAATATTTGTTATAGTTTGCCAAGATGAATTTTCTACAGTGTATTTGAGTTATTTTTGCTATATCTGTAATTAAAAGCTTTTGCTTTTTTCTCTGGCAGTTACCTGATTTACTGTAACATAGTGATGATTTTCTTTCTTTTTTAGTGTGAGCCTTTCCAGATTTTATGAGACAAGATAGTGATAAATGTGTTTAGATAGCAATAATTTTATTATACCTTTGCTCTCACTTTTATATGACACTTCTACTTTAAAAACCACACTGCACAAGTGGCAGTCATACAAACGTTGTATAAAATGTTGGCAGTTCTGCAAACTATGAATTTTATTTGTTTAAAATTAGTGAGAGCAGGGGAAAAACCACGAAAGCTTTATCGTGTGAATGATCTGGGATCTATTCCCATTTCTGCTAAATGTACCCTATGTAATCTTCAAAAAGCATCTCGATTACTTTGTCTTCATTGCCCTTTCTGCACCTACACCGCAGGGTCCTTACGTGGAATTTCCAATTCCCCACATTCTCACGTGATATGCAGTAATTTAAGGAGAAAGCTATTGTAATGACGACTCCTTAGGTCAGTGCTGTGCTTCGGGGAGCCGTCGCACGGCTGCGTGTCCCGCGTGCAGGGAGGGCCCTGACGAGCGCGGGGCTGCTCTGGCCATGCAGTTGCACAGAGCTCAGCTGCACGCGCAGGCACCGAGGCTCTGCTCGCTGGAGCGCAGCTAGTGCAGGAGCTCAGCCTCAGCAAGGGGTTTAAAGCAGAATCCTCACTGCTTTTCAGATATTGAAGACTATCATTAAAATGGGAGAGCTAATTTTATAAAGTCATTACATGTACTAAATAAAATACAATAATTACTGTGTTTTACAGAAGATGACATTGAATAAATGCTGAAAAAGCAATGTCAAAGTTTCCTATCAAAACTTGCCAATTGCCTTAATTTTCCTTTTCAGTTACACATTATTTTTCCTTTATTATACTGAAGTACTTTTACTTTAATCTAACGAAAGATAAAAACTTCTAAGAAATCAATGCTCTGCTTTAACCATGAACTAAGTTCCTGCTTTAACTTGCAGATATTTTTGCAAATATATTTTATTACTTTATGTCTAATACATTTCATTGAAATAGCCTGTACTAGGGACCCTAATTTTCTATTTCCTCAGAAGTCACTTGACAATTTCTTAAGTTTAAACCTAAGCTACAAAACTTCTGCAAGAGTAAATGATTTATTGTATTTCACAAACAAGAGAAAGTGTACCAAACGGTAACTAGTATAAAAACAAAAGTGGAACTCAGAAAGAGGATCTAAATTAAAATTATTAAAAATGCAAAATAAAAGAAGAGTTTCTATTTAATTTCTTCAATATGTTCTGCCTCATTGGTAGTAACTGGATCTGAAATTTTCTCATGTGATTGATCTGGCTTATCAAGAAAATGGATTCTAATAATTTGTTACAAATTTATTCAGTGGTATTTGTTATTCAACAGAGGTTCAACAGAATACCTCATTCTTTACAGACATAAACCTATTTCTATTGATAAGGTACGTAGTGTGATTGTGCTGAATTATGTTTCTGAATAGAAGTACTGTACTTAAAATGCTCTTTTTAGTGTTTCCGAAAAGAAATATAACAGAGCTTTCAAAACAAATGGAAAGACTTGACTGTGGGATAGCATATAAGCTATTTTTACAGTATGTTGACATCTTAAGGTCAATAAGGCTTTGTGAGAAGGCTGCAATATCCCCAAATGACAGTATGAATATGCTTCTTGTCATCATACTCTCCTTTATTTTTTCAAGTAATAGTAAAAATATATGAATAATCATACAGCTTTCTTAAAAGTAAGCATGTGTCCTTTTGCTCAGATTTTTGTTTTTAATAAAAAAAAATAATGATCCAAAAATATTTTTCAGAAAAAGCAGGCTTAGCTAAATAACATATCACAGAGAAGGTAACATGTTTGAGGAATGATGTTATGTCCCTGAAGTCTTGCTCAAACACAGAATGCAAATTAGAGACTCTCACGATAAAAATGCATTAAAATTATTCACCTCTACATGGGAGGAAAGAAAGAAGGTGACTTAAAAGCTACGAAAAAACTTTCTTAATGGTTTGTTTCAGGGAGAGTTTTGGGATGAGGGAAGGCAATGGCTCCATTGGAGAAGCAAAAATATGAAGATTGTGAGAACTTCTGTTTGGCATCATTCCCAGAGCATAAAGCCACACACAAATAGGTTCCTTACAATGCGCTTTATCCCAAACAGAGTGATTCTTTGCTCTCACTAGGATCTTTCCTTCAAATCTGGGTTTGACAAAATTCAAACGACTTTTTACTTTCATAAATAGCTTAAGCTGCAACCTAAGTTTTAAACAAACAAAAGATGATTTTGGTTAAGTAATTTACCTTTCACCTGTCCCTATGATTAGTAAATTAGATAATTCCCACTAGAATTAATTAGGGAAAACACCTGTATATTTTTTTTCAGTTGTTGGCATTTAACACATTCCTAATAAGATGTTCAGTGTTTAAAACTATAATTTTGTTTCTGTTGCTGGGGCTTGAAGTAAAAGGCAGGAAGGAAGAGAAGAGTGCAGTAAATTGCAGCACAAAAGGAGGTAGAAAATTCTGCTATAAACCCATAAACATTTGAGATGGAAGGAACAAGAGTAGCTTTTAAAAATGCTTCTGACTACTTTTTCATAAAACATTGTCTATAACTGGTTACATTTCAACCATATATAGGTATAAAATAATTTTGCTACATAATGCTGTCACCAAAGCCCCATAATTGTGCATTTATCCTTCTTCATCTTAGTACAAACATACAAAACAGCAACAAATCTTTCTGAATTATATTTTTCAAGAACGCAATATGAAATAACTGTATACTGACATTTTCATGAAATTTTAAACTGGGTTATGATGCAAAAATCAACATTTAAGATTTTTAGGGATAGGGATTATTGCCTTACCCATTTTCAACAAACATTTTTTTATATGAATACCAACAGAACAAGACTTTTGCAGCAGCAAACCAGTGCTGCAAAAGCATTTCCCCAGCCTGTTACTTTGATGACTTCACATCTTCCAACAACTCTGTTTTTTTCTGCATCTTAAACATAAGCAGCTTGTTTCCACTTGCGAGGGCCTTTCTCAGTTTACCCCTTCCTTTCAGATCATTTCTCAAGCAGTAGCAGAATGTTAAAAGTTCATCCTTCCCTCAGACGAGTCCACAAGTCAAACCTCTATATATTACCTTTTCCAGTAAGCAGTAGCACACTTTTTCTTATCTTTGTCCTTTCATGAGACCCCCCCCCTCCATAGTGTAAAATGTTCTCTTTATTTTTTCTCCAAATCTCTATAATAACCTTGATAAAACGCCTACTAAAAACAAACACAACACATGACTGTTGCTTATCAGGAATACTAACGGAGCCTTACTGTTTTTGGGGGGGATAGTCTGCTCTAGATATGAATTTCTTGCCCTGTCTTGCATTTAATGGTACCTCCAAAGTCACACCTCTTTTTGATGGAAAAGTTCCCATAGTTCCCAACTCAGTGGCCCTTCCTGCGGCATCATCCCAACTTGGCTACACAACAACTTGAATGACAAAACCAATCTGGGCAAGTAATGTACTTCTGATTTTTTTTGGCATCACCAAAGAAAGAAAGCCTATCACAGAAGTTCTGCTGGCTGCTTGATGAGTTGCACTTTGATCTCTCTGGGCAAAGATTGGGATTCCTAGCCCTCAACAGGCGATAATAATGACTAAAACTGCTAGCAAAATAAAACAACAGCAAATCCCCAGTGGTTCTAGATGGAAACTAAAGAGCAAAGCTTTTCAAATTCATCATACTCTACCTTCTTCAAGAACGGGTCTTAGCACAACGAACGGGATTTCTTGCAGCGGTTCCATATGTTTGTGTCCCGCACTCATAACCTTTATCTGGGGCAAGCAGACGACGAGCGTGCCAGGCATGCAGGCCTGCCCATGGAACCAGCTCCGGACGGTCCCGGGAATGTCGCCGGACACAATAGTACTTGGCGAAGGCAGGCTGTCGTTGGGAATGAAAACACAGCAGGATTGCACTTCAAGCTGTAAAACAAGGCCAAAAAACAGATTACCCTTTTATATCTAACAGGACATATTCAGGTTGGTGTCCAATCTCAAATTGCACATCCACCATAGTTAATATGAAATGGTCACAATTTTTCCACAAATTAAAAGGAAAGATGATGCCAAATATTCAAAATATTTATATTCTGGTAAATTATAATTATGGGAAGGAAGGGAGAAAAAGTGTCATTTGGATCTGTAAATCTGATCAGAAACGTGTTGCAATGTAAACTGAACATATACCTACCCTTCAACAGCTTTTAACAGGAAACATGATTGAGCTGGAAAATGTTCTCACAAAAAAGGTGAGAAAATCCTCCTCTTTTTGCAGGTCATTAGCTTTTGTTAGCATTAGCAAGGGCTCCAGAGCTAACCATTTTATATGCTGTTACTTTATAGACAGACTTATTTCAAGGAGACTTATGACTTTACATTGTAGTCAGAAGTAATGAACAGGTACAAAAAGTTTAATTAGCATATAATCTAGGAAGAATAAATGCTGAAGTGGAAAACTGACTTCCATTAAAACAAGCAGATAGATACACAGATGCATCCTCCTCCCAAACACACACAGCAGAAAGAGAAATGAATAAAGCTCATGCAGTTTATAGAGTTTTGTCCTGTTGCCGCTGCAAACCAGAAGTAACACATGCAATTTCAAGTTGAAACATCACTTTTTTTGTTCTTTATTTTCAAACTCTGCTGTTACCCTGGAACATTTCTGACAATTTTGCCATCTCCTTTGGGACTTCTAGCAAGGCTGAGCAAGCCCAAAGCAAGCACTGAACTCATCATGACTTGTTAATTCAGAGGCAGTGCAAGCCTGTTAGTCCTCCTTGGCTCTTGCAAGTAATACTCTGCACCTGGATATCAAATAGCCCTACGAGCCTGCACACTTGAATGCTTTGTTAAGCAATTACAAACTATGATTCAGTCCCTTTCTTCACAACAGTTTGGAACAGTCTAGTGTCCAAACTATCGGACACAAGATGTTATTTGTAGTTTTGATAAAAGAACACTTGTTTGCTCTAAACTTCTGTAACAGAGACTATCAATTTGATATTATTAAAGAAATCATAGCTTAAAACTGATAATCAAGGTTTGTGCATGATACCCTCCCCTGAAGGCTAATAATTTCCCAAGAGAGCAATAGTAATGTGTAATAGCACTGGAATTCCTCAGCATCATAAATGCTTTGCCAGCCTGCTGAAGAGAACACAGATATTCATCTTTATTTCGGTATTTTGTGCCCTTTTGCTTAGACAAACTGACAAGAAATCATCGCAGAAAAATATAAGTAGAATTTTGCAAAAATAAATACATTGTTATATGAAGTCTGTGTTTGTTTCTAGGTTTAGAATTGTTTGAATTGCAAAATGAAGTTAATTACATCTTTGATAAGTAGTTTATTGATCCAAGGTCACAGAGTGTACTTTATTTATACTGAATGAAAAGCAACAGAGTATTGTTACAGATGTAATTCATTTGGCTTAACCAAAAAAAAAAAAAAAAAAGGTAAATTAGTCATTGTGTCAATTTGCAAAGATTTCTACAGTGACACATTAGATCATTTTCTGGTCTATTAACAATAGGTTGCAGGTCAAACCATTGCAGGATAATGATAGATAGTTAATAAAAGAACCTCTGATCAGCAGAACTTTGGTTTTATCAATGCACTTACTGAATAAACAATTTATAACAATCATTCACTCCAACTACACATATATCTCCATGATGATTAACATCAATGCTGCCTCCACACACAAACCATGTGGTAATAATAATCCCTAAATACCACCAATTCTGGTAGGTACAAGACATTATCACATTACCAGCAGCAGGATCTACAGGAGATGTTTTACAAAGTACTCTTGAGAAGAGACCTTAATACTGAGTAGAGTTTTAACATCTAATTTATAGTGGAGTAAAAGTAGCTTCATACTGAAGGGGAGGTCACTGTTTTTCACTTGACTTTACCATATCAAGAAGACTGAACGAGGATCACAACAGTTGCACTCCCGCGAATCCCTCAGGGGGATTTCTGTTCACATATGTGGATATTTTGTCTTTCGTTTTACAAATGGATGAACAGGAGTTGGCCCTTGGATTTTGATGGGGTTATTTACATGATAGCATCTGGCTCCTAACACATAATATTACGTATTCACTTACAGAGAGGTTTCTGTATTTGTGTTCCATTTTTTATATGAAAAATATTGTGTTCCAGTTTTATATGAATAAATGAAATTTGCAGTACACAATGACTGCCGGATTTCAAAGGCCAACAAAATGAACCTAAGTAAAAAATTCACATTTCAGTGAAAATCATGTAATAATTGTAATGCTATAGGAAATTGCCAACTTGGATGCTCAGGGCCAGATAAAGTGCATATTCAAGCATTTGAGTCACGCCGGCTGAACTTCTCAAAGTCAGGTTCTGCTTACACAAAACTATCAACTTCAGTGGGATTTGTGGGTATTTATCTGACAGAATCCAGAGATCTGTCTAAAAACAAGTTCCGGGGCAGGAATGGAAGAGTGCACCTATGGTGATGGAATTATATGTTGGACAAAAAGTTAGAACGTGAGTTACAGATTGCTTCACCAATCGGAAAAGTGCTTTAAAATATATGTAATTCAAATATCTTAAAATTAAACTACATCAATAGCATATATTAAAGCTATCATATAAATCTTTTTACACTTTTTAAATAACTGTTAAACTGTGTGTCTAAAATTGTGAATTTAATGTAAAATGTGACTGATTTATGTAACTGAATATAAATCTGCAGCAGTAAATCTTGCATTAATGTAAGGATCTGACAATCCAAGGGAAAGAAAATGAAGTAATCTGCCAGTAAGAAGTCCTCAAGCTGGGGGTCAGATCCTGTTCATGGAAACCATCTGGTTGGGACCCTCCAAGCCACACCAAACACAAATGATCTTTTAAAAAAATATCCTATTCATTAATGCTTCGCAGCTGCACTGAGTGTTACTTCATTTTTCCATGGCAACATCCTTTCTGTTTCAAGGATCTTATTTCAGTTTTGGTAGCAACGTGTTCTTTTGCCAATACTGAACACATTCATGTGTTAAAGAGAAGGAATTATTACAAATTCTTGAAACAGAATCACCCCCTATTTTCATTTCTATTATGTCAAGGCCTACACATGCAAAGTAACATACACTAATGATAAACCAATGAAGTAAGCAGTATTTTCCCTTGTACTTCTAAAAAAATTTAAGCAAAGCAAAGCACAGTGTTCTCAGCTTTTACTAACTTAGAGACCTGAAAAGCTGCAATGACTTTAAGATCTCAGCTGTCTTTAAAGGAAAGTATGAAGTTTCTGGAATAAATGGAGTATTTTGGGGGACATATTTTATAAAAAAAAAAAGCGGGGGGGATATAAAGATCTACAAAGGTAGCTGTGAAATACAGTTACACAATACACTGCATAACACCAAGTCTCCATAGCATGGGGAGAGGACAGGAGTGAGAAAGAAACCAAACAAATGCCACAGCTGCTCTGCCCCGCTGCAGCAAAGAGGGAGAGCCGCAAAACCTTCACGCCCCTGATGCCCTTTTTCAGGGATATAAAGGAATTCCAGGTGTTGATCACCCACTGGGTGACACTCGTGTGAAGGTGTCTCCTGGGAAAAGGCCTCCACCTCCACTCCTGTCACAGTCTCTCCTGTCATACAGGCTGCCGTGGTTTGGGGAATATAAAATATATTCTATATTCTATGCAGAATACAGAATATAACCTCGCAGTGATTCCCAGGGGAGCAGAGACCAACCGTCACCCACCCCACATCAGGGTTATGGTGTGATCATTGCTGTAAGACTCTGCCTCGGCCTCCTACACCCAAATCAGCTGCATCCTCTGTATTTAAGCCTGGCATGTCCTGCTTGTTAGAAATTAGGAAAACAGGCCTGAAATTTGTATTTCAAAGTTAGATCAAAAGAGAAAAAAAGATATAAGTGAAAAGTAGTGCATGTTAACAGGAGAATTACAAGGCTAGGCCTTGTAATGCACATACAGGAACAATGCAAAATAGAGTACAATAAGCATAATGAGTATAATGAACAATTCTTTTTCTTTTCCAACTGCTTAAAACAGTAACTTAGCACTCCAAGGGACTCCTGCTTTTTCTAAGCAAGCTTGATTTTAAAAAGTATTTTGGTTTAATTACGGGATACTTTAACTTTTGCCAGTTTGTGATAAATAATCATCTTAAGACATCATCCTATCTCAAAACTGCTGAACATTACTGTTAAGTTACAAGTCACAGAGTAACTGATCTACTCAAAGAATAAGAACACTAGGCAATTTCACCATTGTATTTCTGTACTTTCAATCAATGTTTCATTTTAACTATAACTTTGTACAAGTTACATGCTTCAAGGAAAATATCATTTTCAATAATTTCAGGAAACAGACTCATTTTCTGAAATAATTTCAGGGATATTTAAAGCATGTGGAATATCTGGCTACATTTTGTGTGTAATAATTAACACAGTTAGTTGGCATTCCCTGCAACATTACTTAATCATTCATTTGCTTTTAATACAGATCCTTCATTATTCTCACTGGAATTCAGCATTAACAACCAATTAAAAATAACTGTGTTTACCCTACTTCACAATTTTAGCAACTATTAGTATGAAGAACACGTGAAAAGTGAGTATTACCCTCCTGCACAGGATAACTGCCAAGAAGACTTCAAGGCTGCATATAAAATCCTACAACAACTAAATAATAAAAACAACTTTTTATAGTTAAGCATGAAAGTCTTTTCACTAAAATACTTAGCACAACTCCAAAGCTCAAAATCTTCATGCAATATTCTATCATGAGCAAGAGAGGGCCAGGGCTAAGCAAGTACCAGCTTTGGCTCCAAAATAAACTTTCCAGCTACTTTGGTTCCAAAGACATTTACTTACTCAAGCTTCCACTAAAAGAATAATCCTTTGATGATTTTAAGTTATGAAGTTCTGGTTTATCTGACGACAACTGCAGACTTCTCTGTTCTACAATCATGTTAATAAAAGATCCAGAAACATGAAAATAGCTTTAGAAAAAAAAAAAAAACTTGCAGTCTAATGTTCCACTATTTAACCAGAAAACAATATTTTAGCAATTTGGCTTTTTCATGCTGAGAGAAAATCTAATTATATGGTGTGTTTTATTAAAGGTATAATTATATTATACTATACTCGAATTAAAAAGAAGGGCCATTACCCTCAATTTCTTATCATACACACACACTGCTTTGCACAAAATTTCATCTTTGCCATTCAGGCTGATATTGGAGGAGAAAAGACCTATATATATTTACATTTTATGTGTTGAAAAATATATTTAAATAGAATAGGCACAGGGACTGCTAACAATAAAAAGAACAGTAAGCACAACTACAAGTCGTTCATATTTCACTCAGAAGGGCTACTGCATCTTTGTTCAGAAACACTTCCTTGGATATTTCCTGTGGTACTTCCCTGGAGTCTCCTGCAACGTTTTACTGGTAACATGGAGTGCCTCTTTCTGGCAAGATATTGGCATTCACTTCAAGTACGATCAAAGCATAAGGATGAAACACATCAGAATAAGTTTGTAAGCTGCTGTGTGATTTCATAGGGCCATTTAATTTCAATGTAGATAAAAATAAAAAATATAATTTCATATTCATAATGCCAAAAATTGAAAACATCTGAGTATGTTATAAATGTTTTTCTTTTTTAAACAAAGTAAATAAATCTAGAACTTTAAAAAAAAGACAAGAAAAGGTATCTAATACATACATATATATAAACTCTACAACCCATAGTTCTAATCCCTGAATATATTATGTTAGATCATGGGAATATTCACAAATTACTCTTTGAGAAAGCATGAGTCTAAGTCTATCAGTGCAGTGAATTTTCATCTTCATCAAAAAATAGCAATTCAATCACAATTTTTTTTTGAAAAAATGCAAACTTCATTTTTCACCAGTCAGCATTTTACTCTTAATTCAAAACAAATTCCACTTTCCTAGTGATTGTTCATGTAACAGAGCTTACTATTAAAAATGTATGAGCAGAAGAGACAGTATCTCAATCCCAACTCTATCTTCCCCATTTATAAAGGATCCATTTCTTTATTATCACAATTTTTTATTATTATTATTATTATCATCATCTAAGATGGCATCTTTGGCGTATGGTATGTATGGTATTATGTTATATATATATATATATATGCATATATATTGCTAATCTGCTTCTACTTGATCACAGATTAGAATTAAGAGCAGTGTAGGATAAAACAGATGAGCCTCATTGGTTCTTTATAAGAAGGTAGACAAGACTCACCACTCTACAACATCACACTGTATCATACAGCCCAAGAAAGCATCTGTACTTTCCTTAAATAATCTTAGAAAGGTCACTATTCTGTAATTTTAATTGCAGATGAGAAAGCAGCTATATTTAGAATTCAAAAGAGTATGACAAGCATCTTTTTCTTCCTACTTTCCCTTAGTAACAAAAATACATTTTTGAGCACTAATGTTTTAAAGTCAAAAGGTTTTTTTGCTTAATTTACCAGCAACCTATATTTTAATTTTCATTCTCTACTGTGTTGAAACTAGTAAAATACGGCAATAAAATGAGGGAACTCCTTTAAAAATCCTCCATAAAAAGAACTAGGATGCATAAAAAGTATTATAAAGTTGGGAAAGACAGTTTTTCTCACTCCCTTTTCATCTTACCTGAAGTGTAAGGCGCTTAACTGCATTCCATACTATTCCAATAAATTCCTTCATTCTTTCTTCAGGACTTCTGCAGCTTTCAGATGAGTTCAGCATGGTTTTCACGGGGAGTGACAAAGGCCGAGATTCTAAAACAAGCAGCAAAATTCAGTTATACAAAGTATATCTGAAGAATGTCACAAAGAAAAAGACTACTTATTTAAAATTCTAGCATGGTTTTTCTCTCACTATATACCAGTGATAATACAGAAACTTCAGTGGCTATTTATTAGTTTCCAACTTGGCAATACAACTGCACCAGCTAAGCATGGTGAGAAATGCAGTGTTTCAAAAACATTTTAGGTATGCTAGAATTCTCTTAATGTAAATTGCAAAGAAAATATTATGAGGAGTGTTTGACCCAAGCAATTAAGTTAGTTTTCAAAGTGTGATAACCTATTTGGTGATGGAATAGCAATACAAGAGGTTTTCACATACATTGCTGCCAGGGTAATCTAAACAAAGTTTTCATTTTGTAAACTTGTTGCAAGAAATGTGAAAGAGCTCATATTAAATTACAGCCTTTGATTTGTTTATTTTAAAAATTCACTTAACAGATCTTTGAGCATGCATCCAAAGGTCTAAAAATTAAATTGTTTTCTCGAAAGAAAACACATGGAACAAATAGTAATTGCAAGTTCTTTAAACAATGCATGAATTGTCCACACATCCCCTGTCTGCTCTTACAGAGCATCTTCCCATGTTTTGGGATACACAGTAAGTTATTTTCAGCTTCTTTGACATTTACAAGTTTGGCCTAGATATTGTTGAGTTGACAAAATTGCAGGAAAAAATCATGAAGCCTTCATGACATCACTTAAATTAAAATCAACCTAAAAGTTACAGGTTTTGTTTAAAAATTATAATGCCCAGAGAAATCTTGATACAAATTCTGGATCTGCATACAAACTACAGAAAGATTCTTAATGTTGTTACCAAGTGAGCTCAGGTGAGTGAATTCTATGCCCCTCTATGCATCATTTAATCTTCAGTCAGTATTAATCAAGGAAACACAGAGAAGAATGTAACTTAGGAGGTGAATTTCTGCCAAATGTGTGCAATGTTCATGACACCTGAGGAATTAAATTGTGATGTTGTGATATTTATTTGCCACAAACAACATACAAGATCATGGTTGATGAATATTTTAGACAAAATCCTTCAACAACACTCTAAGATTTTAAATGGCCTGAGAAGCATTAATTTCATTCAACCAATGAGTAAATTCAGAGAGAAAGAGATTTCCTACTCAAAAGAGTAGGACTTTTATGGTTGCACTATAATTAGCCTTTTCAGGGTTCCAATTATGGACCTAGGATGGACGTGGGGCCATGAGAATGTAGGAAGCACAACATTTCAGGACTGTACTTTGTTAGTTGAGCTGAAAAACAAACCAAAGCAAAATTTTGCCCATGTGGAGAAGCAGTGTGGAATGGCCCTTTCACAGTATTTTCTCATCTGAACG
The DNA here is from genome assembly GCF_059628265.1 of Tinamus guttatus. Classification (NCBI taxonomy): domain Eukaryota; kingdom Metazoa; phylum Chordata; class Aves; order Tinamiformes; family Tinamidae; genus Tinamus; species Tinamus guttatus. The sequence continues at coordinate 1,728,459 of NW_028289044.1, forward strand.
CTTTTATGTCAGGTGATTCAGTCCTTATACAAACAGACTGAACTACCACAAAGTTAGTTAGTGAGGTAGAGTTTGAGGAAGAGTTGTTTTGCTCTAACTTCACATCCTACCTCAGTTCACACTAGCCTCTATGTGTTAACAGGCCCTTCACTACATGCAATACATGGGAAGAATTAGAAACAGCCTGAGAACTAAGGAAGATTAAAACGAGAAAGTTAATAGCACGTACAGTTCAAAGTGCAGTATTAGCACAATATATCAAGTCACCGTGAGATTTTGGACTTTGCAAGAGGCACTTTTTTAGCAATTCAAAGGGTAACAGGGAGCTACCCATGTTTTGCCAGTTAAAAACACACACTCTTAGCTGACCAAAATTAGCCAGCCATAATCCCACTTCTTTCAGTACTTGTGCCACTCAAACCTCAAGAACTACTTCAAAGTCATGGAACACCAGACAACAGCTTACTTCATACCTCACACTCAACCAAAAGATCAAAAAAAGAAAGCGAGAAAGAAGGGGAAAAAAAGAAAGAAAAAATGACATGGAGCAAAACTGGTTGCAAGGCAAAAAGAAAAAAAAATCCTGAAAAATAAAACAGAAAGAAGACTTCTGCTTCTGATCCTTTATTTATTTTTGTATTTTTTCCCTTCTGCCTTAAGGATGGGATGTTGGGACAAAACAGTGTCCTAGCTCCCCACCAGGCAAGAGCATTGGTAGACGACAGCTCCTAAGGAACCGCAGCAGCCCAGTGTGGCTGCCCTGCACGTCTGCCTGGTCCTCTGTAGGAGACACGTAGACTGGATCAGCTCCATCTGTCTCAACAAGAAGGTTAATCTCCTAAAATAATTATGTTATTCAGCTACTACTGAACTGAAAATCTAGCAACATTTCCTGGCTGTGCAATCAGGCTTGTGTTGAAGCCAGGAGCCAGTCAGCATTAGCTAGATAGAAAATACGATTTGTCTGAAACATTTACAAACTGATGAGGGGAAAAAAAAAAAAGAGAGAGACTGCTTCAGCTTGTAGATAGTTGACTTTTCAGGAAAACACATAGGAAAACAAAATGTATTCTCATCTTCTAGTCCATGTTGTGTAACTGACGTTTTGGTAAAAACATACATTGCTTCTCTCTCAAAGCAATCTGTTATAGGTTGGCAGTTACCATCAACTTCAGAACACACACTGGTAATGAAAAAGCTTCCAAAAAGGGCTGATCATAACCTATAAGGATTGAGCTACCAGAAGCAGCAGTTTTCATAATTTATTTTACAATTTATGGTTTAAGTACAGAGGCAGTTCCAAGTGGCAATCCTGTGAAATTAATCATAAAAGTCCTCTCTTTGTAGGAGATACCAGTAAGCAAGACTTATAGGCATAAATCCTAGACAGAGGTGTTTTTCTTATACAGTTCTATTCCTCTTTCTTTGTGGTTTTTAGTCTACTGGGAAATGGCTGCTCTAGGAATCTGATCTATAAGATACTCACAAGTATTCACAAAACGGAAAAGATGTCTGAAAAAAAGTAGCTCTTTTGTGCTACTAATTAATATTCAGCGACCCAAGAAACACAAAACAAATTCTTTAGGAGTGATTTGTGGTAAAAGGCCATTTCTGAAATCGATAAAAGGTGAGAAGAGATCTTCCACTACTGAGCTGAGGACCACTGAGGACCAAATTTGTCCTCACTATCACCAATTTGTCCTCACAAATCACCAGATCACCACTAACTGCCTTGGCACATACTTTAGGATCCTCCTCCCTTACAGCTGGCAACTGAACTAAAGGCAGGTAAAACACAGTGAGAATACACTGTGTCTAAATTTATGTGGTGCGGACGTCTCAAGTCTCACCCTTCTGCCACCAGCCTCCTCTCTCCGTCCTCTGTGGAGCCGCAGGCACCTCACGCGTGAGGCGGGCAGCAGCTCAGACCCGAGGCCGCCATGACACCACCTCCACGGAGAAGGTTACTGTGCTGCAGAAAACCCTCCGTGCTCCCCGAGCTCCTTCCTCCTGGAAGACCGAGTCCCCAGTCCCTCTCATGAGCCTACCCAGAACGTACCCGCCCTGCGCCCAGAGCGCGCCGGGCACGTCCTCCTTCCCACATCCCATCCATCGCCTGCCGTGGGGCTCGCGCCGCGCTCTCCAGCGGAGCTGCGGAAAACGCTGCTGCAAACTCCTCACAGATACTCAGAGGGCATGACAGCAAAACCGTGAACGGCAACAGTATGTAGAATAAGAAAGAAACCAAAGCAAAGCACACTGCTATCGCTTGGCTATTCCTGGATTTTTTTTTCCTCTAGTAAAACTTGAGATAATCCCTACAAGGTTATAGAACTTGTTAGGGTTTCTTAATATACACTCTTCTTATGCACGAGGTATGTCTTTTTACCAGAAATAAAAACAAAAATACCAAGCCGTTTGCTGCAAGTGCAAGCCATTGAAGAACTGATTAAGGGGTCTAAGGGATTAGAAATGAGATTAAAAAGCAGTGAAGGAGAAAATTCAAACTTCAAACAACTTTGAAAAAAAAGATGAAAAACTAAATGGGCTACAGGTTTTTTTGTAGAAGATTAATTGTTAAAAAAAAAAGAATCTACTTAAAACTTACTTGCCGCCCTTTTCTATAAGCCATCAGTTTCAGGTTTCTACATATAATATTGGGCAAAAGCAAAATCTCACTGAGACCTGCTAAATAAAAACTTGTTTATTCTTTGGTTCATACTGTGGCTTCCCACATCGATTTTCAAAATTTTTGTATTTACAATGCATCAGAACAAAACATAGATGTGTGTATATATTTATAAACATACACAGATATGAAAGCATTATAAATAATTCACATTTTTATATGTAAGATGGCCAAAAAAAACCCAAATTCTGTTCTCAATACAATGTATTTCTAATGAGTCTACTCTATTTTTTTCCATGATTTAATTTTAGTAAAGTATATATATACAAGAAATTGCAAAATCACAGGGGAATATCTTGCTGAAAAAGCTTCCCATCTTAACTTACTAATTTTTCCTTTAGTCATTATTTCAGAATAAAAGTTCATCCAAGAACTGGCTCACTGCAACCATTAGGTGAGGCTCACATCTTTATTTAGTTATATTTTCTGAATCATTAATATCAAATATCAGTACTGTTGCAGAAGTATTCACATTTTATTTTTGCATTATCACACAAGAAGCTACTCTGTATACTCTGTTGCTGGATGTCTGAGATTTGATTTATTCATACATCTGAGATTTATTTGAGGAAAGACAATGATGATCTGTGTGCGTAAAAAGGTTGATCTGCATTTTTCTTCATCAGGATGCTTGAGGAGAAAAGAAAACAGCAAGGATAACTTATTACATTTTTCAGTGAAGATCATAGTATTTGAGCCACATGATCCCCAACAACTAGCCAAAGCAAGTGCTTCTATTCACAGAAAGGAGAGCAGAGGTGTAGTGGCTCAATAAGAGAGGTCATTCACTGAGTTAGCAGAAGAATAAGTGTTAAAATACAGAAGCTTTTGACTTTTAACCTGATATGCCTTTCTCTAGAGTAAATGTATGTCAGTATATGAAGACAAATGTGATATTAATGTGGCAGTGCAAGCAGAAAGGATCTTTCTGTGTGAAAGAGGGGGATGACGAGGGCATGGCTATGGTCAGCAATCCACGTGTTACATCTTTACCATCATTATTGCACTGTGTCTGGCAACAAATACCTAGTCAGTTCAGGGAACAGAAAAATAAAGACTGAAGCTTTATCTACAAATTGATAGGTGCCTTTAACCTTATATCTCACTTGCTTTTAAAGGGGCAATCTGCATTACTCCTGATTCCATTTTGAGTCAGTAACTAACATAACTACATAAACTACATATATAAGCATATATAAATATTATAATGAGTAATTGCTGAATTATGACTATATAAGTATTGGTGTTGTTTAACAAAACAGCAGCTCTTAGGAAAAAGAAACACACACTGTTATCAATCTAGAAATGAAAGAAAAATCAACTCCCTGAAAATAAACAATAAAAATGCTCGGAAAACATGTTTAGTTGTAATTATGGATGGTGCTGGTAGAAACAAGAGGGAAAGAGGGAACTGAGGCATCCTCACACATCACTCAAACACTGTTCTAGTTTAGTGCTTATTTTTCCAGGTAGTACTGACTTATTAGTAATTATAAAAATGACTTCTATTGAGTGTTTGTGTCTAAGCCATGCCTGAACTTATCTTAATATTGCTTACCATTCTAATTTTTTTATACTACTGTATATGTATATATATATATATATATAAACACATACACACAGACTAATATATATATGTATTATATATATATTTTTGTATATTAGTATACTCTGAAATAAGAATTTCAGACTTTGCATTTGGCAGAACTTTTCTGATAGTTCTGATAGAACTTTTCTGCCTGATTTTCAAAACATTTTAAAAAAATACACATTAAGCTCCTTAGTCTCTGTATATAATCAGAAGCTGTTCTTTCTCTGTCAACTTTGAAGTTCTCAATACTAGAAGTGTAGCTTATATCTTGTATTAGCTTTGAGTTCCTAACATTCTTAAATCCCCCAAACTGAAATGATGGCATCAGACAACAAAGTTCAAGAATTTTCCTAGCTAAGAAAACTCACTATAACTGTTTCTCAACATAGCCTACTTCAGGCATTTAGGAGTTACTATATACCATCTGAGTTCAGAGACTTTGTTTTTAAATAATCCTTCCAAGAACTAAAAACCATTTATAAAAATGAAAAAATCATAGTACTTTTAGGCACCCCAGGGTAAATGTGCCTCAGATTTAAATTCCTCTATTTAACTTTGCCTATTTAGTGTCTATTTCATTTTATCCACCTTCCTAAATGTATCCGTCATACATTTCAAGGCAGGCATGAATAAACGATAATCATTCAGTTCATTGAGCAGAAAGAGAGATCTGCTAACTCAAATACTTCAGATAATCCATTGATTTCTCACAAGTCAGACTCCTCGCACAGTTGCCAGTTTTCTGCATTCCAACAGTTCATTTTTAGCAGGAATCTGGTTCAACATTCTCACTGTATTTTAGAAAAACACCCTCAGTAATTGCATCCCGTTTTTACTATGTTCTGCCACACTGTAGTGAACAGAATGTTTATTAGCTTAAGATGTAACTTCAGTTAATACCAGGAACAGAGAACCAGGGCAGCTGAGCAGCAGACTGCCTAGGAATCTTCAGAAAGCACCAGACTGTCCTGAACACTGGCATCTATTACGCTGCAGTGGTAGCAAAACAAAATCATTTGACTCGTTTCTTCATTTTAGTAATAGCTATCAAATGTAACATATGCTTACTGCACTGTAATGTATTAAAAATGGAATATCTGAAATAAATCCTTAGACCTCTGCAGTAACAATTTGGCTGACACCTCTTTTGGCTGAAGGCAGTTTCACTGACCCTCTGTAACAAAAAGCTGGTGAAAAGCTGGTGTAAAGTTGCTGAGCTTTTCCTGGTTTGAACTAGAGTTCCTGCTCTCTATGTATTGATAGATCTACTTGTTTTTAGGTAGCAATGCACAGTATTAGGATCCACGTATCAGCATATAACTACATCTATGTTATTAAATGTTAGCAAGAGGAAGGAAAGGAAAGATGGGGGTCTATTCACCAGGTATCCTAAGGAAATAATGCTTATGCAATCCTGTGCTTTGTGCACATGCATGCACTGATTTGCTCATCCTTCTTCAATTCCCGTTGACTTTACTGATCAATATAAATCAAATTTGATAGGTTTCTCAGCTTTCAGTAAAACAATTTCTGTGAAAAAAGCTAAGTAGGCAATTTATACAGGAGAGAGAACATACAGGCCATCCAGGATCGAGCTTTGAACTTTCATGCTGTGATAACACCACCCATGTACCTGAGCTACAAATCAATACTAAGGTAGGTGTAACTTAGCGCTTATGAAAATTTAAATCATTTTAATTATATCTCCTGAAGAACCATAGTTCCACAGAACAATATATCAAAATTTACTAGTTTCCTGTTTAGGCACGGTATATATATTGTACATACATTAAAATGATCTCTCTGCCAGTATGCAGGGCTAAGAGCCATGCTTCCCTGCCTGCCTATGAGCTTGCTAATGATTTTTCACTGAGGTCAGAGGGAGACCTCTTGAAGTGCTGGGAACAAGGAGCAGAAGCAGTGGGTGGATGAAGGGACTGAGGTTAATTCTTCCTTTTTTTAAATCTTTTCTGTAATGCTTCAGTGTAGGAAGGGGGAGAGCTGAATAAAAGGGCTCACAAAGGAGAGGAGACTGGACAGTGAAGGGGGTCAAAGCCTTTAATAGGATGATCTTGAGAAATGGAAAGAGCCAGAGCTCTTCTTTCCCTTATCATTTTGTTTGTCCATGGCCACATCATACAAAATTTAAACCATGTATTCTTTTATCTTACTCGGGTTTTGAAGAGTCTGTGGAAGGGGATGTGAAGGAGATTTATAAATAACCACAGTTTGAAACTTAAGAGCAGAAACCCTGGATTTTCATTTATTTGCAGATAGACACCATATAAATAGTAGTTTTGCTCTTTTCCCATGCTTTATTTTTGGCATGGTCTCAGCAGCCATTAACTAACTAATAAACTGAAAGAAAGATCAATGTTTTAAATCATCTGACAGCTGTGACTCCAAACTGCTTTCATTTAATACATGGGGCTGCCTTCTAGTTGTTCTCAAGAGAGGGGCTCCTAAGACCCCAGAGGAACTGAAAAGGATCAATTCAAGATCATTACCTGAACCCTGTGATTTTAAGACATAATCCCTTTCCATTTGCAAAGACTATGCATACATGCCTGCTATCGATGCAGGAAGCTCAGCTTTCAGAAAAATCAGGCTACCCATAGATATCTTTGATGGTGAAGAGATACAAGGCTTACAGCTATTCCTGCCTTTCTACCTAAGTGCTTCTCTGGTGTTGGCCTGGTGCTTAGTATAACAAAATGCTAAACCTATAATTAGTGTGATTTTTACTCCTAGTTTTAAAAAGGTAAGCCAAAAAATGAAAGAAATTTTGGACATAAAGTAGGTGAAATTAAAAGAAAGGACATAAAGTAAAAAGTAGTGGCAGCAGAAGACCCCAAATATAAGCAATCATATTTCTTTACTAGATAAGTTTTTATCATTGCTGTAGGAAAGCTAATCCTCAAAGTGAAGAATAATGAAGGCTGAAGATCAAAACTGGATGCTCAGATGATGAGGAATCTGCATACATACTTTTATAAGTTGGTGATGAGAACACATTATTCTAGCATCTCTGCATACAATCAGCTGCTAAGAATAAACATGAGTTTACACAGGTACAATTCAGAATTCAAATCTGATAATCAAAATTCAAAATCTGAAACTTGCAAAATTCTGCAAAACAGATTTTAAGAAAGATTAGAAAATAGCTTGTGAAAATTTACTGAAAATTCTTTATCCCTGTTTTTTGTGCTTTTACATTTCATGGCAAAATGCTCCCTAGTCTCATAGCTTTGCACTTGACTCTACATAAATTCCTCCTTCCCCTTCATAAAATAAACAAAGTAAGAATGAGCGAACACAAGGAGAACATTCAAAGGGGTTATCATTTACTATTCATAAAATGTTGCTTCCCCAGTAGTATAATTATGTAAGGTTCTGAATAAACACACTGATTCTTGTGCTCAAAAACAAACAAACAAAAACAAATTATATTTACATATGTAATAATTGAGGAGGATAAGAAAATGGAAGAAATATATACCTTTACTTTTATTATAAAGGTTTATAGTTAAAAATTACATGCTCATTATTTTCATCGGACATTTTCTGTCTTATATCTGGATATAGAGAAAAATGACAGAAATCCTACCAGGCTGATTTCTTAAAAGGATTTCATTATAAACAGTATTCAAAGAAACACTTAAAGGAAATAATAGGGGTGACTTCTTATCACTTATAGCTCTCCTTAACTTCTTTTTATAACTTTCAGATTTTAAACCTTATTTCTGCTCGATGAACATGTTTACCAAGCTGTTCATTTTTTTTTTACCATTTTTACCATATTTACCAAGCTGCTTCCTAAAAAATTCATTTTTACTGTATTAAGTGTAAATGCACTAATTCACATAACTGTTCCACTCTACATAATTTTTTAAGCAATAGGTATTTAGCTAAACGGCACGGACAGTACCCCAAAAGTTCGTATTAATCAATCCCGGATATGTTGTGACTCATGCTACGACATTACTTTAACCGACTTGGCTTCATAATGAATTAAAGAAAGAACTTTAACAGGAATATACCCTTGTATATTATCAGGTAATATACTTAAGTAACTCCAAAAAGCAAATAACTCCCTTCTTCACTTGAGTTAAAAAAAAATCTTTGGTAATTGAAATTTTCAGAGCTTCTCAGTTTAGGCTTTCATATGACCAAAAAAAAAAGTTCATGAATGCATCATGTTCTTTAAAAATATATATATTATATTATATATACATATATATACACTAGCCAAAAGGCAGATTTTCTCCCTCTTCTGTTTCCCTTACATTTGCACACCTTTAACCCTACTTTTTACAGTAAAACATTCAAAATCATGCAGGTTTCTCCAGTGAGTTACACCTTCGTGGTTTGTTGATAGGGATGGGTATACTTAACCGTAGAAGGAAACAAACATTTGCAAGCAAAACATACCGTTTATGATGCTGGCAGGACAAAACTATAAATGCTAAGCATAATTAATAACAGAAGAACGTAGTTATTTCACAACATTTCCTCATAAAGGATATCCTTAAACGAAACAGGCTAATTCCAAAGACTTTTATTTTATGAAGAATTATAACACTGGATCCCACATAATATTCAGCCAACAGATTTTCTGTCCTTATCCCTTTCTATCTCAAAATAGCAATTAAACTCTACCACTAGTGGATGAGAGTCTAATCTCAGTTTCAGCAGACAACATCTTGAAATACTTCATGGCTATCTGGAAATAAACATCAATGCAAAGGAAAAGAGAATTTGTTCAGTGTATTTCAGAAGGATTACTAAGAGTCTCAGCTGGATAGTCACTTTTGCTGGAAGATGTCCTACTACACTACTTGCAGACAGTACTCTTTGATTAAATAACCTAGAAAAATCCCAGAATGCCACAGCATCTTGATTAGTAATAATAAAATTTAGCTTTAGCACTCATAAGTGGCCAGAGAGTATTCCTAAATTTACAAGTTGCATAAACTCCAGAAACAGAAATGGCAACAAATAAATTTTCTATGAGAAAGTGATTTTGAATGCTGTGAATGTTTACGCACAAATCTTCGCTCTGAATGCCTTGCAGACATGCCAGAGTTTCAGCACTGTGAATAGCCTAAGATGAAGGGGATTACTCACAGTGCCCAAAGTCTGACAAAATTCCGGACTAAAATATAATCACCAAGGCAAATTGCTGATATTCTATTGAAAACACATCTCTCTTATCTTGTCTTGCAAAACACATTATCTGAAATAATCCGGACTCCAAATAGTAATAGAAAACAAATCTGCGATGGAAATTAAACGCATTTTCAAATTAAAAGTCTGATGATTTCTAATGAAATAAATTGTATTTTTCCAAGATAATATTTGCTTAAATCAGAAAGTCATTGCATGGTATTTGCACAGCTGATACTGTTCACGCATGTTACTGAGAGAGGCCAAGGCAGAACCATTAGATGCAATTAAAAGTGACCCTACCTGTTACTGTTTTTGTTTTGACAGGGCTGCTGGCATACTCGGACGCTTGATTCGACTGCTGCCTTGCCAAAGGGGCACTGCCAACGGAGGCTTCATCCTCCTTCTTTCGAGTTACGGACACGCCAAGAGGAACAGCTCCTGCAGGCTGCTAGAGAAAGAAGTGCCTTGTGACAAACTTAAACCCAAAGAAAACATACAGATGGAAGAATTATTACATCACCCTCAGGAGCATATCTTTAACTGCTTCTTCCAAAATTTCTAGAAGATAATTTGAGACTGTGATTAGAGCACGTACATTATGAAAACAAATTTTTACAACTTCTTTGCTAAACAGCTGCAACATTATATTCAGATTTGAACTTGCAGGTTTTTATTTTAGTTTCTGATAGTCTGAAGGAAATGTTCTAAAATTACAAAAAAAAAAGGGAAATGAACTTAAATTTATCAACTGAAAATTTATCAACCATGTTTGCTAACCAAACAAAACACATATGAATAAATCTAGAGGATCTAGAGGTTTAATGGAAAATTAAGAATGTTAGCCAGATATGAAGATTCAAGGTTTTATAAAGAAATTTATTAATCTTAATTCAATTTAGAGAAAAAGTGTTATTCATGCACTGCTATATTTGTGTTTCATTTTTGAGAGAAAAAAAGAAATACGTAGCCAGATTCTGACTATTTCTAAGTTTGTATTAGATTTTTCTTCTAAGCATCTTTGAATCACTGAAACAATTTAAAACACGACACTGTTTAACAAATGTAAAAGAAAGAAACTAAAGGACTGCATCCTTGTTTTAAAAACTAGAAAAGAGGAAAGTATTAATTCACATTAACAAAAAGCATTCAGCTGTGCACACCCATAAATCTATTGGTTTTGTTATTTCTTTTTTATTAACACAAATTAGAAAAGACAAAATCTTTAGGAAGAAAAAAAGAAAAAAAAAGTTTGCTGCAGACCTGCTGGTGAGTTTTTGCTGCAGCATTAGCTGACGTGGAACTGTAGATGTATTTCAGTTGACAACAGTTCTAGCGTTCTAACAGACAGTATTTCTAGTGTTGATTTTGCACGGGGTTATCATTTAAGGATGACAAAGGTTCCTCTGAAGATCAGACATTAGGGTGACATGCATCTGAACACATTTTTGTGTGATTTAATTTTGTTGGGATTGGAGTGGAAATGTAATCCATATAGCTGGGTAATGAGAAACCTCACACGTTGCATTAGGAATCTCTGTGGGAAACAAATTCGTGTGAGGCGGGCAATGTGCTCGTTAATATTCTCCAATGGAAAGCAGATTATGGAATCAAGCAGTGTGCAACACGTGCATGCATACAAAACCCCAAAACAAACACAAAAATAATTTAATTCACGAAGAATTATTTTCAAAAGCCTTTATCATTTTCCACTATAAAAATAAATTTGAATATGAAAGATGCTCATCTATTTAATCCTATTTCAGTGAAATCAACTCAGTTGTATATACAACAATATACAAAGTAAATGGGAGAATACATATGCTAATAACAAATAGAACTCTCATTTCTCCTCTCTGAATGCACAGACACCAGCTTTGTCTCCAAAGTCCTAAAAAGATATTTTGCAAGACAGTTACATGCCCCTTTGGTGTCCTCTAGCAATAATAGATAAATCCCATCAGCTTTGAAAAGACAAGTTTGATGGCATAAAAATACTTCCCCTGAGTATGTACAGGGAGACTGAAGTAAAGTTTTGTAAACTTTGGTCAGACATATTACACCACTTATTTCCAAAATCTAGCGGTTTATCAGATACAATTTTTCATATGGCAAAGCCATCTGCAGTTTTCCCAACAGAGCAACTGTCGACCCATTAGATGGCATTTTTAGATGCAACGCCGCAAAAATACTGACTTACTCAACCGAAGCAAGAGTTTCTGTTAAGGCAAGAGGTAATACAGAACAGTAAAAAAGATGTTAAGATAGAAAATATTGTCTGAAGAAACAATATCTACTTCAGAACCACTGAAGAAATGGAGCAGAAACATATAATAATAAGTTACACCATTAGTCATATAGGGAAAAACATCAAGGCTATCACAGCCAGGCAAAGCTGGAAAAAATTATGACCAAATATTGAGTGCTTGAGTGCTGATCTGGACAATGAAACAGCTGTTTCATCTTTGCTCACTGAAATCAAGCCTGATGTTGCTGTTGATGACGCCCAGTACAATCTTGTCAGGTTTTTGGCAAAAGATTTCTGGTTAAAAGAATGCACAAGATGAAAGATCAATGTTGAACTGGATGGAAAAGGATCATCAAGATTTGGGTTCTGGCCACAAACTGATGAGGAAACCGTGGCTTGGGAAATAGCAGATGACAAGAGCACCACAGCTGTATGAGAAAATGAATCTGATGGGAGAAGAGACATTGCAGTCAAGCGTTATCATAAGCATTTATCACAACAATCAAAAAAGCTACAGATAAACAATATGCACTAAAGCTTAAAATACTCTCTTGGTCTGAAAGCCTTGCGGTTATTAATTGGTAGTGTTATAGAGAAGGTAAACAAGGAACACTTAATGGAATACCTACGGAATGACAGCAACTTTTGTAAGAGGTCATTTTATACTGAGGAATACTGTAAAGAAAGGGAGGTTTCTCCACCAGGCAAAAAAGGATGTATTTTACTGGAAAATACTAAGCAACTTATATAGGAATAATCAACAATAGAAGAATTACTATCAGTGCTGCCATTAATGGTTAAGATGAAACTGTTCTAAGTGATAAGAACATGAACAAACATCACTGAAAGTGAGAGATGCCTGGTAGTCACCTCACTGATAATGCAGGAAAGGCAAACGAACATTTCAAGATAGGAAATCAAGATTTATTAATAAAAGAGAGAAAAAAAAAACAAGGCACTAGGTTGTGAAATGTTCAATTCAAGTCTGAAGCCTCAGCCAAATGAGCCAATTAAGCCCAAACCAGCCATCTCCTACCAGGGCTGCTGCATGCACACAGACCCTTTCCTGCATGTGCGTTCGCCTCAACTGCAAGCAGCAAGTACAAAGTCACTGCAAACAGAACAGATGGTGGCTCTGCTTCAAGACACGATGGTTTGGTAGCACAGGAGATCACTGTCACGCAACCTCTTTTATCTGCCACTCACAGGAGTATTTAGCTCTGCTGCAAGATACTCCAAGCTCTTCCAAAATAAGCTGCAACAGGGAGGAGAATATATCTTATCCACCTTGAACCAAATTCTGCTATGAATGTAACCACAATTCCTGTTTGGCAACAGAATCACATTTTATCGTTTTAGTTAACGCCAGTTAACTAAACTAAACTAGAGGAATTATTTTTTCTGCATGAGGCTACAGGCCAAGTCATGGTGACAAAAGAGTCTAGTCTCAGAAAAACATTGCAGAGACCTCTGGTGCAGACCTCTGCATGAAGAACTGCCCAGAACACAGCATCTAGGGTGGATAATCTCAGTTTACAGGATTTTATAACATAGTACAGTCTTATGATTCTACGGCAGGAAAATAAATAAATAAATAAATAAATAAAATTAATAAATAAGTAAAGAGAGAGAGAGAAGACAGGGGAAGAAAAAAGTTGAAGGAAATAATTGGATGAAACTGAACTGCTTCTCTTAAGATCAATTCTCTAATCTATGCATCCAGCTGATGAAGAACTCCTGTTTTTCAATTGGGACAGACAACTTTCCATAGTGCAGTTGTTGATGAAAATAAGGGAGAAATTTAGATTCCCTGATGAGCTGGATGAATATGGAAGGACAAAATGTCTCATCCATAGTCATTCCTGGATACAACTGCCATACTCTGTGTTTTTAGGTTTATCTCATTATTGAAATACTTATCAAATTAGATATAACACGTATGTGTACTGAGCAACCACAGAAAATGACATTCCTACACATTCCTACACAATTCCTATGCATTCCTACACAATACTATACATATACAAACACCAGTTGCAAGAACACATTTTTGTTAGCAGGAGTATTTATGAAATAAACTAAAGGTGAAATAATCAATGTAAGCAAAATACTGACTATCAGTGCTAGGCTCTCAACTACTGGGCTTTTGAGAAAAACAAGACTACATGCACTCATTTCTATTTTCACTGGAAGGAGTATCATATACTTGACTCTGTCATATCAAAGCATATCAAATAGGATTTCCTGCCAAACAAATCGATCTCTTCAAATATTTATCTATGCAATGCTAAATGAGGGTTTTAATAAGAGAGGAAAGATTTGACAAAAACACTACTGGTTTACAAAAACATAGAAAGTCTCATTTGACCTTTTTTTCAAAAAACATTCAAAATAAAATATATTACTAGAAACAATGTAGATTGTGTGTTGCCATCTTTTTGATGAGAAGTCAGTGATCACGTGCAGTAAAAATTATATGCACAGGAATTCTCTCTCTACATATAGTTTATACCTCCTTGTATCTTTCCTAAATGGTGTTCATCTGTCAGTTTAAATTTTATTTAAAATCTAGCACTGATTTATCAATGATCAAATAGGATATAGAAAACGTCCTTTGAATTTGCTTTTCTCACTTCATGGAGAAGTCATTTGCTTCCCCTATCAGTTACTAAACAAAAAATGGTGGTAACAAAAGCATATTTCAGCATATTTCAGAAAAGTATTAAAAATTCAAGGAAACAAAAAAATGTGATTATTTTTAATACCCAAATAATGTAAAATATGTCATTTTTATGGGGAACAGATGGCTGGAGTGCAATGTGTTGTGGTACATGCTAATTTTCCTTCTGAGCAGTCACAAGGAGTGTATACAAAGCACAGTAATTATGCTTTTGTCTGGTTTATTCTGGATGCATTGCTTCTCAAAACGTAGAGCTGAAAAGCAAAGAAAACCCTCTATGGGGTATATCTTCAAAGCCAGTGGTGGGCTTTTCTGATCAAACTTGATGAGAATCATGCAGTCAAAAGATCATGACTTTTTTTTCAAAGTTTACCCAAATGTGTCAAATATAATAATAATCTTAAGAAACATGGACATCCTTAAGCCTTGGTCTTTGCATTTCTTAGAAGTCATGAAGTATTTTAGTACACCAGTCATCAATATACAAAATTCACCATTGAATGACTTTCTCCAGGATGTCTTTTCCCTGTGCTTTTAAGTTTTGACTGAAAGGAGGGCAAAATAGAAAAAGTATTTTTCTTTAAACTGAGAATGAACCCATTAACCATTAGCATTATTACACAGTAGATTACAATCCAGATCCTACAACAGGGATTTACTTTTTTTAAGATGTACACAAAAGTAGCAAGTTCTGGTTGTTTGTTTCTTTTTTAAACTCACAACAGGGCATGTGTATCTTAGGAGGCATGATGTTGAAAAGGTGTGACTTAAACCACGTTTCTGAGGTATCTCACGCCGATGAGGCAAACGCAGAGCATTTTGAAAATCAATTTTGAACTTGAAGTTACAGTACTATCATTTATTCAGTTTATTCCTTGCTCAGCTCCAAAACTTTCAGCCATTAATGAGGAATAAATAAAATTAACAAAATCCGTTCCAACAGTTGCTGTCACTATTGTCCATAGCGTGTTTTGGGTCATTTCCTAGGGTTCTTGAGCCTCTGCAGAGGAGGCAGCGAAACTCTCTGCCGCTGCCAACAGCACACGGCATGTGCTGCGCACTACACCAGCTAAAAGGTAACCTGCCAACCCATAGAATTTAAGAATTTAAACCCATATGAATTATTTTCCTTTGTCTTTTTCTAACATAGCAGCACATAATACACTGAGTATCTGGAAAGATCATCAGCTGCTGATGAGCTGAAAATACTTTCATGGTAACAAACATCTTTTCTTTGCATCATCCTGTCCCTGCTACCATTTTATTTTCCTTTTTCTAATACTAAATAATTGCATTTTCTCCATGTTTATATATTTTTCAATGTTGCTAGATATGAAAATAATTTAAAAGTTTAAAAATTTAAAAGTTCTGAAAAACACATAAGGATACTATGCAATCTTACTAAACCTAACTTCCTGTGTTCCCTTCAGCTTAGAAATGAAAAAGAGCAGGAGGGAGACAGAGAGGAGCCCTCTGAAATATTTTGGTGCCTATGGGAGTATGCACTGATTTCAAGCCAGCAAACCCATGGGCTCCTGTTCCAACTGGTAACTAACTGCAGTTATTATCTATACACGGCATTTGTTATTGACCAAGATCTTGTACAACTTACTGTATTAAGTAACTATATTTTACTGCCTTCACACAAGAAAACTGAGACCACTTCAAGCTCCATTCCAAGGGACATTTTGATTCTATTCCTGACTAATATCATCATAAGCAGCCTCTTCTTTGCCAAACCAACTTTTAAAGACACAAGAAAAGCTTGAAAAAATGCATTAGAACAAGCACATCAAAAGCGTGCAAGAGTTTTGTGGAGGTATATATAAATCTGCTGTTCTATTTTTGCCAAGATATATTTCATAAGTACTGCTCTTCAATATTACAAATCCAGTACTACCCATTAGGATGACCCTGGCCATGTTCAGCATCACCACTTAGAGCAGGATGATGGACAAGTCCATCAATTTTACACAGCACCTGCAGTTCTGCAAAGAAACTTGACAACGGTATCATATATTACTAGTAGCTGTGGGAGAAACTCAAAAGCAGTAGGCAGATTTATTCAAACACTGACAGCCATGCAGAATTTTTGACAGCAGTGTTCTCACTGTTCCTACTCTTCAGAAAGAGCAATGGAAAATTTACAATGAATGTTGAAATTTAGAATACATGTAGAAAAATATCCTATATTTACATCCACATTTACCCCAGAGCACTGACCATAGAGTCACAACAACAACCACATAAGTTATTTTAAAAATATGTAACAGCAGCCACATTTCAGCATGCATGGTCACTTTATAACAAAAAAGGAAAACACTGCAATGCCACTCATTGAAAGCATCTGCCTCTAAACAGTCCATTGCATTTCAAGTATTTAGCAGAAGCCTTAAACAAATGGTCCTGTTTCAAAATTTGTCTTCATTTTTTCATGTTAGTTTCAAGTAAATGTGAGCAAAAATGATGGATGTAACTTGCACACCCTAGAGAAACATAACTTAAGTAGAAGGCTATTAAATGCATTTCCAAATTCCATTTTTTTTCAAGACAAAAATTAAATCCAAGCCCCTTCTCCCTCAAACAGTTATGTTACACAATATAATTCCTAAAGATAAAAAATTCCATGTCAGCACTGTTAGAAATTTGCTTCCTAACAAGACTAGAAGGAGCAAAAAACTGAACTGTAGCCTTGTGACTCAGAACTTAAAAATCTCTCCTTCTAGCCTAAATATATCAATGATCTGTTTATAGTTCACCGATTATTGGGTCAAACTAGTCTTTTAATTTAAAAAGTTTCTTTCTCTTTTTGATGTTTACCTTTAATAAGATTTTTAAAACTCACTTCTATTCCTAATCATATTTTCTAGATGCCATCAAAGACCTGATCAAG
Source organism: Tinamus guttatus (assembly GCF_059628265.1). Lineage (NCBI taxonomy): Eukaryota > Metazoa > Chordata > Aves > Tinamiformes > Tinamidae > Tinamus > Tinamus guttatus. Next base: position 1,745,726 of record NW_028289044.1, read on the forward strand.
ATATGTGGCCCATTTTATTGTACATTACATAAACATTAAAGAGTTTATAACCAACTGTACCAAACGGCCAATGCAGGAAAGGGAGGGGAGAAAGCGGAAAGAAGTAAAATCTGCCCAAACTGAGTAATGGCCCCAACTATCATTCTCGTTGTACAACTGTTCCCTTCCAAAGACACAGGGTATCCTAAGGCCTAGGTTTAGCAAGAAACTAGCTATAATCATAAAAAAGGGGTAGCCTTCACCGGGCTCACTCTACCCCTTGCACTCCAATACAGCTGGCTCTTGCATTGCTTTCTGTGTGTTTTTTTTCTTTTCTGTTCACCATGAATAAAATAACAGTGAACCTAAAGAGAATTAATCACATTTCTTTGTGATTTTGTTGCATTAGTAGTATAGTATAGCTCTACAGAAAAAAACAATCTCATGAGAATTTATGTGCTTTGTAAAGATATATTTCCTGTTTTGAGAGGGAAAGCAAATACAAAACTAAAATTTATCCTCTTTGCTGATACTTCTTTACTTCTGTGCTATCCCATTTCTGCTTACTATGTTATTTAGTTTCTGACACTAAATTTCGTGTTTCTAGACAAAATGATGCCATCACAGTTACATTACATAAAAGTGCGTGTTTCAGTAAAGATATACAGTAAATGTTGGAGCACTGCCACTGGCATTATAAACATGAGAATCACAGAATATATAATGCTTACATAGGAGTAAGAGTAGGTATGAAAAGGCAGCTGGGGACACAAAGCTTCAGCTTTGCCCTGTAATGCCAGTGAATGCAATCAGAAGCTTACGTAGCTGTAGTCCCAGATAAACCAATAACTGCTCTCGTAACAATTTAATGAGATAAAATACACACATGGAAGCAAACATATCCAAAGACTGAAGTGTGGAATAACGGCGTCTTAATGGCATGCACGTAAGAGAGAGTTCTCCTCCTCCCTGCCCAGAGCATTCCCTGCAGGAACACGCACCTGCGGGACGTGCCTCCCGGCTCGTTTCGGCGGCTGGTAGATAAGCCAAGTGTACAGGACTGGGTCCACGTTAAGGGCTACTCCTTGCACGCTGCACAGAAGGACTGCGCCTGTATAAAACAAAAAGGAAAGAAAGTGTAAACCACCTTGTGCAATAACGCCATGTATATTCATTTTTGCTGCATACACATCTTTTTATTTGGTGCAAGACAAGCTGGATTTTTTTTTTGTATTGCACCTAGACATTTATTTATTTATACAAAATTCCTAGCAAGAGTAATAATTTCCACACAAACTTCAATAACTTTATGAAAGTGAGAAACCTGCCAGCACTGCCAATATTATAGAAACAAAATAAATAATGAGCAGAATGGATACAATTTCATTTACCTTGTTACATTTCTTTTGCCAAGAATAATGTCTGTTTTCACAAAAAGTGTGCATGTAACCACATACACACTACACCTTTCCCTAGATTTTCAGCCAATGATAATATTATACAATAATTGAGTCAGATGACCCTTGACAAAGAGAAAAATATATTACTTGACCCATACCCCACTTTAGGCTAGTGTTCTACCCAAAGCTGCTCAGGACAAACCATCTTCCAGGTGAATGGGATGATGGCTCTTGGTAGACTAATTGAGTCTAATATTTGAATTTCACTAAGGTTGGCAGCCTCTTACTCTCCGAAGGTTGGCAGCCTCTTAAATCTCTTACTTTTGAAGTTTAAAGACTGCCAGATTATGGAGAAAAACCTATATAGAAAACACAGTTATCAGCTTCTTGTCAGCTTTGTAAGAACTGTGACTAGTGAAAAGGAAATATGTTGTTCTTACAGTCTAGGAATCTTCATGTATCTAAAGTCAAGTACATTAATATCTAATTTAGGAGGGAGTTGCCTTTAAATTTGCATTAAAATCTGATCAAAGATTAATGCAATGAGATTTTTGTTTTGATACTATGGATAAGGTATCTATTCTACGGTACTTTTATTACAGAGCTTTATAATTGAAAAGCAAAAGGATGAATGCAATATGAAGATGTGAATTATACTGCAGATAGGCAGTTTTCTTTTCATTTAAAACTTGTGATTTTGCAATGAAATGAGTTCAAAAGAAGAAATTCTGCTTAGGGGAAGGCCTTGCACAAAGTTCTAGAAAATTACAGTACTTCTATAATTCAAAGAATCAAGAGTCAGTTCTCAAAGCAATATGTACTATGATATTTACTTTGTAGCATGCAAATAAGTAAGCAGCAGCCTGAATTTAATAATTAATTTAAATAAACTCAGAGTGCTTGTTACACAATTCAACCTGTTCCAAAAAGCAGTGCCTCAAAACATACAATACATCCTCCAAAACATACAGTGCATGCTTCAAAACATACAATACATCACAAAAATGTAAAAGCTAAAAAGAAAAAAAAAAGGACAAGTTATGAATTTATTGCATATAAGAGAAAACCACTTGAGCTCGAAGCAGAAGCACCACTAAACAGGAGCCAAAGGAGGAAAGCCTGAAGGACGTGACGGGAGGATGGCAGGCGAGAAGGACACGCGGATAAATCAGCTCAGGCGTCAAGCTGGAACACACACTGTGAGGGACTCCAGCGCCGAGACGGGTCCCTGTGATCTGATGGTTTTAAATGTCAGCAATAAACTTTAAAAATAAATCTGCAATTTAAGGCAAAGCCAATGTTAAGCATAAAGCAAAAACGCAATGCACCGCAGTGTCGAGCGTGTCTTGCAGCAGGATCTGGAGGAGTCCAGAAAATGGAAGCAGAAGGTAGCAGAAGATTGATAAAGCATATGTTACAGTCGTCAGCTTTTATAAAATACTTGGCTGCCAAATAAGGGAATCCTGCATCTTTAAGAGATACTGCCTGTTGTCAGCAATGCTTAATGAAAGGTTTAATGTATACGCAATATGACAAGTAGGAGTCAGGGAGACCTCCCAAAGAGTGAGGAATAAAGTCAGCCTACAGACCCAATCAACAAGAAATCCCACATTTGCAACAGACTCTTCAAAAGAAAAAGAAAAAAAGAGTGTTGCTGTAGCACATGTAGCTAGTTACTCAATTTAGTTTCTTGCTTACTGAAAAAAGAAAAAAAAAAAGCTAAAATTAAGATGCTCAAAATAGACATCATGCTTTGAACTGAACTTTCTTTTTTAACTTCATTGCAGTCACCATCAGGACCCTGTAAAATTCTCAAGTAAGTAGAGGAGAGAAAAATGGTTTCCAGTTGTTTTATGTCATTGATAAGTTAAGTCTGCAAAAACAACCCCCACCAGCAGTGCAAGCAGTGAGAGCAGTAATTAGGCTATTGGCCTTTCAGTCTGGCTGCCAGGTAATTCTGGCCTCCTACCAAGCAAGTTGCAGGCACTCTATTCATAGAAAAATACAACTACCTATATAAAGTTTTCTGTGCAACTTCTGTCTTCAGCACAAATAAGCAAACAGCTCCAAGAAGATACTCTCAGTAGTGGGTCCCTCTCCTTGAGGGCTTCAGTTTTCTTGCTAAGAAGCAAGAATCCCCTTGGGTTTCAAAGATGAGCTCAGTGATATGAGGACCAAACTGTAAGTCGGCAGCACTCATATGTTTAAGTAGAACAAAAACAAATTGCCATTTTGTCTCTGTCAAGACACCACATTCAGATTTCCTGGGTTTCATTAGGACTGTGGTGAACTTTCCTTTCTCCGTTCTCCCTTTTCTCCTCTTAATTAACTTTACTTTTCAGCAAAAGTCCCTCCCTTAGCTCCCATACTAGGTTTCATTTTCACATCCCCATTCCTGCCACAGTATCTGCCACATCTTCTTAGCCAAGGACTGAACAACAGGGACTGAACCCAACCCAGGTGACCTTTTGGCGTCAGAGGCCTCCCCCCAAGCCCTGGTGCTCCTGGCCAGTGGTCACTTGGCCAGGTGGCTCCTGTCCCAGCCATGGCTGCTGTCCCAGCGGCAAGGCCCCAGGCAAGAGGCGCAGCTTGCTGGGGCCAGAGCTTTCCTGGGGACAGACACCAGCTGCGGTGGTGGCACTGGGCCTCTCCAAAGTCCCTTGGGACAACAGCACTTGCCCCTTCTGCACCGGGACGAGGACACGTACCCCGAGCGGCTGGGGAGGAGAGGGGCAGGAGCTGCCGCTCGAACCCTGACATCCCTTTCATCGGGGCGATGAAAGCGTGAGGCGCGGCACCTCAGGAGAGCGGCTGAGGTGGAAGAGGCCACCTGGGCTGAAGGGAGGAGGGGTGAGCGGTGGTGCCGAGGGAGGCTCGCACCAGCAGCCATGAGGAAGGCGGGCACAGAGAGAGGCCGGTGGGCAGGATGGTGGAGGAGGAAGGACTGCTGAACGACTCCTCTGAGAAGGAAAGGGAGAGAAAAGAGGCATGAAACCGCCTATTCGCAAAAGAGCAAACTCTGGGCTAATGAAACATCATTTTGGGGAAAACAATCTAGCAAGGGTCAACAGTGACAGTGCAATCAAGACTCCAGTTACTGTCACACCGCAGCACGACGTGTGGGCTGCACTGGAGGTAGACAAACAATCTTCATATCCACGAGCAGAAAGTGAATGTTTCTCTCTGCAAGCAGAAAGGAGCACCCTGGTGTTTTATACCCCAGCTCTCAATGCATCCAGGCACGGCTCGACAGCCATGTCTGCTAAAACCTGTCAGTGTAACATTTTAGACATTCCCCTATAAAACAAACTCTTGAATTGTAGTTACCATACAGTTTCTCTTGAGGAGGGATCACAAATATGAACAAATGGAATGACCTCCAAAGAAATTAATTCTGACAAGTTTTGCTTACTTTTAGTAACTAAGTAACTAAAGAAAACATGACACCACTTGCTATACAAACTGCACCACAGCATTGACCTCGTGACTCCAAATGTAGCAGACCGTGTGAACGATAAGCAGGTGCTGATACAGGTCAAGTTAGCACCATGAATTTAGAATCCAGTCATTTTAAAGGACAGGAGAAAGAAGAAACAATCTTCTCACTAAAATGGGTTTTTTAAGGGTGGTTTTTAAGGGCAGTTCGGGTAGGGCATACTGCAAAAAGTGCAGCTCTGTGGCTCTATGTATCACATGCAACTGAAAAGCACTTTGGACAAAAGTGGCTTCTTTCAGCTAGACTGACTTAGAGCAGCTGCACTGGAAATCACTACCTGTGGAAACATCTAACTGCTTAATTTTAGCCAGTATGAAAATTAAAGACACAACCATTTTGTCCGTTTTTAGTATCTACAGCAAGCCCCCGTGACTGTCTTGCAAAACCACTCATCTCGGAGGGAAAGTGTCCTGCATTTCATCTTGAACTGCCCAGCCAGACAAGGAGCACGGATACATCCATCTACATCAGGGACTGCGAAAAGTTATTTTTACACTACGCCAGCTACACTAAGCTAATAAATTTTGCCTAACTACTGAAATGTAAGCCTGAGTGTCTCCCTATCCAAGGTTGACTTGAATGATTACAGATGGCCTTTTATGTAAACATTATCACAACCGTATCTCAGAGCAAGTTCTCCATGTCTACTGTACTTTCACGCAGTTTCACATTCATAATATGCTTCAAAATTTTGGATCAATTACGATAGTTGTTGAGACCAATATTAAAGTATTTTGTTAAAACAAAAGTGCCAGGCTAACATTTGCCCATCAACTATAGCATTTTGGTCAGTAATATTAAACACAACTCCTTCATAAAACAGCTGTATTTTGCTCAAACATACACACACCACAATATGTTAATACTTTTTTTTTTTTTTTAATAGCAGCTTTTGATCTTAGGAAACATTTAACGAGAATTTACTTAATACTGCTATCATGATCTTGTAACTCTCTTACTGACGTTTATAGTTGAAAAACACAAAGCACTTAAAAGTGGTTGGCATCGTTATTTTTATTTTAAAAATAGAGCAAGTGAGGCACAGAGGTGACACGATTAAATCACCCAAAAAGACAGCAGGAGACCCGGGGATAGAATTCAGCTGTTAAGGTAGCTGTAGCTAAGTGTCTTGTGTAACTAGTTAGTTACACAAGATAATTATCAATGGCTACCTCAACATAGTAGTAAATGTTAAGTTTCAACCTATGTTAAAAACAAGAATAGATCACACTGGCCTGATTTCAGCTGCACATTCTGATAAGTCATTTTAAGAGTTAAAGAAAACAAATATGTATATTTATATATCTGCCCAAATATGCACAAATTCTGAAAGAAAGGGAATGACATGCAATGTAAGAAGGCAAAACACAAACTCATGCACTGCTTAACACAGAGGGCTTTAAGTCATGGATCACTTATCTTAAGTACAAGGAGCCACATCCCTGCAAACTAATCTTAAGAACATCAAGTGGAGGTGTGGGAACAACTCGCAGTCACTTCATATGAGCTCTGTCCATCGCTGTTAAGAAACGAACAGAGCCCATTGAGCAATTCCTTACTAAGGAATAACATATTAAGATGCAATTTCTCACCAGAAATGGCTATTAAATATTCATAGTCAATATGACTGCTTCATGTTTTTGAAAAAAGAAAAAAACTACCCTGAAAGGTTGCTTTGTTTGTCATAATTCATTTGAGCAAGTCTTTAATTTATTTTAGAAAATATGGTAATGCAGGTTCAGAGAAGCAGTTTAGTAGGCAATAACAATGAGAAAAAATGAGAAATGTGTAGGCAGCTGTAGTATATAGAAATACCAGCCTTTTTTGATGATTAGTGAGTTGTCTCTGTGTCCCTAGCCTGAACTGCATACTCCCTCTCCCTTAAATTTTAGCTTTTAATGTGAGATCAGCTCAGAGAAGCATTATTTTCTCATGTCCATCTGTAGAGACCTACATTATTTACAAAATTATCGTATCTCCTATTTTGTTAATGAGGTTCATGAAAAGCTGTGAAGTTAACTGACTGATAGGACTGTGCAGATAGAAAGCAATGATAATTATGGTGACACCAAAACATACTGTGTGTGCACGAATCAAATGACACAAGGAGTTTAGAAAATACCAAGTTTTTAGAACACCTGTTTTGCTTTATTATGTAAAATATCACCAAAAAGAACTGTAATGGAGTCAAGTTGCACAAAGAGGTCAATCCCACTCAGAAAGTGTGGGGTGGCCTGGGCTGAAGACCCCAAGCAGAGGCTCTTACTAGGGCAGTGTTATGAAAGTGCTTGGACACCCAGCAGTACCCAGAAATAACCACTTCAGTCTATAAAAGTATCTATCTACTGAAGTCAGTTCCCTTTGTTGTTTCTTTTTTCCCCCAAGTTCCACTGGAAAGCTACCTGACCCTCGATGCTATAAATCGACTTATAAATCTGACTGTAAGCCCCCAGATTGCTTTTATTATGAAACTTCATTGATATGATCAGCTCTGCTGATATCATGATCTTTCACATATTCAGTAAGACCACAAGTGCCTGTGTACGACAAAGATTACTTAGATCTCATTAATTTGAACATATCTGATCAGGTTTTCAAAATGTTAGCAAAATTTTAGCCTATTTATAACAAAAGAACTTGAACACCTGTTTTCAAGTCAATTCTGTTCTGTTTAATTTCCTGTATACAATCAGTACAGCTTGCAGTTACTTGGTATTGTACGGACAAGAGATTGCATGTTCCGTGAAAAAACAAAAAAAGTTTGGCTCTCTGATGAGACCACGAGGCAACATTTTAAATTTTTGTTTGTTCCACTTGGCTGAGGCCTTCCGGACACTATTTTAAAGGCTGTGGCTACGTTTCAGACTACAGAGATTTTCAGTCTTCCTTGTAAAATGCACTAATTCCAGGGACTGGATTCCCAAGGAACCACTGAAAACAGACAATTTCTCAAGCAAACCGAAAATAAAATGTTTATACGCATAATTTTTGTGGAGCCTTGTACTGCTTCTGGATTATATTCCACTCTACGACATATATATTCAGATATAAATCCAAATGAACAAGTTTAATTAAAAAATAATGTGTTATTGATTGAATTTAATTTGGGCACAGCTTCAGTTCAGTGATCAGCACTGCTTTTGTAAAGCAATGTTATACAACAGAAATCTGGTGTTCTCTGAAGGCTGCAGCAAGCACACTGGCAAAGCAGGCTTAATAGATGCAGTCTAGTTGAATTTTGCAGAGCTATTCAATAAGGTGTTTTATCAAAGGTTTCTAAAGAAACAACGCTACCTATAAAGCATAAAAAGGAAAGTTAAATGGGTAAATGATTTAATATTGAATACTGTCCTTAGGAGAGAGGGAACAGTAGCAGAAAGACACCCTTAATTTTCACTAGGGAAGAAGGTGGAGCCTTGCAGGGACTTGCACTGCTCAAGACATTCAAGGAGGTCAATGCACTGACCAAAACTACTAATGGTAATAGACTAGCTAGAATAAGAAACACCAGGACTGACTGAAGAACTCTTGAAGTATCTGACCTGAGAGCCTAATCGATAAAAATGGCATATGAAATTCAATTATAAATGGATATACTTTTTCTATTTGTATTACTATCATATTAACTTGAACATAAGATGATGACTCAACTGGCTGTTACGACTCAGAAAAGAGGACTTCTGATATTAAAATAGGTCTAGAAAAGCATTAGCTGAATATTTAGTAATAGTTAGAGAAGAACTAGACAACAAAAGAGAGAACATCACCTGCAGCACTGTAAAACTCCATCGTGAGCACAGATATTGCAAACAACACACAGGGCTCTGGTCAGGCAGAACGGATACACTAGCACAGTTTTAAGCATTCAAACTTGGAAACTTCTGTTTCACAATTCCAATCATTCAATATTTATGTTCCCTAAGTCACATTATGCTCCATGCCAAAAACATTATACATCCTCCAAATCCCAGAGTAGAGAACACAGAAATAAAAATGCAAACACACATGTACCTTGAACTTCACTTACCGGTTAAGTGATTTTCTTTTCCTTTTTTTTTTTTTTTTTTCCAGTGTTTATTTACTATAGACAACTCCAAAGCAGAACCCGAATCACCTGAATCTGGACTTCAGGGCCATGGTTAAATTGCAGACACAAAACCTCTTTTCCAAATGCCACAGTATCTTCAGATTTTTGGGATAGTGCAATTGTTGTTAAATATATATAGGCATAAGTAATAAGTAGTTGCACTTGCCAGTCTATTTAAACAGACCCTCTTTGATGATGCCACTGAAGCCTCCAGAGATGTAATAAATGGGTTCTAAACACTGTAGTTACAGCTGCCTTAGCAATTCTGCAGCATAGTGTGATTAAAAACAAATAACTCACCAAATTCTGCAAAATAACCTGCTGCACAGCTCGAACTTCAGTCAAAGAGACCAAGAGCAATGGAGAAGCCAACCTCTGGCAAAGAACAAAGACCTCTTTCAAGGCAGGGAAGCAGAGTTTTGAGGGCTTTGCTGATTAAAATGCTGGAGTTGCCTATGGAGGAGCTCTGCCCATGAAATCCTACATACAACTGCCTATCCTCAGCTGTTAGTGAGGTTACCAGCTTTTTTGGAAAAGTAAAGGCCCAAGCAGGCACTTTTACTGAATTAACTGACAGCAGAAGTCCCAGAAGAAGCTGGGCCTGGAAACCCCAGAAACATTCCATTCAAATCCAGTAAAATTAGAGATCTGGCAGGAAAACATCATCAAAGTTATGTTCGTTTCGAAAGTTCAGATTTTTTCTCCACATCAAAACAGAGAGATCAGCATCGGCTAATTCTCAGTCAAGAAAAAGAGCCAGGAAGGCACAGTTAGAACAGTCAAGAAGCTGGACAGTTTAGCAAGGTGGGAGAGAGCGGAGCAGCCGCTCTCCTCAGTTCCCTCCACCTCCCAGCACAGAAGAGAGGACCTTGTACCAGCCCCCCTTGGATACACAAGGTAACTGTATCCGTCATGGTCCGAAACTATTACCCTTAACTTCCCCAAAGCTATTATTTTATTGTGAAACAATCTTATAGGAATATTACAAACTAATGATATTGCTAAAATGAACAAGGCCCCAAAATATCTCCTCCTGAGTGATTTCCAATACATTCTTCACTTATTACTTCTATAAATGAGGTAACCAGCAAACACAGAAGTTGATGAAAGGCTATTATTTTGAACAAAATTATTATTTTTTTCAGCCTTTTAACAAAAAATCAAAAGCTCTAAAAACAGCCCAGAAGTTTATTGACACAGCTTAGCTTCTGTATTTATAAACAGCTCGCTATCATCTGCCAAAGTGCTATTCTGCAATTCCTTACAGCCCTTTTCCTCTGGGAATTGCAACAGGGCAGCAGCACGTCTAGGGAACTAATTTAATTCCTTCTTCAGCAGGGGAACATTTGTGACTATGGATCCCAACTGGTTTTGCATTTGAGCTTATAAAACTGAAATCTTTATACCAGTAAATGCTTCATCTACCCTCTCTTAAAAGTAGTTTGAGGAATATACAGCTGTGACTTTGGTTTCATCTTTTTTTAAACATTATAGCTCCTTAGAGGCAAGAGCAAACACACAGAAGATTTCACATACTTTCTTAGGTGCTCAATAAAAAACACACCCACACGCATGCAGCCGTAGAGGTTGAGCAATAAGAAAATTACTTCTGGAAGGCAAACAAATTTCACAGTGGAGACCTCACGTTAGGTTAAGCTTTTCTGAAGCAGAAATATAAGCAGAGCAAGAATGGAAAACTGGATTTATGTTCTAAATAGAAAATCCTAATTAATTCATATATTCCATTTATATTTCTCTACATTACTTAAGAAACCCTCATGCTCTTCACCAGTAATTCAAGTAAGCAATAAATACCATAGTGCCAAACAATGAAGCATCTTCTAAACTTCAATTATCATTCTGAAACTCAGCTTATACAAACAAGTGAAATTAAGTTTAGGCAAAGCTAATATCACATTAAATTACAGTTAACTCCAATTTTGAATGAAAATTATTGAGTCTATTATTTAACGTGATTTTCAGCTTTGCAGTATCATTTTGATAGACTTAGAGATGTCATACAGAACCAAAAAATAACCCATGCTCTACTAATTGAATGTCCAGGAAAGAAAGGAAGGAGGGAGCAGCAATGAAGAATTAAACAAAGAATTAAAATAACTACAGTACAATAGATGAATTGCAAGATTTACAGCAGGCTGCTGAGAAATTCCCACACAACATAAATACCAAGGAAAACCGGCCCGTTCTTGCGAATAACAACATTGCCTAATATTCCAATTGCACTTCCCTTGAAGAAAACGACTGCGTCACGGTGGCCGTGGCAGGCGGTTGCTGCAGACACTCGTGTGGCGCCGCTCACGGGTCGCACAGGGCAGCCCGAGCCCCCGGCCTGCACTCGCTCTTAGTTCTTCTCTAACTCTCCTCTGGGATGCTAGTAAAATAACTAAATAGCTTTCCTATACACAGTCTTCTTTCAAATAAACAAAAAAAAATATAAAAAACTAATTACTAATTGTAGATTCAATCACCTTTTCTATACGGCTCCTTTACCAGTATCCATGGTCTCCCCTTTAGAAATAGCTTCCTATCTACTGGTTATGACGAACAACTGACGTGACATCTCCTGTATTTTTTTCTGCAATATCCGGGAATTTATAATGCTAAAACGAACAGTAATACAGACTCCACAGAGAATGGTGATGGCACAATATGAATGTTATGATTAGATTAATGAAGAATTTTTAGTGAGCAAGGGAAAGCTTTTCATGCAGCTGAAGTAATTTATGTTAAAAATGATGGGGGAAAAAGAAAAAAGAAAAGGATTCAACCGAAAGCACCTACAAAAGTGTCCTGGGGGAGACTGCTGAGTATTCTATCTTTATTATCAAGGCCAGTTCTGAAGGTATTTTTAAAATTTGAAACAGTTGCCTAAATTATTTAAATCAAGGCTCCCTGATAGATTTAATAACAATTTGAATTTTGTGAAATAACTTTTCTCCATAATATAATGAATGTTATCACAATCGATGAATTATGCAAACATGACTTTACAGATTATGTAGGGGGCATAAAATCAATAATTAAATAAAAGCTGATGTTTAAAACTTTATGTCACAGTACAGTCTAATGAAGTTTTATAGAAGTAGTTTACCAAAGTTGTTTTATTCTTCTGCCTCAAATATAAAGATTAGAGCCTGCAACGAGGCAAATCAAAAAAGTATTTATTAGGCTTTCACATCAAAAATTCATGATTCACACAAATCTACAGGTTCAGCCAAAAATCTGTACAATTTATTTCTACCTGAATAGAACGGGGAGAGGTTTTTTTCTTAATAGTTGCTAGTTGTTTCAAAATGACTGCATCATTTAGCTGATTAAAAATAAGTTGGAAACATTCTTCTCAATACTTGTGTATTTGAAAACTTCAAAATTACAACTAAAGCCATCAGTTAATATAAATGATTCAAATGAGCTACAGTTTTACTGAAACACCTCACGAAAGCAAACTCATTTTTTTCTGAAATATGTACTGTTCATAAAGATTTACAATCACTATCTTCTCACTCACTGGGATCCAATTAGGATCTTATTAGAGGTAGACTGGGAAAATCTCATTAATACAATATCAATATGCCTAAAGTAAAGGAAATCTTATGTATGAGATTATGCTTCATATTAAAACCTTAATCATACTATTATATAAACATCCGTTTTCAAATCAGTTTTTGACTTTTTCCATCACTGCTACAAAACAATGGAAAGAAACATTTAATTGAGCATTTCCATTTTGTTTAGTAATTTCAAAATCCTTTTTAGTTCAGTCAGTGTTTTAGGTCACTTCCTAGTTAAATTGAGAGTTGGAAAATTATTTTCTGTTTTGAGCTTGACTGGGTGGCTATTTTTAATGCTAAAAAAAAACCAACAATGCAAAAAATTCTCCAAAACAAGCACTGGAAAATAACAGGTAAGTTAATTTATAAAACTGCATCCTTTAACTAGTAGTGCAGAAAGCCGCTGTCATATATTTAGGTCACAGTGGGAGTTTTAAAATATATTGCCTTGAAAAACTGGCTTTTAAGTGAAACCAGCTTTCAAATTTTTACAGTGTCTTCTGAGAGAAATGTTACAAATAAACAGAAACATGCAACCTTTCGTATTGTTTTGGCAGTGAGCTGAACACTGTAGCTTTACAATTTTAAAAACCTCATTTAAGAATTTTAGCACAAGAAGTGTTAAATAAACTGTGTAAAACATCTGCATGAGCATTATAAGAACACCGAGTTTATTTACAAAGCAAATATTCTTGCAGATGGTTTACAGCACATCATGATGCCTGCAAAATACTAATTTCCTGACCAGATCTTTCGCGATGTGCTCCAGAAGAGCAGCTCTTGCATCATATTTTGCAGATCAACAAAAACTGTACCTGCTACAGGCTCCTTCAGTCAGGTTTTGCTGCATGTGTTAATACACATTTCAGACTACTAAAATTACTTCTTATTTTAAAGAAACTTCCAATCACCTAAGGAAACCACCAGACAAAGTTCTAAGTAAGCAAATGTTGAAAGGAATGCTTAATCATAACCATGCTTTGGATACTCCCTGGAATTTTAGATTTTCTGCCTGAAAACACACCGTGCAGCATTGCCGCACCTACGATTTAATCACAGAGCTGTTCACTCATTTAGAGGTCTCCAAACTCTAGTCCTGAGTTTCCAGCCATAAAACTAAGAAGAGCTGAATACAAAAGCAAGCATCATACTTACTTAATTTCTGTACCTGCAAGAGGAAAACAGCTAAAGGATTTTATTCAACCTTCATTTTCTTGATAGTAAAGAAAGTAGTTCTGACTAGTTGCCTCTTCCTCAGCTCATTAACCAAATTTTTATTTGCTAGAGTCATCCTTTATTACGACTATAATACTAAGTGTAGAAACCAGATTTCTGGAATAAAATGCAGATGTTTATGAAGCTTTCTGACTGTTTATAGCTCTATGATTTGTGATACTAAATGGACACTTGACTTTTTTTTTGTTAAGAGTAACTGTAGCATCAGCATTTTCAAGTGCACAGTTGTCATTCAAAAAAAACTCCATTCTGGATCACAGTCTGAGTCATTTTAAAGTGTCATTAAGCTGCAGAAATACTGATCAAATCATCCTCTTAGCAAAGGGAGCAGTACCATACATACCATGTTCCAATTACATTACTTACTACACCATTAATTCTATAATTAATGGGCTTTATCTTCCTATATCAAGCTCAAAAATCTTTTTTTTTTCTGTAAATAATAATCGATGCTCAGGGATCTCCACAGAGTCACGAACTGGATGCTAAGCGCTGCTCATGAGGAACATGCTCTGCTTTACCCAGCTGCTTTCAGTCTGAGCACGAGAACAGTTAATAGAACTGCCTCAGAAGTTGGCAAATTCAGCTTCTTATTTTGCAGATACGCAAAAAGGATAATTCATCTTTAATTAAAATCCAGAAAAACAAATCCAGAAAACCATTACAAAAACAGCAACGTACACCAAGTAAGCAAGTGCCTTATCATAACCGGTAGCTATGAGATGATTTTTACTTTAGTTTGCACTTGTGAGATTTGAAACAATCTCACAGCACCCGAAATTTCAAAGAATGTCATAATCTTCTTTAAATGCAACTGCCTCTTGTACTCTTGTATTTTCTTTGCAACTCCAGTGATTCTATGCCGAATTCTGCACTAAATTGATCATATTCTCATCACATCAGTCACACAACATACCTCCACGTGCAATTTTTTCAGAAGCCCACACAACTCGCAACATCTTACTGCATAACGGCAAATTTTTACCAGAAGTTGCATTATGATTTCCCGTATTAAGAATTTCTAGTGCATTTGCAAAGGATTTTTATTTTGGAATACACACTTGAATAGTTCTCATCGTTTGTCAACACGTTCAGCTACATCAAACCAGGGTAACAGATTTAAATCAAACATCAAACCAGGGTAAGAGATTTAAATCAAACCCCTCCTCTCAGTTAATCACATTCTTGTCATGGCAAAAATAGTCCTCCTAATATGTGTGTCCATAACACACAAAGATATATGCGGAGCATACTCTCCAAAAACAACATTCCTTCACCAATTGGTTTGGAAACAACTTCCTTCATCAGTTCCATATCGTAGCTTAGAAATTTTGGAATTATCAGAAAGATACATAAATTATCTGACAACGAGTAAAAAAAAGTTTCATTGTACGCATATTTGGTCTGAAAAAGAAATGGAAGTTTGCACACAAATAAAACAAACTATTATCACGGATATTTTTCTTAATCTTAAGAATTACCAGGAATTCTTGATGCAGGATTATCATATTTTCAGTACCAAAAGGGCAGCAGTACCTCAGCAAGCTAAGGCTAGGGTCTTTCCATCTATATGAAGACTATATTACTTAAAAACTTAGGAGGAAAATCTCACACCATGGACAGGTCTGCTGCTCACAGAATGGAAATCCTAATAATTTCTCTATCTGCAAAGCCCTATTTCTAAGGAGAAGCAAAGAGCTTAAAAAAAAGTCATTGTGAGGGTTTGATACTACATGCAATGCATATGCAAGGAGATATCTCCTTTCTTAATTCAAGAATGAAGGTTGCTAGACTGAACTGCCCCCATGAATTCCTCAGCAAATACTTGCCTTCGAAAGAAACCTTTAAAATGCTTTACATTTTCATGTTGGTGTTAAAGTTAATCACAAACAAGTATCTTTCCTTGGTCACCCCAAACATTACTGTGAGGGAATTATTGTATCCAGATTCTTCATTAATACGTTTGGTTAAACTGTGCATATATTCATTTTCTTACTCTACTAGTTTTTGATGTTTAGTTTGCTCTGTAACTAAAGGTGAAATACTACCATAGAAGAATATTAAGTCAAATATCATAGCAAAAGATAAAGGCATTAAATAGAGAAATGTAATCCCAAATCAACATTTTTTTAATTAAACCAGGCTCAGAATGAACTTCCAAGCAATTAAGAAAAAAATCCAAGCTGAAATGTACCTACAAAAGTACCAATGAAATGGAAAATACCTGCAGAGTTCAAAACTTAAGGTAAATACGAATGGCGAATTTAACTCTAATTTAACTTTGAGTTTTGCATGGCATAAAGAAAATATATCAGATCAGTACCATCTATTTTAAAAATCCATTTTAGGCAACTTAACAAATAGTAACTGTGGTTAAAAATTAAAGGGAAAAAGAGAGTTCCTGAACTTGAAATATCAACCGTTTTTACAAAGAGCTCACTAAGCATGACTTCTTCACTTAAGCAAAATGAAGCAAATAAATGAAGAGTAAATCGGGGAGTCAAATCTGAATTTTTGTAGTTGTGCACACATTTTATTTTCTCCAGCTGTTGTGGCCAAGTGAAGCAGTTACAGACATGGGAAAAGTATGGTATTTTATAGACAATCTATTACAAATCAACGCTGTCTGCAGCAGATTTTATAATCTGAAACATTATTATAAGGAGAATAGTATAAGGATCATCTACCTAATATTTACAATTAAAACAGAGCTTTTGCTCATAAAAGATTAAAAATTAATTGCGTTGTATTGCCCTATTGCACACTCTAGGTATTACCTTAGGAGTTTTCTTCTGAAATGAGAAAAACACTGACATCGATTTGTCTAATGCATTCCAGGCACAGAATTTAACAAAAGCGACTCCAGTTTCTACAATCTTTAGAAATGCTGACTTGCAGAACATGCTTCACAACTGAAGGGACAGCTTTCGAGCGCGGCTGCTCCCGACACACGACGCACGGCGCACGCAGGGCCGCTCTCACCGGGAGCTGCCGCCTGGCGCCTCCTGCCCTCGCAAACCCGCGCTCCTGAGGGATTATCCCATCGAGGCCAGGGACAAAATCCCTTCGTGGAAAGGAAAAACATGGCTTGAGCAGAGCAGTTAAATAACAAAGCTCAAATAGCACAGGAATCGTTACTAGAGAAATTTTATTTCCCTACTGCCAAACTCAGCAACAACCTACGCTGTCATTCCTTTGTTATGAGCGAAATTCAGCTGTGTATAAAAGATGTACATTGGTGTCGTGTAAGATAAAATTAGATTTAAAGACATTAAGAGGAGGCATATTCTGGGTTTGATTGGGAGGTGATTTTTCCTAACCAATGGAAGCATATGAATTTTGGTCATAAATACCATCCTGGGACTAGAGTCTTAAAGTCTTGAAGCAGAAGCACACGAGCCAGGATGCCATGGTGGGAAAATGGGAACAGCAGAAAAAAAAAAACAGAAAGTTATTTTCTGACATTTCTTTTGCAGTCATCTTAAGGATCAAAAAGAAAGATATTTTCAGGTAATAATTTCTGGAAAAAAAAACCTTCCCCTATAGTCACTGGCTGCTTCCCTGACATTTACAATAGTAGGGCTCCCTGAAGAGACCCAGCAGGACCCACTGCCGATGAGGGTCAAATTTAGCTGTGCTATATGGACCAATTCTCTTAGAAGAAAAAAAACAATAAAGAAGGATTCTGTCATCTGTGTTGGGGAACCAGCCACAGCACATTGAATCTGCAAATATCTGCATTGTCCTGTGAAATTTCTAGTATGAAATTCAATTTGCTGGAGTGAATCTTACCATCTCCAACCACAGATACTCTCTCATAAAGCGCTAATTTCTTTCATTTTTTCTGTCATCTAATACCTTCCTCCTGTCTGTCTCCTCTTCCTTTGGAACCCTCTAGTTAGGTTACTCGTAACATACTGGAAGCCTTAGTCTCATCTGACTTTTCGCCTATTTCTTCAAATGTTTGTCTTTGAGTAAAGTGAATGTTTTCCATTCATTTTCACCAGCATACTCCACATTCTTACTGATATATTGTCCTATACCTAGACTGTTCTTTTTTGCTCTTTTTAACTAAGTTGAGTTTTGAGAACTTAGTTTGAGTTCAAAAAATGAACTCAGTTCACTTTTGAAATGCACATATAATTTTGACAAAGGGCAAGCAAATTACAGTAATCCTATTACAATTTCAGTATTTTCATAATTAAAAATATGGTAATCATTATGTATAGATCACATATAAAATTTCTATAAATTTCCTACTAGGCTCAGTATTATTTGTGATTAAAATTTAGATAAATATATTCAAGGAAGTAATTTGCTGTCTTGCATAAATTTTGAAATTGCAAGCCAAAACTAAAAATAGCTCTTCAAATATATTCTTCAAACGAATAGATTTAAGTGAAATATAAATTAAAATAAATATAAATTCAGAAACATGGAATGTCAGCTAGGCTTTAAGGCGGTATCTTGTTCTTTGCTTTACAGTTATACCTATGGTAACAGAACAAGAAGCTTCTACACATTTTGAAGTCGCACTTCACAGATTCACTGGAATGGTGTTGCAAAAGAATAAGTTAACTCAAACCATGTGCATCTCATTTTTCTTTCTCCTAAGGAAAACAAGGCACAAGACAAGCAGTGTGTCACTCGTCTCCACTTCAACAGCTGCTCCTTCCCTCCATCCCAGGTCAGCTAATTTTTCTTTGAGGTCATTCAACTGCTCTGTCCGGTGCGAGGGGCTGTGGACGGGCCCTGCAAGGGCGCAGGGGAGCAGCACCTACACTAGCACTCAGCATCGCTGCACTTCTTCAGAGACAGCAAACATTCTGTTACCATGATTTCTGTCTTAAAATACTGTGTTACCCTCACAGTGCACATTACATCTTAATTATCACAAGTATCAATAGGTTGTGGAGCTCCATCTTCCAGAGGTCCAAAAAAGGTTTCCATTCCTGGTCTGTTCATCTTAGTATAAGCAGCATAAACTGTCAGGCACATGGGTTGCTATCCATGCCATGCTGTAGTCTGTTTGTAAGATAAAAGACTGAAAAATACATAGGGAATTAACATTTTTTGCTGATAAAATGCATGCCTCTGACAGGCTTGTTAGTAAAGATAATGATCAGAGTCTTCTATAGTTATAAAATGAGTATATTTGTAAATATATTCTTTATTTGGCATAATTCTTTTTATTTTGTGTTTAATTCCGATATTGTAAATGCCTACCTCAATCTTGAGATAAATCTGAAGGGTAAATATGTAAGTTACTGAATAGATAACTTACTGGTATTTACACAGGTTTAGTATGGACATAAAGTTACTGTTGTAAATGCCTACATACCCTCCCATTCCTTCTCCTACAGAAAATAAACAAACACTATCGCTTATTTTCCAAAGTAAATTCAACTTCAGAGGTGAGAAAATGTCTTTTAATTTGAAAATGTAGTGCTACCATATAATACACAAGATAAGCAAAAAATAAAGGATCCAACATAACCAGAGGGAATGAAAAACTTCCTACATATTAAACATGAAAAATCATATTGCTGTGTGCAGGAAAAAATGCTATGGTTATGTTTTAATAGTACAAAAACATGGAAAGAAGTCATAGAGGGCATTTCCAGAAAAAAGAAAAAAAAAAGAAAAAGACAACAAAAAAGGAAAAAAAAAAGCCTGAAAGTCCGTTCCAACCAAATTATGGACTAAGTTTAATAGTTGCAAATCCTTTGTCACTTTATGCAGAAAAAATTTAATGCTACAAATGGTAACCTCTATCAGTGTGTTTAAAACAAACTAGAGTTAAGCAAGCATAGAGTGTAAGTATAACACTGACTTTGTACTTGTAAACATCCTTTCCACAGAGAGCCCTTTGGGACATTCAAAGAATTTACTGAATGAGCTACTTGGAATAAATAGGGAACGCTCAGCTTGGCCTGGAACACTTCGACTGATTAAAAAAAAAGTTTTAACTGTTCCCCTAGTTGCATCGAAATGACTATTTAAAAAAAAAGTGCTGCTGTGGCAATAGTAAATCTTAACTTTATTAATTCCTCATTTTTAGATGTTCCCACATGGGGCTTGTTAAAAATAATCTTTCGATACAAACCAGCTCCAATTTGGGACTGGAAAGGTAGTTGTGACACAATGAACCACAGAAAGCATTGGAAAAAGGTAAGTTACATATTTTTATGTATTCACAAAAGCTAGTTAATACTGGCAGTAAACTAGCTTAATTGATATATTTACATATTTAAAAAAGGAAGACAGATTTCTTCCAGCTGATTATCAAGCTTAGCTTTAGTACAAATTCATCTTTGGCTCTGTTACATCTACCAATGCACAAATCTGTTTGCTTTGTACAAACCTGTTAGAAACGGTTTGACAAATTTTATTTAAATAATAATGACTGAATTGCCCTTTAAAGGCTAGCATCTTTTCCCATGCTTGTGCTTACATCAAACCCCTACACAACGTCTGCTAAGGCTCTTGAATCTCTATCTAGCAGCAAGAGTATTCTACAGAAAATTGCCAGAACAGGTGTATTTGCATATACTGCTAAATTAGCAGTGTTATAATTACTTCTAAAATACATTTAATTGTCAGTTATCCATCTAAGAACATTAACTCATTCATTACATAGACTTTTTAATGCCTATAATGTTTATGTTTATACAGACTTCCATACCTCATCTGACTACCAAGCAAATAAGAGCAAGTCAAAATCCAGAAAAAGCTGACAAAAAAATTGAATTTTTGCTTTCTACAAAAGTCTTCCCTGCAGCCACTGTATGTTCTGAATATATCCATATGGGGGCAGTAATGTTAAAGAAAATAAAACCTACCCTACAGCAGGCAACTTAATTAATTTGTTTGTAGACCATTTTATTATACATAAGATTTGAAACAGTAGCAAAAAAAAAAAAAAAAATGAAAGCTACTGCTTGTCAAAACTCTGCTTATCCACAGGATAATCACTTCTGGCATCTGGCTCTATTTATCAGTGAGTTTAATTGTCCCTCTCAATAATCTGTCGGTATTGTGAAAACTTTGTTCTGTACTTTGAAACTGGGTTTTGAATTTTGTGCATTGTACTTCAGAAATCCATGGGAATATTTGTAATACTGGCACTACACAAAGCCAGGGAACGGGGGTGCAGAGTAGGAGACAGGAAGGCACAAGTCGGGATGACTGCTTGTCCCCAGGGCCATCTGAAGAAGCATGAAGGACGGAGGCACTGTTATGGGTTGCCACCAGTGTAATGTTTCTTCACATTGGAGAATATAATTACTTTTTTTTTTTTTAATGAGCTGATGGATCTTCTAGGGTTAACCAGCGTCACAGCCTCAGTTTCTCCCGGCCATCAAAGGCCCCCCAGCCTCGGCGCTGACTTTGCTCCCGCCTCGCCACGGGACACACCCGAGTTTACCTCAGCGGGAAGAGCTGCTCTCCCACCCACACACCAGGTGGTTAAGCCCTCAGGTGCCACAGGTTACTCAGTGACCGCCCGGCTGAACTGTTAACCTGCGAGGACAGAGACATTTGCTGCCCCGTGAAAGGCTGTAGGATCACAGCAACCTGCACGACAATTTATTGCAAAGGCGAAAACGGGATGATGAGCCCTGGAAGCCCAGATGTTTGTAACGCTTCAGAGAAAATCCCCAATAAAATTCAGAACTAAGTGAGCCTGCACAACATGCAGCAACTCTGATCCCTTCACTCATACTCCACTCATTATGTTCTCTGAAACAGCATTTGGAGTTTCCCAAACTAGAGTTTCAGTACATACAGCTCCAAAGCTGGCAAACCCACCAGTTTAATACAAATTGCAAACCACTGCACCACAATAAATAAATAAATAAGAACTTACTGTGCTTAAGATTCAATGACAACTACTTAATAATTTACGGAGGGAAAAAAAAATCAAAATTGGATTTTAATATATTAACAGCCCTCCAAACCACTGTTACAGCTGTGCCATTTGGAAGTGGAAATTATATAAAAGGTTCATGCTTAAAATGATGCAATGCTTAGTTTTCTCTCAATACCATCAACCTTAGGTGCTAAAAGACCTTGAGTCTGCTCAGTAAGAATCATATAAATGTTCTGAAAATCAAAATATTCAAAAAATGACATTATTTAAGTTACAAAGGGCACACCCATTTGCATCCAGTTTTAAAATAAAGCATGGAAGCCCCTTTGCCTCCAACTGCATATGCACATTTCAGCATTCAAAAAAGTCCTCCCCTTTACCCTTCAATGAAGAAAACCCTATTTCTCTCTTATTCTGCACTTCCCAATGTCAATTCTTTTGTCACTTCACACGGCAGTTTCCTCCATCCTTCCCTGCAGCTTGTCCAACAGGTTTTCATCAAAATCTTTCAACTATTCATTCAAACATTCACAGATTTTTCTTTGATTGATTCTTCAAAATCATAGAGGTGAAGGGAATAAAAAGGTAGTTGGAAATAACACTACTTTGCCTTATTCCCTCCCACCCCAAAAAAGGTTTCCAAAACAACATGAAATACCACAAATTATCATATTTAATTTGATCCCCATATAAAACTAACATATTTAGCCTAGATTTTTAACTACTCTTTTTTTTCCTAAGGAGCTGTCAGAACTGCTGTGATTTCTGGAAAAAAAAAAAAAAAAGGAAAGCAAAAAAAAGAAAAGGAGATTCACTCTAAAACTTTCTAATGTCATCCATATACTGTATATACACTTAACTATATGATCGATAAATGTTATCCTAAGATCATGATACATAACTATCATGAGAGGTAGAAGGAATGAAGGAGCATAACAGGATGGCAGAAGGCTTTGAATATAATTTTTAATATATGGTAACCAACTAGCCATCGTGAAGATGTTATAGCCTGATGTCACTTCTGAGGACCTGGTGGATCCCAAATCTTGCCTTGCAATTCCCAGAGCCGCAACGATGAGCTCTGTGACTTCGGAGGCAAGCGGGGAATGTGTTATAACCACACAGCAACCTTGCTTGGAGGAGAATGACAAGCTTGAAGCAGATTTCCGGGGCAAGGAAAGGGAAGCCTTATTATCTGTGTCTGATCATTACCTCACGGAACAGCCACTTTCCTATATAAAGGGCAGAAAAGGGTCAGAGCCGCAGAGCATGGCTAGTCATTATGTTGATGGCTATCGTGCCAGCCGACAGCTGGGGGAATTGTGGGGTGCATTACACAAGAGGTTGACTTTATGGCTGCAGAGATATCGGCTTTCTTCATAATTTGGAACTAACAGGGAGTTTCCTCTTAAGGCAGATGGATTTTCTCTGGCCATTTGAGCAGGATCTTGGTTGTTAATGCTAAGAACCTGTACAAAGAGCGAGAACGCTAACAACTGTCTTAATTGCACTTCTGACCAGAATACCCACAGAGATCTGGACCAGGAGCGCTACCGTAGACGATAAAATTCTTTCCCCAGGCGTTTGTTTGTCCTATTCAATCAGGCCTTCTCAGATAAACAGTTTGGATTTGGCACCAGCAGACTCAAATTCTGCTCATGCAAAGACGTGCTGAAAGGTTTTGTTTCTGGAAAGCAAACATGAAACATCCCTCGTGCACAAGTTCATGCTGAAAGAAATAAACCACTTTTTTTACATTCATGCCTGTGTATATGTGGAGTTCTTTGTAAAAACATGAGGTGATACTAACTTGCCCACCCCGAGACCTCTAAACCAAGACGTGATTGAGTTCTTCCCATGTCACAGAGCAATGCGGCAACAGGATCCAAGCTGCGTTTTTGGAGTTTCTGATGGTAACTAGTGGCTAACTAAGAAGTGAAGACGATAAAACTTTGGCAAGGACACTTTTTAAACCCTTGAAGTGTAGCTCCCTAGTCTCAAGCAAGCAGAATACATAATCTTACTACTCCATTTTAACTACTAGACTGAACAGCTCACTGCTACTCGCTCAAAGGTCAGCACATCTACAGGTTAAAACTAACTGTAAGTATGTTGCAAATAAATCCTGGGAAGACTAAAAGCTTTAAGTCAGGCTTCAATAAAATTTACTGCCCAAATCAAGTGGAAAGTAGCATGACTTTTTGCCTCTGGTTATTAAGATCTTTGTCATATATTCCGATTTATTTCAAAAAACATGGTGGGGACTAGAATCAAAATACCAGGTCTCCTTCATTTCAGTTAAGCTAATTGTTCAATCAGGTACATAAGCATTTAAGTCAACCTAGGACTGCTCTGCCATGAACAGGAGGATGTAACCAAACTTTGTGCTCCAACCAAGGTACTTGCAGTACTGTGGAATGACATGTCACCCTTTTCCCAACTAATCAAAACTGCATTTGTTAAACCCAACAACAAATCAAGGAGTTAATACTGCAATCCCTATACAAAGAAATGCCCAATATAAAGACAGGCAGAAAAGAATATATGTGTACACACAGATACATGCATTTGGTCAAACTTTTGTGTCACACCTAGTAAAGACAGGATTATTATAAATTAATTCTTATCATTCCCCTTTAAATCAGCCTAGTAACCAGCTCGGTTTTATTATATATTTAAGCAATTACATACATCCTAAAAGACATGAAAATATTCGAATTGCATCAAGCTACTAGTTCAAATTTTATTACATTTAATTTGTAATGCAGTGACTTTTGAGTCTTGTGAGATATTTATGTACCATAGCATTTATATATTAAGTTTGCTTTTTGTTCTTGGCACCTCCGATTGCATTTTTGCAATCAGGGTGGTTATCACCTAGAGTCTTGAGCTGCTCAGTGACACTGCTCCAGCCTCCTCAGATGCAATGCATGGACAGGAAGGGACGCTATGAACAGGACAGCATACGCATATATCTATATCCCACGTGCACAAACAATTGCTAGTATCAGCATCAGGTTTCTTTTACAGGTCTCACTGATCTTGTATTAAAAAACAAAGCCCTATCCATAATAAAATGTTTGGAAAATGGACTATAGTTCCATGTATAAGGCCTATTGACACTCGAAAACACAGATAAATGCTGGGCTTTATTTTGGAAGTGCCTATAGTTACTTAAAAACGAATCAGAGGAAACACAAAAACAGTCCTCCCTTCTTTGCTGATCTCTCCTCACTTAACTGGTGGCCAGCCTGTCTGCGTGACCTGACAAAGCTTCTCCCTCTCTGGCTTCTGTGGTAACTGACAGCCGCACAAAACAAGAGTTTTTCAGGAGGAAGGGCAGCGCAGACGGAGAGGCGCAATGCAAAAGGACAACGTAAGAAGAGTAAAGAAACGAACTGCAGGCACTTGGGAGATTGGCCAAACTGAAACGTTATAGCCTTACCTATTCTCCAAACGGCAAAAAACATCTTTTATATAAACAATACCCATTTAAAAAGTTAATGGTTAGTTGCACTCTCATGAAACATTTCTTGAATAAAATAGGTGTGTGGATTTACACATGTATATTGAATTAGTAATTACTATCGTCACAATGAATCCATTTTCAGAGCATTAAAATAGCCACTGTTCTATTAATAATTCAGCAAAAAATAGATGACAAATGTGAAATCACTTTGCAGGTTGTAATAGTGCTTTCCACTAATGCTGTTATAATTAAGTATCTGTCATCGTTGCTACTTAAGAGAAAGCAGTGCATGGGCTTACACTTTCAGCCATAAAAAATGAAGTTATTTTCCAGGAAATTAGTTGTGTTCAGCATCCCCATTCTTTTTCAACAAGAGTTTAAGATCTGTGAGGTCAAGAAAAGTAGCCTGTGCATTCATGTAATCCATTTTTCTACCTTTTTATAATCTAATAAACAGCCCCATATATATAGTTACATTAGTGCTGACATTTTCCTAGTATTGCAGAAGCAGTAAAGTCCTACAGCACGCAAACACAGTACAACTACTAATTTCATTAGTGGATTCACAAGCAAGTAAATATATTTTTCAAAACAGGAGTATTTCAGTTCAGTCATACATCTCCCTTTTATTGTAAGCTTCACATATTTTGTTTACTTATTAATTATTAGGGAACATCACATAATTTTTAAAACATTCCCCTTTTCAATGTCTCTTTTTTCTTCACCATTTGTGTACAAAATTCTCTCTGCTATGGTCCTATAGGAGCATAAAATATTTTAAACAAACAATCATACAAAGTGGCATCCTAAAACCCCTGAGGAGACCTCACAAAACGATTTCTAGTACTCTGCTTGGGAGGGTGCTTTCCATTCTTAGCAAAGACAAACTTCTCTCTCTACCCTGATAAAAACACTAACTAACTCACACACAAGACACTAATTTTAAGAAGCTCCATAAACGTCCTAATGCTGTCACTGTAGCTACTGGTTCTACTTCTTGCCAGAGTAGAAGTCTATTACTTTCTCCTTAGCAGACCTCACAGAAAAGGCAACAAATAAATAATCAGTAGAGTAAAAGAAAAGTGATAAGAAAGGTGTTAACAATGGTATTTGCTGTCACCAAAGAGCTTTTCTACAGACAAATCTATAAATCAGCTGCATAATCTAATGAGACTATAGTGACAGCTCTAAAGCTCTAATGCCTGCTCTTTATCAGGTGAAGACAGATCTAGGTCTTTGACATTTTCATGAAGCAGAATAATTACTGATTTGGCTTATCAAACTAAAAAGCTGGGGGAAAAAAAATAAATAAAAAGCCAACGGCTAGCTGGTCTTTTCAGCCTCAGACACCCAGATAAAGGTTTCAAATAATCCAACTTTTTCTGCTTACTTAAGTCTTCAGTTAAAGGATCATGAGAGAAAAGTACTTTAAGTAATTTTCATTTTAAAAGACATTTAGGCTCTCTCCAATAAATACAAAAATAACCTAAAATTGGTACATCAGGGCTTTGGTTTAATTTGAAACTCTGTCAAATTTGAAGTATAGTAGAAGTCTCTCTGAATTCTGACAATCTAAAAAACAGTTGTTACAGTTCATTGTTCATTTTTTTTTCCTTTTGCAATGTATAAAAATGCAAAGGAGAAAATCAATTTTAAGGGAAAATATAATTTTATGGTTTCTGGCCTTCCACTTAAAGAAAAAAAAAAAGCAAATAACTGAGCAACTTTAATCCACAAACATTTTAAGATTAAATATTAATAACAGAAAGACGATTTTACTCATGTGATATCATAGTTGATGTGATTCAGCATCATACATCTTCCAGAAATTCAAGGATAAATGACAAATTAGTGTAAATAACCCAAAAGCATTAAACACTTTTAACTGTCTGTTACGATGTCAAATCTTAGTCACAACTCCATTCTAACTGTCCAATCCTGATAATTCACATACCTAATTTTACATGTTTGCTTCATACATTTGAGAAGCAGTATAACTTCATTGTTTCTTACTAGCCCCCAACTTTTCTTAAGACTTCTTATAGTGCTTATTTTCTTTTTAAAAGGCATATGCAATATTCAGGAGGTAAAAACACAGTGATCATTGGGCTCAAAAGAGCAGAGTGGGGAAGAAGAGTAGAAAGAGGTGAAAGGAAAAGATGGACAACATTCCTTTCAGGAAGTTCCTTGCACTGCATGCAAATGAAACTGGTTTTTGTTGGGATAGCTCTATGACCCCTACTGTCTTTAGTAGACATCCTATGTTCTCTTCTGGCCTCAAATCTTACTAGCTGCTGGCCTTTTCAGCAAATTAATTTAAGTTTTAAATTAAGTAAAATTTAGTATCGGCATAAAACAACCCTACTGAAAAGTCAAAAAAAAATTCAAAAAGACTCACGGCATCATCAGCTGAAGAACCATCTTCAGTTTACTGGGAAATAACTTCTAAGTTATTGAGAAATAACTATTGGGAAATAACTTCTTCTAACCCTTGTGAAGATACACAAGGGATGTGGGGCTTCTGCCCAGCAATCACAGTGCTCAGAAGAGCCTGTGAATGGTTGGACTTCCCAAAGCTCTTTGGGATCTTGGTGAGGGCCAACTGCAAGCACCGCTGTCAGGGGGATTAGGAACTCAAGGACCCAAAACTTGCTGGGCAAATGGTGCATTTTTATACTGGAAGTTTAAAAAAAAAGTTGACCCCCAATGTCTCAATCATGAGGTAAAAGTGACTACTTGATTAAAACCACCAGCCTAGAGGTAAATGACTATGTTTTCATTTAAGATGTATATACGGACAGGAGTTTATGCCACACTTAAGAACTGAAAAATCCCTCCTAAAGAAATATTTAAAGAGGGGAGAGGACCTCAAAGAACTCCTTCTATTTTTTTTTTCCTCATAATTCCTGGCCTGATTGTACAACTGGAATTGCCTGCATAGAATTTTTAGAGTTCTTAGTTTCTGAGAGTAAAATGTCTGTTACATATAAAGTGTCAGCCAAAGTTGCCCAGCTAAGTTCCCATTGTCTTGTTTGTTTGTTTGTTTTGGTGAAGGAAAACCAAGAAAGTAACCTAATTTGACTTAAGGAGAACCAAATCAGTCCACTTTCATACTCCAAGAATTAACAGTGGATGCATTCCTTCAAAGGACATGATTTGTGACAGTTCCTCCAGCTGTTTCTTTCAAACAACTACCATCACCTCGTTTTACCTGGCTTTCAGCCAGCTTGCTCTCCTCCAAATTCCATATATTTATGACAATGACAAAGACTATCCAAAGCGGACATCCGCATCTGAGTGTCATCACTACTATGCAATCACTACTCCACAGGACAGTGTACAATATGCTTAACAGGTATTTAAAATTTAAATATCCCATGTCTATATTTTAAACTAAACTTCTAATGAAAATAAATCACCAATTTTGACATAATCTGTATAGCCAGAAACAAGCATGAGTGAATGAACTGGGGATCAAAACTTTTGAAATCTGATTGCAACTGACTGACTGAACGCCTAGAGGACTGGGGCCAGCGGAAATCTGAGCCTTTACTACTTACCTTCCTTGTGTTTATTATGTCAAATCTCATGTCCAAGAAAATTAGTTGGCATTACGTTGTATATTATTCACTTTAAAGTTTCTCTTTATATATTTTTGCTTTCAAAAATCCAATGGCAAGAACAACTGTAGATTTCTATAGCTTAAGAATTTGGGGAAAACGGTCCAAGGAATGATCTACTTTTTTCAAATTACCATATGTGCTTTGATTGCTATAGAGATTGTATCAATACCATGGATTATATGACAGCCAGTTGCAAGTCATGAACCATCCACTTACTTAATGCTATCCAGAAGGAGACTGGAGAATTTCCCCAAACTACCTTTTTCTTCATATATGTACACACCAGTGAGCACATCTTCTGAAAAAGTCTGCATGTATTTTAACATTTCTAGTAACAGAGAATACATCAACTGCACTTCATAAATCGTTCCAATTGTTACCTTCATTAAAAATGGTCACTCCTAGTTTAAATTTTGCTAAAACCATTATCCATATTTGACAGCTTTTAAAAAGCTTCAGAAGTTTATTTCTGTATTTGTATTTACAGATTATGAAGCTATTTCTCAGCTTCCTCTTAAAAAGCTTAATAAACAGAGTTCTACACAAACCTCATACTTTAAAAGGCAAGTTACATGGGTCCATGTATAGCATCTCAACACTACAGCATGATACACGTTGTGCTACTGGAAAACATCTGGTTCATCATCTCTCATTCATTCCCATTCACCTTATGTCTACCTTTATCAGCATTAATCGTACTCCGAGACTTAAACATATTTATGAAATTCCTATGCTTTTTCCTTAATTTATATAGAATTGATATCATCCAACAAAGCTAGCACTACACAGGTTATTCCATCAATTTTTAACCTTCCCTCCACCTCCTCCCTCTCTTCTCCTGCAAAAGCCCAACACACATTCTTCTAGCTCTAGGAAATTGCATTTTTCGAAGCTTATTGAAAATTGATACTAATGATCTAGACAGATGCTCACCCCATTCTTCCATGCGTCTTAGATAAAAATATGTAGTTAAAGATGAATGCCAGTAAATAGGCAATTTGACATTGTCCAGGTCTGTCGCTGGTCTGGAATATCAGGCAGCAAAGTCCATCTCCTGTTTAAATGACCTAGCAAGAATTTCTCCCAATTTGTGGTTTTCCACAGCCCCACTGTCATTCACTTTTTCCTTGAGGCTGAGTCAGTAATTTTTCCCCAAACCATACCCTTTCTCTGCAGCATTGTCATTTCATACCACGAAACCTTCCTCTAATGCTACTGCCTGGTTGCACTTCGGAAAGAAAGATAAATCTGTCTCAAGACTTCCCCACCACTCCTCTGGAGTATCTGTTTTAAATCACAGTTATTGATTCCTTCTCATCACCATGAATCAAATAATGTTTCAGGGAGAACATAAAGCCACCATGAGTCACTGTGATGGGGTGGCATTGAAACTGCATGGTGACAGACTGACGTTACTATGCCATTAAAAAGGGGATATGAGCAAAATCCTCAGACTGACGGTTAGGATGAGCTTCACTGTAATGCAATGAATAGCCTTGCCTCACCTGGCCTGATCCCCATCCCAACGGAGGAGCACTGCTCTTGGGCAGGAAAGGAAACATCTTCCACGCCTTTCTTCCCTCTGCACCAAATGCTAGAGCAGGCCATGCCTGAACAAGGTGACTGCCACTGGATTTCCCCAGAAAAACATTTCACTTTTTAGATCCTTGGGAACTATGAAAGAAGGTATTGAATATGATTTCCCCAGAAAAAGTGACAGATTACAGGACAAACTTGTTACTTCTAATATATTTCTGAAGAGAAAGTAAGGGCATTGCAAAAGCAAACTTTTTCCTCTCCAGGAAAGTGTCATTACAATACACTGTAACACAACTGAACACCGCTTATAAGAACATTTGAAAAGGAAAAGCTTAAAACCCGGTATTAAAACTTTGGGTGGGAGAGAGGCAGGTTTGCTCAACTTTGCTTCTTTCAGCAAGACCAAAACAGAACAAATGCATGTAGTTTAATTTTTAATAACTTCACAGCAATCACACCACCACTTCACTTGAAAGACCACTTTCCAGCATAGAGATCTAACTACAGACTTAAAAACAACAACAACAACTGTGAGTGTTTTTCTCCCCAAGCTGCTGCCGCAAGGCCGCATCAGGGCACGGCTGCCCGCGCGGGCCCCGCTCCTTCCCGCTCCCCATTGACGTTGCGCGACGCCACGCGCCCTTCGTCAATTTTATGAGGTGAAACGTCCATCTATCAAAGCCCCGCAGTGAACCTTCCCCCTCCTGGAAGCGTTTGTTGAGGGGCTGCTCATGCCGACTGGTGATGAGGCATTGGCAGGAGAAAACCAGAGGGAAGGCAGATGCCAGCGGCAGGACACACAGCACCCCTGAGCGCTCACACCTTCCGTGAACCCTTTCATCATCGCTGGTGTTACTTCACTGTATCATTACTGAATATAAGGAATTAAAAATACAATTATCACACTGCCTTCAATAGCTACTACTTCATGTCAGAATTTTTTCTTTTTTTTTTTTTTTTTTTTTTTTTTAACTCTGCTATAGACTGGTAAGATAGGAAGACTTACCAGAGAACTGTGAACTATATGTGAACTACTCTGAATGGAAAGTACTTCACTGGTATTTGTGATGAATTTGATGATGTGGTTGATCTATGCCCATTTTCTCATACTCAGCTCCATCTTTAAACACCTACTCTCCCACCAGATATTTTTACACATCAGTCAGATCCCTCCTGAGCCTTCTCTTCTTGAGGCCAAACAGTCTCTACTCTCTCAGCCTGTTCTCATATGAGAGATCCTCTAGTCCCACCATCATCTTCATGGCCCTGTGCCTGATTCACTCCAGGAAATCCATGTCTGTCTTGAACTAATAATATAATATGTTACATATATTAATATAATAGAAAGTATAACTTCTCTCATTTTCATATTACTAAATCGTCACCACAATAACACTATGATTGGTTGATATAACTTACGCTTTACTTATCAAATAAAAAAACAAAGTAATAATAAAAAAATACAGAATGGGAAATAATTTCAGACTGGTGGGTACCCTAGGAAACACTTTAATCAATGGGAGTTTTCTAGCACTACTATTTTTCATTATGGAAATTATTTTACAGAATCATTTATTTACATCACTTTACTTTTGATTTAAGGACAAAAACTACGACTTTCTTTTATTTCAAAAGACTGGATTACATTTTCAAAAGACTATTTAAGTTTGCAGACTCAGTAACCCTAATACTGAATTAACTAGCTTTACATTTCAACATTGTTCACAAATGGAATTATTGTTAAAGCAGTCAAATCAAGAACTGTTTACTGTTAAGTGCTTCCAACTCAATTCACACTACAAATCCTAGAAGTTGCATCCATTAAATATTACTCCTTCAAAATCTCATTTACTCAAGGCACTACAGAAACCTGTAATACCTTGAGATATCTACTCAAGATCAACTCATTCTCTAAGAACTTAATTTATCTTTGCCCTTAAAAAGAGAAAAAAAAAAAACCTTGTGAGGTTAAGATCAAAAGTAAGGAGAACCATATTCACATGGATACTGCTTATACAGTGGGAACAACAAGGACCACCACAAGTAAGCAGCCAACAATTTTAAGACAGCATTGCAAACTATTTTCAAGATACGCAGTACAACTTTGTTCGACCTTTAGGAAAAGGCCACCTCTTTCGGGCAACTGATTGCTCTGCGTCCCTTGGGTGGTCCAAGACCTGGGTGGTCCAGTGACTTTAGCTTGGACAGCTTCTCACATCACATTTTATTCCTCTGGAGCAAGAATTCCAACTTTGTAAAAGAAGAAACAATCTCTTATTTATATCTCATTTCCTGGGTATTGAAAGGAGTCTTATGAGAAAACCATATTATAGCAAACAAACAAAAAGCTTTTATACTATTTTATTCCAAAAGGAGATGAAGAACCATAAGGGCCTGAAAGAATCCTAAATACTTGACATATCTGTGAAATAGTTTGGAATTTTTTATGTTATGGGTACCATCAGTGTCCTTCTACCACTATTTCTAGGTCCACCTGACAAAGTTGCTGTGTGCATTAGTAGTTTCTTAGAAACCCAAACGGTGAAAGTAAGGTTCTTGGTGAAGCTGTGTGTGCTCCTGGTGTGGGCTGCTCAGAGGAGGAGAGCACCCAGAACAGCTGAGGTCTCTAATTCCATAGTTGACTGCTCTGCTGCTTCCTGACTTGGATTCCTGGCGTATACTCCCAAGGTGAGACTTGCTGTGATGTGAAATTGTTTAGACAATGATGATGTGACTAAGCTTTTCTTTTAAAACTCCTTCTTAAGACATGCCAATATCCTGAAAGTAACAGCAGCTCCACAAATTACTGAATCCTAAC
This sequence comes from Tinamus guttatus, assembly GCF_059628265.1. Taxonomy (NCBI): domain Eukaryota; kingdom Metazoa; phylum Chordata; class Aves; order Tinamiformes; family Tinamidae; genus Tinamus; species Tinamus guttatus. The sequence continues at coordinate 1,778,815 of NW_028289044.1, forward strand.
GCTTGACTAAGAAGTGGGGAATTACAGCATTGTATCCAGGTGCAATACATCACACTATAGCTCCAGATTTCTGGTTCTTTCTGGGATACACACACATACCTGTCCAGTGGCTTGTGCAGGGCTCTCCTGCAAGCTCATATTCTTCTACAGACAAAAATGATGTGATTTTTTCAAATATATTTCCCCTCTATCTTTAGGAGGACTGAATAGTAATAATAATATTGCTTAATAAGTTTGATGTTTTTCCTTATCTGCAAATTAGGATTCAATTTAACACCAAAAAGATGATCAAAATCTACTTCATGATTTGCTTATTCCCAGCAAATTCCATCTTGACTTCGATACAAATGGTCATGACATTGGCTTAGGAAAAGAACATTTTCTTATTAAATAGCTGTTTCTTAAGGACAATATTAGGTTGGGGAATTAAAGATAAGCACTGTCCAACCCCCAGTGAATTCATTCCTGCTTCTTTTTGAGGAAACAGTTTCAAGTTTATACATATGAAAATTTTTATAGCATGTTTTGCTTCATCAGAACTATTCAAGTATTTTAATACTTTAACTATTTAAGTATTTTAATATTCAAGTATTTAATGACTAAATTCCTCCCTTCTGGCATTAATGCCGATAAAGCGCACATGGCCCAGCAGTTAGCACAGCAGCTGGGCATGGGCAGCAGGTACCCTCGAGAGGTGCCAACTTTCGGCCTTTTCCTGCTGTAAGACCAGGCATTCTTTGAGGGGGGAAATATCCCTAAAACAAGGCAGTGTTCCTGTTGCTGCAGCGCATCCTGATGGCGTGACTCTGCAGAAGCTGCCTTCCACGGGAAAAACCAAGCAGCAACAAAAGCAAAAATCCCACTCTGACCAAAGGACAAGCTTCAAGCAGCTCATGTGTGAAACGTTACCAGGGGATAGAAGCAGCAAAAGAACCAGCATAAAATAAAATAAAATGAAATAAAATAAAAATTCCACAATGCCTCCACCACCTTTGCAAATTCCTGTGCATTAAGCAATAAATACATTTTAAGACTTCCAATTTGTAGGATTCTGCAAAGCTGCTCATTTTCATATGGACAATGTAGGCGCAGTAAATACGAAATTGCTCATTTTCATTTTTGTCTGTTAAACAAACAAGCAAATGGCTGGAGGGGATGGAATAAAGTAACTGGTCTCATTATGATGAATGGTATTAACTTGCTCTGTCTTGCCAAGTCAGTAAGCGGTGTGAATTTAATGGCAATTAGCCGAGATCAAAGTTGAAATACCATGAACAAAGTAGGTAAAACTGACAATATCAAAGAAGGTAAGCATACCATGGGTGATTGAAAAAAATACTTCGTGATTATTTAGAGTGTTTTGAAGTGCTAATAGAAAAGGACAGATGCTTATACAATGTTTATTTTCAAAACAGTATTACTGATTAGGTGGCTTTCTAGGAGACGGCTTTCACAGGTAAATCGACCAAAAAACTGAGCGAAGTAAACTATTCTGTAATAGCTCCCAGTGTGGACAGACTGTTCAGAATGATATTTTCACAAGAAATTCAACTCTGAGCCAAGATCAAGCACTCTCCCTTCCACCAGGCAAACAACTAGGACTAGTAATTTACTGGCCAATCAAGGTATATGAAAAAGTCTACACTCTGCAGAAAAAAAAATGTATTTTTTAAACGCAGTAGACCTCAGGGACTGTTAGCAATAGGAAAAACATTCCTTTCATATTAAATCTAAATCTTAATCAAGATTGACATAAATCAACTATCACTTTAAATTATACTTGACTAATCTGAGAACAGGCCTCTAGGTTTTTGTTTTTGGGTGTGTGTATGTAGGCTAACAGAGATCTCCACATCCAGGTATTGCTAGCAGGAATTAAATGCCTGTCTCAAATACTAGATGCATATTAAAAAAATAAATAAATAAACCCTACCGCATGTTCAGCAATACTTACCTAGAGTCACTATAAAATTCCATGGTTCACATAATACACTTCTGTATTGAATACTCAAGACTGAAAATATTCTAAGGTAGTTCCCATATCTTGCATAGATGGTAACACACGTTACAGATGAGCTGGTACACGGCACACAGAGCAGCTAAGTAATTAGCCACAACTGGTAACTCAAGGGAAGGAACGCAAACTAACATTAGCAGTATTTTCTCTGCTGTAATCAGCCATTCAATACAGGTAAAATAACAAACAAGGAAGGCGAGCTGAAATGCTGTTTGAATTAAATCCATCAAACCTGGACACAAAGAAATGGCTCGGTATAATAAACAGCAGTATAATTTTGACCTTCACCTGAAGGGTAAAGACCCCTGCTGGTCTTGGGCAATTAGCCAGCGAGGTCAATTCGAGATTCGCTTGAGCAAGGACTAAGGTTCTCAGAAGATCAAAGGTAACTAGTGTTACACTCTGCCCTAACCAGACCCAGATTCACACCTTCCATTACTTATTTACATTGATCTTATGACTATTTTTATAGATCCATCAGAATAAGTGTGCTTTTACTCTTTTACTAATATTTAATTAAGTTAATTAATTACAGCTTAACCGAAATATCCTACAAAAGACCCCACGCAGCTTTCAAAGTGTAGGCTGAATCCTAATCCTCTTTTTTTCTTTTTTTCCTTTTTTTCTTTTTTTAACTAGCACTGAGGATGAAGTCAATAAATTGTCAATTAATAACATACTTGCTTTGATGGCTCTTCAGTAATTTAGTTTCATACCACTTCATAAATTTCTTAGGAAAACTTCATGGGATCTCTGATACAGTACTTCTGCCATGGGAAAATTTGGTTTAAATCTGCTCTGCTGCCAATAAACCAATAAGACTAACTGGCTGATAATCCTCCCACACTACACTGTTTAGGTATATGCACTCAACCAGCGAAAGTTTAATTTGTTCCGCTAATGGCACAGAAAACTACTCAGACTTATTCACCATATAAATCTGAACTCCAGCCTGCTACTTTTTGTTGCTGCCTAGGCAGAAAATTCAAGTTATTGAATGCTTTGTAATTCAAATTATTTTATCTTTTCTTTGATCTAGAGTGTAATAATAATAATGGACACTAACAGTAACTAAATATTAAACTGCACTTTGTGGAAGAAATATCAAAAAGCCCTAGAAGAGTCTCAACAATATTATTTGCATTGGCACACTGACATGCAAACCCTTTTCTGTTCTAACTAAAAAGGAAAAAAATATTCTTAAACTAAGAATCTAAAAGCAGTGATGCCAGCTACCTTTTACATATTTCTAGCCATACATAGGAATTTTTGTCTCAGATTTATAGTGGGATGGCACTTATCTTTACTAGGTACAACCTACCTAGTTGAAAAATAACTCAGTTTACAAGTACACAATACAATCTACTGAAGAAGCAATACAAAGTTCAAAATACAGTTATTGAATTAAAGTTCAATTAGCATTGATAGATGTTTATATACACTAATATGTGTATGTATGACAATGTGGCATCCAAGCTTCATTTTAAAATGTTGACGGTGTCACACATGCAGACAGGTGAAGACCAAGTAGAATCATGTAAAAATTCCTGAAAGGTATATGAAGAAATACTACATTTCATGTCATAACGTATTTTATTATTATTCCATGTTATATAGAAAAATTACTGTAAAATATTAGGAGACCTGAACTTACCACTGCTCCATTTTACATCCCACAGCGCATAAAGGGAGTTTGTCTGTGTTTCCCTAAAACATGCCAACAACACTGTACAGGAACTGACAGAAATTAAAATTTGTCAAAAAAAAAAAGAAAAGAAAAAAAGCCTTCAGGTCGCATTCTTACTGTCTGCTCGTGAGGTATCAAGGAGCAGCTGGAGATGTTGCCATGTGCTGAGCGCTACGTAGCTGCTCAGTAACCTCCCCTATGGAGAAACTTAGCAAAGAAACAGAGAGGAATCTGCATTAGAAACGTGTGGCAGAACTTCGGACACTCCACATCTGAGAAGATGGAAAGGATTAAGAGGCTCCTCTGTTCCCTAGAAGCCAGGACCTAAACACTGTTGGGTTTATTCCTGATTTATATTATGCTCCAGGATAAGAGAATTCACTTGGAAGTCATCCACTATGGATGCATTTAGAATACAAAAGAAAATTTTGTCCCTTTAACATCACCTCATGCTATTTTTGTGTAAGTACCACTCTAAATCACTAATTTCTACGCTCTTCAGAAGATATTTTCTGGAGCCCTATCCTCAAGCATATTCACACCTCAGTACTACAGAACCCATTTGTCAGAGCTAGCTAAGCAGCTGCCACCACCGCAAGGAGAGGTGACTGCATTTGGCTGACTGGAAATAGCTAGGCCAACATTCCCATAGAAGGGATACCTTTCTGGCTGCAACATTCTCAATCAACACTAATTTAAATTTAATTAATTGCAGTGTTACACACATTACATGAACATGCAAATGCATTTAGTAAATCAAATTTACTGTAAAATCCAGTGAAAGGGGTAAATAAAGGAGATAGGAAGGGATTCCTGATACAACTTTTCCAGCAGCTTTTCCCATTAGCTAAGCACAGCATCAGTACTGCTCTTTGACCAGAAGGAAGTTTAGGAGCAGCACTTGGAACACTCGCTGCTTGCCAGGGGAAGCACAGAGAGCAGCTTTCTTCTGAAATCAATACCAGTTCTACTAATACACAATTATGAGTACTCTGTAAATGGAAAACGCCACAGAAAAGATGACTAAATTTAAAAAATGCTGTTTAAAATACTATGGCTTTAAATATTCTTTCAGGGAAGTTGTATTTCTTCGGACAATTCCTCTAGTTTCGCTGCCACTCCGAGGAAATGGCATATGGAAAAAACATATCCCTTCTTACTCTCCCAGCCCATTCAAGACAGGATATGAAGGTATTTTAACAGGTTGCTGATGCTTCACCTGAAGAATCGTCCTAATGAAACCAAGTGTTCATTCAAATGAACAAAAGCTCCTCCAGATTCTCAGGGGAGAACTTGTCGCCAGTGACCACAGAAGGTCACTGCTCAGAGGGCACCCAAACACCAGCAGGAGGGGGCAGAGTGACCAGCACTGCCCCTGCCCCTGCCTCTGCCCGCAGCGTGAAGGCAGCCTGGGGGGTGGCAACGTCCTCCTTAATCTCTCCATCGCCCTCGGCAGCAACACGAGGGCACTGCCCTGGAGGAGAGCACTGCAGACCACTCCAAAAGCCTCCCCTTCGCACGATAACACGAGATAAATACTGTCCCCTTGGCTATCCCTCTGCTCCTGCACCTCTAACAGCAGCGCCCTGAACAAATACATGAGAAGCTTTCATTCACCACATTTCTACCTTTACGTAGGATTACTCTTGCCTCTCAGCTTTCCTGTTAACAGGAAGGAAACCAAAATCTCTGAGTTTATGGCTTAATTTGCTGCCATCCGGTAGCAACCACCTGCTCCTTCCATCATGACTTTGAGACAGTAATTTTCCAAAAGAAAAAAAACACAAGTTTGCATGACTCATATTAGAGATTCCCTGTTCCAGGAAACAGTCTTAACTAAAGACTCTTAATTCTTATTGTAACAAAAGCAAGTAGTAAATGGGCTGACCAATTCCTGAACTGTCCCTAACAAGCACTCCTGAAGCCTCATCCACTGCTGCCAGGTGACTGTTATCTCCATGAATGTCCGTGGACAGATAAGACAGGGATGTTTTGTCTGTCTCCAAAAGGACACGTGGGGACAAGGTTGACCTGCCCCTCCAGCAACTGCCAGGGGCAGCCTTGATGCTCTATTCACCTGCAGACCTCCCCACAGGCCCACAGAGAAAAACACCATTAATATTTTATGTTAATAGTAGCACAATAAACAGAATGAATTCATCTGAATGACGAGTGGCTGCTCCTACTCCTGATGCTGGAGGTGTGAACACACTCGAGACACGACAGCTGGCACTTCGTATCACATTCATCTCGTTCAAAAGGGAGGGCATGAACACCCTTAGTACTGTGCAAGCATTTGAAGAAAGATGAACTTCTCCAGGCGATTTCCTGCATGTCTGTCACTCCAAAGGAAACCTGGTATGAAGGTTTCCTGGAACCTGGATATGGAGATACGGTGCAGTCACCTGCAAAACACTGTGCGAGCTGTGACATCCCCATGGCGCAGAGACAGACCCGTGCTCAAGGCATGAGTTCTAGCAGACATTACACTTCTACTTCCTTCTTGCACAAATCCGTATGACTACTCCCTCATCACAAGCTTAAAAAATACAGAAAGTTTCTTTTAAAAAAATCTATATACTGTAACAAAACAAGTACAAAATGAAAATGGAATAATGTTTGCATTAAAAGTGTGAAAAGTGTAGCTAAATATTCTCAAGCTTGAATCTAAATGCTCGAATGGCTTTTGAGAGTAGAAAATCTTGAACTGCAAACTCAGTAAAAAATAATAACTAAAATAACTAAAATAATGCTGAGCATGGTTAGCAGTTTAATGATCACATCTCCCTTCAGACTAGAAATGGGGACAACAGCTAGTAGCTGACATCTCCCTTCAACATTTTACAGCTGCTCTACAGCAAAGGCTTTAGACATCTGAATGCATGCATGCATCTTATTTTCCCAGGATTTCAAAGTCCACATCCAGGCTGTTGTTCAGCCAGTATAAATGAGTAATTCAAGTAGGGCATGACTGCTTCTTGTATTAACTTGATAAAGATGTTTCACTCGAAGTGCATCAACAGTTGTGTGAAGTCATCCCTTTCACAGGCGTACACTTATTCTGTGTTATGTTACAAGTGAAGATATAAAAAAGTATTATTAGATTTGAATTATTATAAAAATCTCTGCCCTACATACAATTAGTATATAAAAGATATTATGTTATTATTGCATTTGTTTTCACAACTCCAAAATACAATCCAATATGCCCTATTTCCTGGCTAGTAAATTAAAAATAATTTAATCAAATTGACTGCAATCTGCATTAGGGTTTTATTTCATTAGTTGGAACACGCAACTGCTTAGTGGACTGATATTTACTTTTTAAAATACACTTCTAGTTTCAGAAAATTCAGCTATACTGAAGATTGTATCATACTGGTCAAGTCTTTCAAAAGCCAATTTAAAAGAATAAAATTTAATACTATGGATTAATTTTAAACTCAGCCTTTAGCAACGATTCTATTATCAAACATGTACACAACAGCTATTTAACAATAATTTTAATGCTTGAAAAAAATATTAACCCAAGGCTTGAATAATGACATATTGAACATACTTCCTTTTCTATGATTTTACTTGTACTAATTTTCCTTTCACAACCTAGGAAGAGTATTTGGTCAATGCTAAATATCCTTTTCTCTAATCACACATCACATTAAACCTCAAAACAAGGGAGAGAGGCGAGTTCATATTCTCCTTTCCTGAAATGATTTCCACTGAATAGATAAAGAACAAAAACATAAGCACAGTTACACTACATATCAAAAACACAGCAATTAATATAATTTATAGAAAACTCCGTGTGGACAAAATGCCCAGCTGATTTAAAAGGCGATTAATTACGTCTCGCTGGAGAGTAGGATTACTGCCTATGCTACAGGGAAATTCGGAAGCAAAAACTAAGAATATTATCCAGAGGTGCTGATCCATCACACACTCTCCATCATCTTGCTCACCAATCTTGAGCCAGCCTCTGTTTAATGCTTTGGTAGATTTGATTACAGCTTTTCTGCTATTTTTCCAAAGAGAATTGTTTCTATTAAAAGAAATCCATTTTCTCAATTTTGCAAGCAAGCTTAAAAAAAAAAAAAAAGCCTACAGTAGTCAATTCTGGTATTTTACTTCTCTTTGTGTTTCAACAGTATTTCTGCATTGCCCAGGTAGTTTCATCTCAGTGAAGAAAACAAGCATAAGCAATTGTGGGGGAAAACGGGAGAAGGAAGGCAGCCTTACAATTGTTCAGATTAACAATTTGATACCTAACACTAATTTTCAGGATTATTTTCTATTTTCATGTGGGCTTTGTGTAATATTTTTAGAACAAGGTCATATTTTCCTTACGGTGCCGCAGTTACCAACGCGGAAGTTCACAAACCTGCGGCTCTACATTCCCACGAGCCCTGGGCTCATTTTCCAAGATTTCTGGACATTAGGCATCCCAGGCCAAGCTACTTGTCCCGCTTGGCACCAGTCCCAGACAAATGGCCCGAGAAGCCGAGCGGGAGAGTTGTGCGGAACGCAGGGAAACGGGGGCGAGCGGGCGGACGGGAGCCGGCTCCGACGCGGGCGCTCGGCGAACCGGCGGCTCTGTCCTCCCGTGTCCAGCCGGCCGCTTCTCCTGCTCCCGGGGCTCTTCCCCCAGCAGCACCTGACCACGCAACGTGCTCGTGGCTCCGGACAGGACAACCCCCAGGCAACTTGCTCTTCTGTTTATAGATGTAAAGAATCCATCTCTTGGGAAAAATTACATTTTTTTTTCCAGATTTGTCTACTTCATATTGAAAATCCATCAGCAATTTGAAAGCACTTAGGAAAAACAGACTTTTCATTAGCTTGCTGTGCTGTAAAGAGAGCTCAATATTAATAATTAGCAGGAGAAGAGTGTTTGCATGGGAGCTCAGGACTCAGCAAATTGCTTTGCTCAGGAAAACATTTCTGCCTTAACCAGCTGCACGATCAGGGCTGCAGCTCGAGTTTTCTCACTCAGCCATGACTTCAGAAAAACAAATTGTTTTCCTTTCCATACTGCCCTCGCCTCCAATTTGAGTGTAAATCACATTAAAGTTAAGTAACAATTTAAAAATTTAGCTAGTTAAATTAACCGTATTTTCACTATAATCTTATCACTGTGTTTCTCAAATAGATTTAGTTCTCTAAGTAGTACCAAGACTGTCAAAATATTTGGGAAAATACAGAGGGAAATTCTTAATAAAACATAACTATATGGAAATTCAGCAGTTACCTAGATAGACAGTGTTTGTGTTTATAGTTACAGTACACTGGGAAATGTCTAATATAGATACATATATATATATATATAATTAAGTGCCATATAATAAGGTGGCTGCAAGTAGGCTCCACTTCGTATAATATTCAACAGAACTGAGAAGTTACATGGCACACTATTTTCCTAGCAGAATTTTTAAAGATTTCCGCAACTTAAGACAGCAAGTACTTATGTGTCTTGCACGTATTAGTTCTATTCCTGCGCTTTCAGAGGTAAGAAAAAAATGAAATCAGTTCATACGGCACAAAAATAATTAAAAGGTCTAAAGGCTAAATGTTACTGATGTTTTCTGCAATACGAAATCTTACATGGTTTGTAGGGTTTTTTCATAAAAATACAGCTTGATTTCCTAAAGCTTCACAGATCTTTAAAAAGAACCTTATCTAATATTTCTGAAGCTGGACACCTTGAAGTCATTTGACCAAGTACAGGAATGCATCCTAGCTCAGGGTCAGCATGGAGACTACTTAGCTGAACTAAAATCAATGGATAAATCAGAATCTCTTTTGTTTAATCTTGCCTGTGAACTGTTGTTTTTTTACACAAAACCATAACTATTCAGTTGCTTATAAACTTTGGGACCTCAAATGGCTCCCTGTAGAACCATGATAAGGAACTTCTGGGGGACATTCAGGACAGTAACGCCTGGTCAGGACAGAAGTAAGGTGTTGAATATTCACTCTGTATATTTAGGACTGCACCCCAAACCATACACATACGACTGCTACTATAGTTGTATGTACTAAAATCAAAACATTTGAGTCTTTGGGGTGGCCTCTATGTTCTTTTGACCTACTACAGAGTTGAACCGTGGAAATTTCCTGACAGAAAGCTTTATATATGCAAATATACATAAAATACAGACACATACATTTAGATTATAGTTCAATTTTATACTAGTAGTAATGTTTGCCAGGTGGGTAATCGGTTAAGTAGCTGAATCCAAGGTGCAATCACAATTTCTGCATGTGCATTTCTGCACATTATTGAAAAGAGACAAAATACCAAAAGTCATGCTGTTTTCCATGAGATGCACTACAGTTCTGTTCAACAACATGGTATTTAATCAATTGTTTTGATTATTAAATCAAATTATTAAAATATGAAAAACAACCGCCATAGTCAGAACATATTATATTTAATACAACTAATACTCCATGGATTCTAGTGATATCTACTTAACATTTTATTACAAAACACACTTCCAGTACACGAACCATTTACATCACAAAAGTGGTAGTGAGAGCAATATAATTCAATTACAAAAGCTGGAAACAGTTTAAACATCATTTGAAAGTAAACAGTTACAGTCCCTTATGCCCATATCTGGGAAGCGTCCAAATGGAAGTTAAAGATCCCATGGCATTTTTTCAAAATGAGTAGGAGCTATCCCAATGTGTTGTCCAACATACACTCTCTCAATTAAAAACAGATTTCAGTGTCCAAAGCTATGTGTCAGCAATTGCTGAGAGCATATGCCTGTCAGCTTTCCAAAAATCTCTGCACCATCAGGAAGTTTCAGATCACCCTGCTTAGCAGTGTTTTTCAGATGCCACAAGCAGAGAAGATGCTCAAAACAAATGCATGTTCATAAACAGATGAAGCACAGAAGCAATAGGTGTTCTGCAAAGAAGGATACACTGGCATGCCCATGTAGATGTTTTTCTTCCCATACCAGAGGTGTTAAATATGACTTGGGTGGCCATGGGGAACCCTTCGACACCCGGGACGCTGCAGTGCTGCCCGCGTGTGATGTGCACAGAGACCCTGTGAAACACACACACATGTGCAGGCAAAGCAAAGGCAGCAGAAATACCCTCCGAACTGCCATTCCCCAACTCTTACACATTTAATGAGTTAAAAGGTTAAAAATGGCCTTTTAACATCTACATTTTACGTTAATGTTTAAAGATTTTTCTAGGCTATTTTCTGACTGAAGAAGAGAGATTTCCTTAACGCCCTTTGACGCATACATTCCCCATATTACACACAACTCCAAAGCTAAACCCTCCTTTACCAACGCTGAAGCACAGCCTCCCTCCTAGGATCAGGTACACCGCCCATGGCCAGGAAGCTCTCATCCTGAGCAAAAAGGAGACAAAGTCACATATTGCCTTTCTAAAGAAAGAGGGGTAAACTTTTAATCAGGCTTTCCAACTCTCGCACTCAAGAGATTTCCTAGGGCAATGTCTCAGGCTGCTGTTACTTCAATCCACTTTTTCAGTGTCCGTATATTTTAGATTTTGATATTACTTGGCCATATTGCCACCCTCTCATGGGATACTGTCTGGAAAAGGACAGCTACAGATTTTACTCGGCTGCCCCTGCAGTCAAGGAACGCGGACATCAACTCTACAACGGGATCTGTTAGGGTGCCAGGCCGCACTCGCAGCACACACGGACACCTCCCTCTTTGTAAGACAGTGGATACAAAGGTGAGTTAGGCCTGGAAAAATACCCCAAACCTATCCTTGCTGAAACTCAGAAAGTATTTGGCTGTGGGGATCCTGGGAGGAAGTGGGGGACAAACAGATTCACAGATACGGTACAAGATAAACTGATTTTAACACAGGCCTTTCCTGCTGCAGGTAGGTTTTAACTACAACTTTGATTTACCACTGGTACCAACCTGCTCTTCCCCACTCCTTCCTCCCATCCTGACCACTCAGCACCACCACCTGCTGCCCCGACTTGAACTTGGGATAAAACTAAAATGTTGGGCACACTGTATCCATTTCCATGGGCGCAGACCTTTCCCCACAAGTAGTATTGGGCCTTCGGTGAAGAAGCTGTGAAAGGAGAAACTGATCCGTAAGCAAGAAACCGGCCCCTTTTCTGTCAGCACCACCTCACCATTGAACACAAGCCTTTATATATGAAGCCCATCTTAGCTTAAAATGAACAATTTTAACTCCAGCTCTTAAAATCATATTCAGTGGCAAAGCAAAGTCTTCCTTCACTTTTTTAAAAAAAGGAAGCATAATGTCATTCCTTATCACCAAGGTGCCAGATATTTTATTTACGATGACCAACTAATCCCAAAATTGAGAGAGATGTTGAAATTGCACTACCACAAAGTATTCCTGCCCACGAGTCTGGCAACTTGAAAACTTTTAAGTTTAGCCTCTGAGTTCAGGCAGGTTTTTAATCCAATTCTGAAAACCACAGCACACAACGAACAAAATTCTTCTAAAAATGTGCAATTATTTCAATTAAAATCAACCTTATGCTCACATAACTCTATGAATAGTGTTTTCAGCAACTTATACAATTAGCATTCAGATTTTTCCAAGGCAAAATCTGAGAGTATGCTAGATTTTAAAAGTAATTAAGAGGCTATAAATGTTGTGTGCTGCAAGTTCTCAAAAGACCAGAGTCCTGGCAACTATCATAATCCTTTTGAAATTGTTCATATTAAGATTAAAGATCACTTTGTTCCTCTATTCCCACAACTAGTTGGTATGGTAAAAAGATCAGTCCCCCAGTTTTATATGTAACATCTTTAACATTTGCTCTCCTCTCTGTGCATGTGATTAAATGTAACATTTTGAAATCCCAAAGTTCTGAGAAAAACATAAATCCTTGTCCACAGCTGCTGTTTGACTCTGGAAACACATGCATTTTCTTTTCAAGCATCTACCATCAAAAAATCCCCAAGGACTTGAACTGCAGAACACCTGCATCTCTTCATTTAGTTCCAATAACAGAGTCTAAACTTCAAAATTACAAAAATAGATGCTATGTTCAGCTGCAGTTACATTCTGCCCCTAATTCCCGTGAACAAAAATGCTAAGAGCATGAAATCATTCAGGCAAGCTCTGTCATCGGGAGGATAAGATTTTTTGCACCAGAAGCCCAGTGGGAAATTGATAGAAAACTGGCAACAATTACAGATAAAGTACATAGTGAAATCCTCAGGGAAAGAAAAGGAAATGTAATAAGATAGATGGTTATAATTTTTACACATTTATGCCCAAACCACAAATGCAAATTGTCTTTAATTGCTACAGTATATTAAGCATTTTTACTCATTCACTGTGTCAAGTACTTCCAAAATGCTTCAAAATAGTTTATGAACTATCTTTTACGAGTATTTTTTTTAGTTACTAGCACAGGCATTCATCATTTACGTTAGAACTGAAAACTTATAAAATGTCATTGTTCTGACATTAAAAGCCAGACTTCGCAATATCCCCAAACTGGGCAGTCAAAAATAATTTAAAAAGATGTCACTGGGCTGAATTTAACTGCTAGAAAGGGGGATAGAGGAGCATATATTGGTGCATATGTACACAAACAAACACATCTAAATCTGGCACCTCATTTTGAGTTAGTTTTACAAAATAAAATCAGCTGTTACATAAAGGGAAAAAAAACAAAGCCGCTTCGGGTACACATATTTAAAACTTTATTTCCGTTTATTGGAAGGGAAAAGGCTGCTCTGCAGCATTTTAAAAATATTTTTCATTTCACAAATATCTTATTTTTCTTTATTTGTAAGGGAAGAACAGGATAAAGCATTTCCATACTTGGAAAACACTGTAAGTGGAAAAAATCAAAAATAAAAATTGGGACTTAAGAAGATTATAACTTGAATTAGAAATTTCCAAATTCTACAAGGTTGAATATTTGCCCTTCCCTGGTCACACGGCGCTCACACGGCCCAGAGAAGGCTGCTCTCCCTCTCCTTGCTCCACCAGCTGTGCCAACGTACCCTACAGGAGCATGAGTTTAATACAGGTATTTTTGTTTGCTCCTCCGCTCCCCTGCAGCATTGCTAAATATCTAAGTTGGGCTTGAAGTGAGGTGCTTACTGATAGCGTTTTTGAGTTTGTTTCCTCTTGATTTACACATAGGAAAGCTCCTGGAGCACGGCTGTGCGAGCACGGCCAATTACTCGATATGGCAAACCAAACAGAGCTCAATCAGCTCACCTCATCGAGGAAACAGCTGCTCGTAATTAAATCCTAACGCCCCCATTCATTTCCCAATCTCCCTCCTTCTCTCAAAGGCCAGGTGAAGCAAACAAGGGCTGCAGCTTGCTCTGAGGGTTCATAAATCCAGGGTTAGTTCAGAGAAGCACTAGGAAGACCTTCCCAAGCCCCAGGGTACTGAAATAATCTCCTCTCTCCCCTGTATCGTGTGCACTGCAGTTCACCTAGTGACTGGTGAGCACCTCCACTGATCTTTACACTTACACAAAGACTCCCCCGCAGCAGATTTTCATACACCAAACTAATGTACCCGGGACTAAAAGCACTAACATGTGGATTTATGTTTAAGGCCTAAAGAAAAGCATATTTATTTCCTGAACCCTCAAAGTCTTCCTCTGCCATAGGCTTATAGGTTTTCTACTGTGCTAATAACATACTTTGTGCACTACACATGAAAATGGCCTTGCTAATCACCCGCGCATGCACTTTCTATAGGTTGCCCTTCTTGGAATAACGTTTTATAAAGAGCTAGATTTCTCCTGGAAGGTTACTGAAGGTTATGCAGTATGTTACTACCAAAATCATCAAGATTTCCTCTTCCTCTTGCTATCAACGAGTAGAGAAAGAAAAAAAAAAAATCGACAAGTGAATTGAAATGAAATGCTGCCTCCATCACACAGCCTGTAAATAGACCCGTAGTGCTGCGGGGCCGGTGCAGCTGAGCGCACAGCGGTGCCGGCCCTGCTGGCTCAGGGGAACAAGGTGCAACTGCGGGAGGTGGAGGAAAGGCCCCGAAACATCTCCCCTCCAGGCAATGCCCCCTCATCTACTTAGGAAACACCTATCACTGCCACAACCTCCTTATGCCCAAGGTAGTGCGTTGGTTTCAGGTCCTGCAGTTTTCCATTCAACTTCATGGGTGTGCAGGGTGTAGCTCCAAAGGAAACCCGTCTGTCGCGTGACCACCCGCTTTGCTGACATCGAGTTTGCTAAACTTTCTGCCTCCCCATGCATGGGGAGAAGCAAGCTGAGCTCACCTGAGCTGGATGATACCGACTCAACCCTAGCCCGGGACACTGCTGTTCCTCTCAGCCCCTGGAGAAACAGCACGTTGCTCTCACAGCTTCAGCTACGGGGATGTTCTGTGTGCACCTTGTAGAGTCAGCAAGGCTGGCCCGTCCTGCCCCAACCTCTAGCAATTTGCTAATACACAGCAAATCTGGACGATGCTTTGCTTCTTTCGTTGTATAGCTTTTTCTCCATTCTTTCTACAAGCAGGGTGCACTCTTCTCCCTCCACTTCTCTGTATTCTCAATTTCTATTCCTGAACATCTCATCCACAGTTACTAGGACAAGCGTCTCCAAATACCTCAAGTTCATACCGCAAAGTCATCTCCAGTAGTACAACTTTTAACAACCCTTTAATTCCCACATGGTGTAACTTGAATTTGCTGTTAAATTATCCAGCGTAGCTTTCCTAATTCCCAGAAGGGACTGCAACTGACAGCAAAAGCATTTTTATGCTCTCATATCACTTCATGTTTTCTCTCCATAGTCTTTATAAGAGGATATCCATATCTCCTGTATTGAATTGCCCCAGTTCCTCCAGCAAGTATTTGGAAAAGCAAGGCTTTAACTAAACTCCCACTTCCTTTGTATGGATTCTGAGATAATTTCAGCATTCCTAACTTCTCATAGTTGAAATTTTTTAAAAGCTCATTTCCAGCACACTACTCTCCACATTTACGGGAACTAAGCTCTAACATATCGTTCAGCTTCTCCTCTCATTGCACTCGCTCCTAAGTGCTGCCCTGCAGACCTGGGGCTCCAAGCAGGCTGGTATCCATTCAATACATGGCCTGGTGGCACTTGGGGAGCTTTTTAAAATTTAAAATTCTGGCATTTTACATGCATCTCCATTCATGTACAAAATAAGCACCACAAAGTACTTATGCCCCAACTACTGCGGCATTATGATCAGTAAGTTGGTCCTTCACTTGATTTACTGGCTTCTTACTTCTCTTAAACATCCTCTATCACAAATCTATCAGGTATATATCGCTATGTAAATGAGCTATCCATAATACTGCTGAGCCCGAATGTATGTGACCACTGTAACCAGCATCAACAAGAACCTCCAGAAAAAGGTAGAAGATAAAATCAGTAATAATAATAAATACTATTAATATATTAGTATTATGGACATTTAGAAGCTATTTAAGCAAGGCAACAGGTGCAACAGCTTTTTTTTTTTTTTTTTTTAATCCGAATAATTAGGAGCGTCTTTTGAATCATGAATTGCTCTTAGCCAATGTTTTAGGGGCAGGGATGCTCCTGTAAGAGTCACACCAAGGTACAAGACTGCAAAGTGCTTACTAATATTACTTTATATAAGAAGGAAATACTGCTTACATATGCACATAAATATAGAAAGATGGTAACATAGTGTTACTTTTCAAGCTGGTAACATTCATAGACCACTACACATGAAAGAAATCAGAGAGAAAAATCATCTTTTTCAGGAATGTGTGTGTGTTTCATAATACTGAGGGCACCTAATTCTTTTGCTTCCATTTGATTAGGTGCTCATTGATTTCTTTCTCCTACTTTTTGATTCCAACCTCAGCACAGCAAAAGCAGAAACAATTTAAAAGATGAAAACATAATTCTTAAAATGCAATATACTGACAAAAAAACCTAGATCCATCTGTATTTCACAAACTACTATAATCGTTTTCAACTAGATAGATTTCAAATCAAAAATATTCCTTGAAACAGAGTAATGTAAGAGTACTCATGCCCACAGTCAACCACATCCTTAAACTTATCCAAGCAAGAGCTTGTAATTAACTTGCTTCCCATTTAAAAATACCACAAGGTAGATGAAGTTGAAAGTGTGCTCTGAAACATTTTAAAAAACATCTTTTTTATGCAGATAAACCAATTCTTAATTGAATCATAAATTATGCTTCAAATTCATGCAAATCATTTTGAATCCAGCCTGTCAACTTCTGTATAAGACCAACTCAGTAGACAGAAAAAAAAAAGAAAAAAAGATTAGAACTAGTATTTTCAACATGGCCTTTGCAAAAAAAAAGAGTATGTTTACAAAAGATTTTGTATAACTTATTTAAAGCAAGCAACCAAAGTTAACGCACATTTCTTAAAGAGGACATATATCAGAAACACTGTTTTTTGGTTTTGTGTCTCATAGTGAGCTAAAGTTATAAAGTGTGCAGTATGTGAAAAATACTTTGGCATTTGGCACATTTTACATCAAGCCACTCTTTTGAAAACTACATTGGATAGGAAAATGTAATGTGATACCAGCTTAACAAGAGTTTTGCACTTACCCGAATTGTGGCAGTAGTCCATACACTGTGGAATTTGGATTGTAAAGACTACCAAATCTGGAGCTAGGAGGGACTCTGGCTTTCTACTCTCATTGAGCCATTTACTGCTGTGCAAGTCTCTGGTGTCAGAGGGGCCTTGAATTAAAGGAATCAGCTTCTCTTTTCCACTGTCACCTAAGATAAAAGTTAAGACTTCTTACATCTTTGCGGTACCAAGATAATTTTTCAACATATAAACATTTTTCACTAGACCAAAGAGGACAACTATTAAAACCAAAAGTACAGAATTAAAAGAGGAAACAGAATGAGCAAGCATTTATAAACTATTAAACGGCTTCCTTAAAGTTATCTTTAATTGTCTTTATATTCAAGAGGATGTAAAACAAAGTTACAAACAAGTAAACAATTCTAATTAAAACAACATTTTCTATCTCAGCTTCATAAAATAATAACCTTAAAAATCACCATGAACTCAGTTTAGACTTAAATATACTGCATTTTACATGTTCTTAGCAATAGCTGTTTTAAACATAAAGATCACATACACTGATCGGAGAAGTTATCGTATACTTTTCCAACAACATTCTAGTAAGGAAATTTAAAAAACAATACATCACAGAGCCTCAAAGATTTCACAAAGAAAAAGAGTACTTGACACCTCAATGAAAAATGAGACATTAAAAAATTAAGATTATATCAAAATCATATTGCAAATAAAGTAAAATGCAAATATCCCATGTAATATGAAAATGTAGTTTTATTCTGGTCCATTCAGTGATTTTGGATTAATTTTTGTCTCTGCAGGAAAACCAACAGTTTTGTTTTCTATTCAGTGTCAAAATTGACTATACTGGGGCCAGACTGGATCATCCTGGCACACTCAATAATAATATTAAAAAAAAAAAACACAGAATACAAAAAAACCTCTCTGATTCATAGGAACAATGAGTAAATTCTTGTTTCAGTAACTCTCCTTGTAAAAAGCAAGGCCAATTCTCCTATACAGGCAATAAAGTTTTACATGGTCCAGCTGCACATACCTGGGGCTTTGGCACAAATTTTTATTGATCCCACGGTCCCAGAGGCACATTTGACCAATGATGTGCTGCAGTACTTCAGTTCAACGTTCTGGATTGAGCCCTCAAGAGTTGGCAGGGGATTCTTAGATTTCACACCTAATAAAAGAAAACTGCAAATGTACTAGCCTGTTGAATTTAAATATTTTTATATTCCTTCACCAAGGCATTTAAACTTAATTATACTTTAATTATCTACCTTAGATGTTCATATAGCATTTTCGTTGTGATTCACAGTTTTTAATTGCAAACGAGAGAACACTGTTTACCAATTTCTTAACCCAAACAGCTGTGCATTAAGGATGTATGGGTTTGAACACATAAGGCCACTAAGAAACTGGAATAATAAATATGTACACACACACACACATACATACACACCCTTTTGTTTTGACTTTATAAACGCCACCTCGGCTCTTCCCTTTCATGTTTTTATGATGACCCTGTCCCCGCGAGGTCTCACGGTGACTAAGTGTTTTCAGCGCGCGCGGTGGGCAGCAGCGCGGGAGCCTTCCCTGCGAGCAGCCCCGCTGGCCACGTTCCTCTGCGGAAAGCCAAGCTCAGGCCTGGCCTCAGGTCACCAGCGGCACCCGGTTTTGGTGGTCTTTGCGCGGCCCAAAATCCAGGTGAGACGCGGAGGAGAGCCCAAAACCCGGGTGAGACGCGGAGGAGAGCGGCGCCGCTGGCACCGCTTCCCAGGAGCCGCCCGGGACGGCGGCGCTGCCGGAGCAGCCCGGCCCGCTCCCGCCGCGCAGCGCTACCTGGCCGAGAAAAGCACATAAATCTCCCTGCAAATTAAAAAGAGGCCGTTTCAACACCTGTACGAAACGCGAAAGGAAAAACCAACAGAAGTTACGGCTCTCAGTGTTTTCTTTCCCCCTGTGCAAAAGCGGCTTGGAATTTGCCTGTTAAAATTAGCAAGCACCTTGTTAATTATGCAAGCATTAGGGTAATTATGGAACCATTTCCTTGCATATGTAACGGAGACTCAGTGCCAAAGTCCATAATTACGCAAGGAAACTGTTACGGAATATCGGATTAATAAATTAAAAAACGTTTTAGTAAATGTTTCAAGATAGTGGACACATTAAAGGTACTTAATACAGTCTCCAAAGGCTGAATTCATTAGTTTTTGGTATCATCTCTCAAAGATGACAATCAAAAGAACAACCCTTAACTTACATTAATTGGTATGGAAAACAGAGTATTTCTAAAAATGTTAGGAAACAGAAAATTCAGGATTAAACCTGATAATTGTGCTTAGTCCACTGTGCCTATTCCAATTCTTTGACTTTGAAATATATGTGGTAGGGCACAGAAAACCATTTGGTAACTGGACGCTTTACAGCATATCTGTACCATATATGTATTTAAGACTTTGGGAAGACATTAAAATTACTTTTGAATGAACAACACTTCGCAAAGTGGGAAGGGAAAACCATCATATAGCAGGACACAGCATGCAGTGAAATCAATTGCCACAGGAAAGTAGGTTCCCACATTCAGTGCACACCTTCCTAGCAAAATTTAACCCATCTTCTGCATTTGAGCCTGTCCATCCTTCTCCTGACGCGGAGGAAGGCCAAAGGGAGCTCTGCTGCAATCCATTCGTGCATCTGTCACCACAACACTTAATAACTTAGCTGTTTTAAAGACCAGCTACCACTTTTAGTCTGAAAAAACACGCTCATGCCCAATCTTTCCTGAGACAAGCCTCTTTAAAGCTGAAAATCCCCTTTGATCTATGGTTTTCTATCAGAAACAGCGTATGAATTTGTCAAAAGTAGATAGGGTATCAGGAGGCATTTCCCAGTCTTGGCTCTGCTTTCTGGTACTTCCTATAAATTACTTCAGAGCCCCTTGTGTTGCAGCCAACAAGTATTTGCTTTCTTCTTGCCTCTGCCTCTTCCAAAGGCCAGATTACAAGATCTTGGTAGCAGCAGAGCAGCAGTCTGATGCTGGTCAAAGTAAAGTCAAAAAAAGAAAAAAAAAAAACAAAAAAAACAGTTCACAATTTGGCCCCAAATCTTTCAAGATCTTTCAAGACTTCTCCAAACTAGTAGCTTCCTCTTACCTCTACCTCTCTGCCACTCTTTATGTCTAAAAGTGAAGGATGTGACAGCTGATACATTTCTCTCATATCACTATGGAACATTGAGTGCATTCAAAATCAGAATTTTCCACCGTGAAGCCCACTTTTATATGCATTAACCTAGACAATCTGCATTCATCAAAGCTAAACCCTTCCATGTTGTATACGTAACTTGAATTTTGTTTAATGTCATATCCGAAAACAAGGAAACAAGTTTCATGTGACTATGCTACCTATATTTGCCTCTACTCATGCCTTTTCCAGCACCAAATACTTTCTGGACTCACTGTGCAATTTCAACAAGATACAGTAACATCTCAAAGACGTTTATGTCCTATAATCTTCATGAGAAACTGTCTAAAAAGGAAGGATGCAAATTTATGAATACTTAGTACCACTACTAAAATAAATGGACTGTCTAAACTCTAAATTCAACAGAAATTTAGCATATTTGCCTGGTTAGCTCAGACCAGCCAGAGCGTCATTTTTACCCAAGCACCAGCTGGGGCTCCTGCTGGGAAGCCAGGAATGCAGAGCATCTCAGCCATGGAAAAAGCATAAAACCCTCCATAGGTGCTCAGGTAATTAATGGCCGTGTGACCAACAACTGTATTCTGAGGCACATGACACCTCTTTCCTTCTGGAGCACCCATTAGAGGGATAGGATGATCCCTTCCCTTGTGGTTTCCAACCGTTTGAAACTAAGAGAGAAAAGCTTTGGGCAAACCACAGCACAAGCACGTCCAGTCCTTTTCTATGTTGCTTTGGCATCAAATGTCAGCATCGTCCAGCTCTCAGATTTAACACCTGATACCCTAGCAGATGACAGCAATCGAGGACGAGCTGCCAGAAGAAATTATTCTGGTCAGCTTCCACAGCTCCGGACTGAAGGCTACTCACAAAACCTACTCATTAACTGTTAAAGCACTACGCAGAGCACGCAATGAGGAATTGTTCAGGAACTCAAGATGTCCAAATGGATTTTCATCATGAAGATAAGACTCTTCTTGCCAAGTTTCAACTTCCTTTGCTTCAAAGCACAAAAAGTTTAGACTTTAGTGAACCATTTATAATGAATAAGTTCAATACAGCAAAAGAGCACATTTCATTTAATCTCAGAAAATTTTTGGAAATGAAGAACCATAAATAGCTAAACTGTCCTGTAAGGAGAAACAAGCCTCATTTCCTACCTACGCATCTGGCTGTAGCTTCCGCCTCTTCCTACTCTCAATGCTTCCCAAGTAAACTCCCTTGGGTTTTTGGTCTTTGCTGGCGATAAATTCACTACAAAAAACACCAAAAGCTGTACGCATACTAGAAATATTCCCCAAATACATTTTCAGAAATGAGAATTTCAGAAATGTTTAAACAAATTAGAATTGGAAGGGGATCTCCCCCAAATATTTAAAAAATTTTTGGAAGTACTGTCTTCTTCAAGCAATTCTAACTCAGCAATTGAGCATGAATTCAAAGAGGAAGTGGTGGAATCAAATTTACCGTTGCAAACACTATCATCACCAACTAATATTGAAATGTAATTTTCAAGTAATTAAGTAATGCGTTTTAAAGACTATATATCTGTTTTTCAAAAAAAGATTCAGATCATTCAGTGAACTTCAACAACAATAAGTGAAATGGGAAAGAACACGAAGTATTCAGAAGGGTCAAACAAACCCTACGCCTACAACTCAGCAGTTGCAGTGTCAATTTCAAACAGCCATCAAATTCTGAAGCAGTTTGATAATAAATCAATCCAAAATTTATTTCCTGTGATTTTTAGTAGCCAGTTGGCACTTCCAAGCAAAATCAGGAGGCCCTTTAGGTACCAGTTCAACTTCCTTAGCAAAACTGTCACTTTACTAGTGTCAACTGGTCTGTCTTTCTTTTCATTTTCTTTCCTACTTCCCTTTCTATAGTTATTTTACCTTCTTTGGCAATCCTCCTGTCCATTTTCAGCCCTTCAAAACAAAAAGACAGGTCTCTCTATCCACTTTTTTCTCTGCATTATTCTAAGATGATACCACCGACACTTTGGACATCTTAGAAAACACTCATTACTGCATACCACAAACCCCAGGGCACAAACAGAAGTGCCTTTTGCCACTAACAAAGATAGTGGATGTCCTAAAAATTCATGAAATTTTATCATCTTGACATAAGACATATAATTATGACATTTATTGACAATTTTACGTTACGAAAAATGTTTATATAGATATCTGAGAGAAAAAAATGAATAATTTACAAATGTATGGTACTAATTCTGCTTAGTTGGTGTTTCTATATGAAGCATTCAGCTGTCCATCTATTATTGTGTCATATCAGAGGAAAAACATGAGATGTTATCTTAATTAATCTTATGTAATCTAATTTAATATTATCTAATAAATCTAAATTAAATCTAATCATGCAACAAGTCTTTTTTATTTCAAAACTTTTTGAAGACTATTTGGACAATGAAGTTTAGAGGCACATTACTTTCTTGAGTAGAAGGTTTAAAAATAAATATTTAATTAGCAGGATACTAAGTTATATGATAACATATTTCGGTTGTGTAAGACCACAAAGTAAGCGGATTTCTTGCTGTCCTTGCCCACACTTCAAAAAGCAACATTTAGACCCACCTTACTGGAATCAAGAGAAAGTGTCCCATTATTTTCATATAAACATACATTTAAGTTTTACGTGAGCAGCACACAAAAGCTAGAAGCTGGAACTGAAGCACATGAGGAACCTGCCTGCCTTCATGGGAGATGCTCCTTCGCATGGAGCTCCATTCCTGCCAAAGTGCAGCACCCACTGAGGACTTTGGTAAAGCCATACTGAACGTGGAAAGAGGAGTGGTATTTCTGAGCAACTTGAGGTTAGAACCAAACTTTATTCGCTCCTGCCCGCAGTTCGGACATAAGAGAAGACACAGGGCCCAGTTTTAGCTGGCCCTCAGTGTTGCGGATCATGTTTGAGGCGGTGGGAAGCACAAGGATCCACGTTCTTGACTGCAGCCAGTCGGCCGCAGCACGGGAGCTCGAGCACCTCTCGAAGCTGCAAAGCCCTTCTGGGGTCACTGCGGTTCCACACACGCTCAAGTCGAGATAATGACACACAGGACACAACAGTTATGGGCCAGTAAAAAAGTCAACAAACCAAGGATTCAAGAAGTTGGAAAGTGCAATCCATGCATCAAGAAGTAAGGATACTGCAGAGGTTTATAAAAATTCTGATGAACACAGGCACGCGTGCTCAGCAACGGCAGTATCAGAAATAGTCATGTGCTGTTACTTAAGGGATTCATTAATGGTCTAATTGCTTGAGTTCCTGGGGTAGGCGAGTGGGGAATGCAAGAGACCACTAGCATCTTAGAGGTGGTACATGAGGAAAGCTAGCAGGGTGCTTATAGGTGCATAAAATAAAAAGTGAGATAGCTTAGTCTTTTCCCATGTAATCTACGGCATATCGGTGTTATCTCGAGGAGCCCCCCCATCAGTTTCCCTTTCACAGTGTTTGCTGTTTGAAAGAACAGAACTCCAAGACTGGAGATCAACCCTCCGCACCCAGTTCTCCACACCTAGAGGTGACAGGATTTCACATTCTTTAAAGAGGAGTTTGCTGCTAACTAGGGTAGCATTCTTATTTGATCATGATCTTCTATACTGCACTACTTTTCCTTATGATAAAATTTCATCCTGCTCCTCAAGTGGTTTAGGATGCAAACTTGAAAATAAAATGTTCTGAAAGTTTAATAAAAATGTTTATATTTTCTTTAAATACCCAACACCACAACTGAAAATTTAAAAAGAAACAGTACATTTAGTACCTGGAATGGCAGTTTCTTATACCAGGAGGATATTAACCTTTAATCCTTGAAATCATTAAAGAAATGTTTGTAGAAATATTTTTAGCCTCTTTATCTGGTCAAAGCACTGGAAGTTAAGTCGTGTCTGTACAAACCAATCATTTCACCAGCAGTTTTATATTTCTTTAAAGCCTCATATAAAAAGCACCTGCTTAAAGTGAGTAATGGAGTTTTATATTCATTGCACTTAGGAACAGCGTATGTAACCTATTCCGTTTTCCTCCCTTGTGGAATATATTTCAGCTTATATTGCACAGCACATTACCGATGTGTATAAAGACTCTCTGATCAGCAATTTGGACTGCAGACAGCAACCTGCATGAATGCACTTTTTTTTCCCCCCTCCTTAAATACAGTATCCACTTGATTCAGCGACACAAATTAAAACCATCCTTTAAAGATGATGATCTCACCTTTGGAGTGAATATATGAAGCACATATATGCTAAGCCCATAAGGACAGCATCAAGCTACAACACATGCAATATACCCTGCACAACTAATCAGCAATAGATAGCCCGTCAGCTTTGTAGAAAAGAGGCTCATACCCAAACTTCTCCAGCCAGAGACTAGAGAACCTCCATTGGTGTGATTAACTTACAAGAGTTTAAAAAAAAATTACTGCCTTTTAAGTTAAAAAGCAAAAACGTAATTTAAACAATTCAAATGCAAGGATAGTCCTGTAGCGTAACATCACATCTCATGTTTCTTTATTACAAGTCATATTCTATCAAAACTTTAAATAACTTATTACATAAAAAGTTGTAACATATATCAGGCAGTCTAATCTGGGAAGTAATATTTGTCAAAAAGCAGTGTCATAAGACATATCCATATGACAACTTATTAAACTTACAACTTATCAAATGCTTGTGACACATTTCCTTATGATTCAACCCAAAAAAAGGTTTTCCTGCAGAATTATTTAGTACTATATCTTGACTAAAGTATAAACTTACACTAATCTCACAACAGTATTCTTCAAATGCAAGACCATTACTACTGCATTCAAGTAGGCGATAGGCATGACCATGCAGTAGAAAGCACATGCTGTATTTTAGTCAGCTGTCCTTTTATTTTGAAAAACAGTCATGAACTTTGATGGGATTATTTAAATAATGTGTGGAAAAAGCTTTTGTGTGATTAGTCAGAATCACGTTACTGTACTTACATAAATATTACATATTACTATGTAGTGCATATTACTACATTATGCATAGAAAAATACACTGGTTTCGATGCATTTTAAGTAGTTAGCAGGGCTTAACAGATTAATTTATCCTCCCAAGCACAGGCAGTAACTAGCAGATCTCAAAACCAGGCCCTCAGTTACCCTTCGCATCATCTTCCATCCACAAGTCTCTAAATTGTTAAGTTTTAAGAGGGCAAACAGAATTGCCAGAACAATTTAAAACAAGCATGCTATTACCCACCAGTATTAGCACACGTAAGTACTTACCCACTAAGCTAAACAGGAAGACGGGCTGTATTACACGGCCTTGATGAGCACCGCATGGAACCCGGCCCAAGAAGTTGTGGGGTCAAGGCAAGTTTATGGAGCCCACAACACAAGAAGTGGAAGGATTAGATATTCTAGGTTCACAGATATGAAGGAGTAACATCAGCGACCAGGGAACATGCTTTCTAACCTACTCTAACTAGGATAGCACTCCAGTTAGCTTGCTTCTAACAAATTTTCTATCTTCTCCTACGCTTAGTAGAGTAAAACTTGATAAACCTACCCAGCACTATCTTATACTATCTGAGGGACTGGAGCACTTCAAAGTTAAAATGTAATCTTGCTAAATCTTCTCATTAGCTTAAAATGAAATCCAGAGAATCTAGGTAGAATTTCTAACAACAAAAGCAACTACTAACACTTCAAAATATAGACAAGCTTCCATTTTTCTTCTAATGCTGAAAAAAAAGCATTTTTAGCATAAAAATATTATTATGAACTGACTCTTTTTACAGAATTGTTTCTTTTATCAATTAAATGCCCTTAAAATAATTTAAAATATGTACTGTATGAGCACATAAGTATTACAGCTTGGCTTAAGTTTGTAAAAAAAGAGGCCAATATAAATGCCAGCCGTATCCTTTTCAACAGAAGGATGTAAACTTATTTAGTGATCTGTTTTTCCCTTTCATCTTATCTCTAGTTTCTGTGTAGATTTATAATGCTCATTGTTTCCAATTTTAACAAATCACCTAATGGCAGAAAGGAAAATATGTTAACCTTGGAATTATTTGCAGTTGTAGAAATCCCTTTTGTCTGGCGCATGCAAGGCCTGCAATCTGTTTCAAGCACAGATTGTCTGTCTTTTGTCTGACAGCCACCAAGCTGCACAAATTACTTTCTGCCTGTTCACCTGTTTGCAGCTGTGTCTGTAAGCGAAGGATTCTGTGGCCCGACTCGAGCAGCCACGCCAGGATTGATGACATGTGCTGCTGATAAACGGAGCAATTTGAAGAAATTACTGGCTAAAGCTATTGAAAGACATCTGTGCGCGAGCCGAGAACGAGGAGCCCCCAGTTGTGTGTTTGCAACCTGCAGCGGCGGCAGCCTGTTTGAAGTGATATCCTTCCATGGGAGCGCGGGCCCCGACGCTACGTAACTCCACCATCTTTCCAACATATTTCCTCGCCCAGCCACAGAATGCTGCTCTTTGGGTCTTAAACGTGCTTCCCAAGTAGAGGATGTAACAATTAAGGCTCCCTCTACTCATCTTGAGGGAGGAACTCCTTTGGAAGCGTTTGGGGATGGCGCTCGGCCTCAGCGCGCTGCCTGGCGCCTCGGCCCATGGCCGCCGTGGGCGGCGGCAGCCTGAGCAGGCCGCGCTCCCAACCGCCCGCCTTGCGCGTTGGGCAGCTCTGCGGTGGGCCTCACCGCGTCTCCTTCCACTCAAACACCCCACTGCCTCTGTCGAGCTGAGAAGGAACGCCCCAAACTTCTGCCTTTATACTCAACAATCCAGAAAATTTCTGAACTTTGGGAATCTGGAGAGTGTTTAAACCATTGGGGGGAATATTCACAGACCTTTATTTTGAGCTTGCGAAGCCAAAGAATGATGTTCTAGGCTCTGTCAGTGTGTTTATGTACATACATATATATGTCTGTGTATACACGACGTTTTTTGGTCTAAGCCAACTCTACCAGGCTGGGGAGCTGTGTGTGACAGCCCGTCACTTCTAAGCTGCACATCATGTTCAGCAAAATAAACTCCCCGCTCCTCTGGGACACGCTCTGCAGCAATATACATACTTCTAGGTTGCCCCTCTTCTGTTTGTTTTTACACATATACATTAAATGTGTTTCAGTATACGTTCTGACAGCGTGGGCCAAAGAGGGACTCTACGCATCCTCATGCATTTTAGTAGCCTAGAACAAGCAGCAAATTAAAAATAGCACTAAAATAATTTGATACAGTAATGAGAAAAATGTATTTCAGTAGAAAGTATAACGAGACTAAAAAGGTAACCGAGTGCTTAAAGAACTTCATAAGGATATAATCACCAGCACACACACTCACAAGTTTTATATCTCTGCAGAAAAACAAATCCTTTATATGCATTTTAACCTGATTAGCTATAAACATACAGTGAATCATAGAACTCAACTATTCACTTCACCCTGTCTTCACAGCTAATTTGTGCTAGAAGTCAAGGTTCTAAGTGCAAAAAACACGCAATTGGGACTTTCATCTTGTACTACTTCTTAGTTTTAGCAAATGAAGTTATTGTTGTGATCTAGATTTCTAAAGTACTTGAAGGAAAACATTACTTTTAGAAGTATTCCTCACCAACATGGCCTACTAACAATGTTAACCATTTTCAAAATCCATATTGTGTTTGATGAAGAAAAAAGAAAAATCAATCTGCTATAAATTAAACACATTTGAAAATAGGGAAGCAAAGCTTTCAAGTTAAGTAGCTATATAAATTGGGCTTTCACATTTCAGAACCCATAAACTGGATTCAACACAGAGCTGAACTGACCTCCTGGAAAAAAGGATATATAGCATATATGCATACAATAAATCAAGTCCTTATTATTTGCACCTAATAATTATACGTCACTAATAATAAAACCCGTAGGATACTCTGGTATAGCTGATATCTAAACACACACATTACATTTTTATCTTTACCCTCTATGCATACTGTGCATTCAAGTATTTTAACGTCAGCTTTTATTTTAAAACAGCTAAGTCGTGAGAACATTCTTATGTACCACTTCATAACTCTGACACCAAGTATGTATAAAAAGATTAGCCTTTATTTGGTATAAAATCAGTTGGCAGTTTTACATCTGTGCAATGCAACATAAATACCCCAGCTGGCATCTCAGGCTCACACACATATGGACTTCAAAACAGAAACTTCCTTATTTGCAGCACTGCCAGGGTAATTTTGTATACTCGGCATACTACGGCTATTTGTCAGGGCCTGCAGGTGTGCACTGCACATAAACACACAGCTGTAGGCTCGCAAGCCAAGTGTTCCATCAAACACATAAAGGAGACCTCAGCAGCTGGATTAGTCATCCCTGCAACAGGTCCAGGGAGAACAATATGGGTTAGTATTTTTGGAAAAGCATGGATGGTAAATTTATGATTATGCTGGCCTTACCAAATAACTGCTGGATTGTGTCATTTTTATGCAATGTCTACTTATTAAAGTTTTTGTTAGAATGGCTGGAACAGACTGAATATTTTTTAGTTTTTAATATAAACAATAAGGTAGTTTATGTATAAAATAGTTTATTAAGTGCAAAATGTTAAAAGGTTTTCATACTAGCGGTTGGTTTTTGACAGATGTTACAATTATTTGCATTGGCTTTAACAGACAAATCACTGGAATCAATTATAGTTAGTGTATCATAAAACTTCTTGCTAGTTATATATTATACTTTGTCACATTTATTGTAACTACATAACATTTTTCTATCTCTGTATGTATTCAGGGCAAACTGCTTAGTCCACAGGTGAATTGCTAAGAACACCTGAAAAGAAGTGCAGAATAAACACTTTCACTCTAATCATCTTGCATGTTTATTTAAAGTTCAGTGTTTTAATGCTAAAGAAAAACAACAACTATTCTTGTCTCTGACCGTGTGGAAGACGTGCACATACATGGAATTTCATGGTGGTCATGGAGATGTTAAAAGTATTTTAATGAACCAGAAAAGGCAGTAAGCATAATTTTATACAAGTTTCCTTTAAGAAACTTCCTTCCTATGTCAAAAGCAAGAATAAAATGAATCAATTAACAAAATGACTGAGACCTTTAAGCCAATTTTCCACACATTTATCCTGAATGCTCAGTGTATGATATATATTTTAGCATTACCAAATTGCCTCAAAAAGATGAGAAACATGAACTCTCTCAGGACAGAGCCTTGAACAACTTCGTCCTTCATGCTGTGATTTTTATTCACATGCTCATGCTTGCTTGCTTCTCTTTGGTGAAATTTAGAAAACAGAAAGTTAATAGTTCTCGTATTTAACGTAAACCCTCTTTTCTGAAGATGAAATCTATTTACACACTCATTTTTGTAAGAGCTTTTTTGGTTTTCACATGCTTGGAGAGAGAAGGCGATTGCAAACATGAGTGGGGCGGCCGTTCACCTGCAGCGAGACCGCGTTCCCACATTTTTCCTGGGGTGTATCAGCCTTTGGCAGCACCCACAGCACCGGCAGAAGGACTCGCTCCCAGCTGCCGCTTCCTACACATCCAAGAAAGCAACTGCAGGATAGGAAGGAAGGGAGGGAGAGGGTTCTTAAAGGTCACTTCCTTAAATGACATTTCAAGACCTGGTATCATCCATCCAGACTGTCACTACCAAAGGTTCTGTTGGTACATTATGGTATCCTAAGATCTGATCAGCATAATTACTGGGAGTGAGGTAGCTAATGACCACACAGCGATTTCCTTATGTGGTGTAAAAGTGACAGGTCTTGCAAGCCCAGCAGCTTCTAACGGGCACGGGAAAGGCACAGCCGGCACCAGACACCCGGAGGGATGGCGGATACTCGCTACGACAGCTATTAAAACGTGTCCTAGCCAAATCAGCTCCAAAACACTTCGAAACAAAAATGGATATTTGCATGACAGTGAAAACAGGAACAGCAATACTCATTATCCTTTTTATGTAAAGAAATTTGTTCTTCAGAATCACAACAGGAAAGCCATCATTTGAAGGATACAGCTTTTTTTTGCGTTAGTCTTGGATCTACAATTTACCAAGAAAAATACAAATAAAACTTTGATCCTGTAACTACCCTTTTCTGGCAAATTGGAGACAGAGCCCGTAACAAGGATGCAAGAAGAAAAGGAATAGGCTGGAACAGACTGACAGTTTGATGGCAAAGTTACCAAGATTTAATGGCACATTATGGCTTTGATGAACAAACTACATTCGAAGAAAAAAAGGATAATTTATTATAAGTCTCTATTGTCCTGTAAGAGCTCCATAAAAAATAGTATGTCCTACTTCAGATTAAAAAAAGACTAAATCCACCTTTCTTAAAAAATAAATAAGAATTATTACAATATGCTAGAGCAAAATAAAACAAGATCCGTGAAGGAAAACTTTGCCTTTCCAAGCTACTAGAACTCTTGGCAAAAACCTGAATTTTCAGGAAATCTTTAAGAAAGTATTTTTGAGAAGACTCCAAAGCTCTTAAAAGAATCATCAGAGGGCCTCAGTATTAATGAAAACTATGCTACAGACCATAAAAGAATGGAAATTTGTATTCTTAACCGTTAGCAGAAAAGTGTCTTCAGAACAACTATGTTTAGTGGGAACATTAAATGAATGAACAAGCAGTAGGAACATTAAATGACAAGGCATTAAATACATTTCAGAGGATAAAGACTTATTTCAGAGGATAAAGTGTTATTATTTAACACAAAAGAAAATTTGGGGAAATTCAGAATGACAAAGAAGAGAACAAATCTCCTTTCCTTGAGTTTGCAGACTTTGCAGACTCAGACAGTAGGGAGAGCTTTTTTTTTAAAAAGTAGAGTAAGCAGAGTTAGGACAAAAAAAAAAAAAGGCAGAGCTAAAGCACACAAGAGAAAGAGGGACGGAGGGAGAGGAGGTGGTGTTTGGGAAGCAACACATGGACCTGGATTACACATGGACCAAGGATCTACCAGGTTTTTTAGTCTGGTTATGGTGGGTATTTCCTATGTGACTTCAAGCAAAGCATCCAGCTATAGGCATTAAAATCTCTAACACAAAGTCTTAAGGGGCATTTATTTTTTGGAATGATTTTGTTACTGTTATACAAACAACTTTCTGTATAACTAGCACAAACCTACTACAACATCAATATTATATGTTCAGGTCTAAGAGAAATATTTTGTTTCTACACAGGAAAGAAAAGCTTAGAAGAGACTGCTCTTACAGGACAAATAGAGGAAGTGAATGCAACAAATGCCAAATATCATGTTTTGGATCCCCTTTGGTCAAGTTCAGATACAGCCTTGCAACAGCAATGTTGTTTATGTATCACTAAACAAAATAAAGCTCCCAATCACACCCTGAGGTTCTCTGCTTGCTACCCAGAGTATCACCAGGCTTTTGTGCTCCAAACGGGTAGCGGCAGGTGAGAAATTCCACCTTCCCTATCTAGACCCTCTTCTCTACCTAGAGAGCTCAGGGAAGTGGAACATTGTCTAGAAAAGATCCTCTTGTGGGAGTAAAAGTGAACATCAGTAATTTGTCAGCCCACACTGTCTGGGATTTGAAGCACAGTTACAGCATCTATATCCTAACGAGCTCCTGTCCAAGACTCTTTCAAAAACCTCTGGAGTAAATCAAGTCCAAGAAATCAAGCACAAGAAATACAGCTGAACTTCTGCACTGTTTGCTGCAGATAGCATGCCCCTTGATTTTCGAATTAATAAAAGCTCGAATGTGTGTGGTATGGAAAACACCCAATTGAGAACCACCCACACATGAATACTAATGAAACACTGTCTAATACCAACGAGCTCTGCTGCACAGGAACATTTTCATGTCTTCAGAATTCTGATTCATTCGCTGAGGACTAATATCGAAGACATTCTTTGAAATGCTAACCCAGAAAGTCTTGATAATCAAGTGAATCGTGTATGTCTTATCTAACACGGGTAAATTTCAAGTTATTGCTGAAATAAATGAAGATGTTTTGCAGTTAAGTTAATGCCAACTAAGTTAATGGTGACACAAAGTATCAGCAAAGACACTCCATGACAATTACTGCAAGGATGCACTAGTTGCCTAATTAAAGCTGCAGTCTCTTCGGTGACTCTTAAGCTTCAGTACCTACCACCACCAACACCCCATCTGATGCTGTGTAAGAAGCAAAAGACTGTGTCTGTTGAAAGAGCTGTTCAACTAAACAAAGGGACGACACAAACACAAGGTGGGAGATGTGGATGCTTATCCATTTTACACTATACAACTGCACAGGTTGCAAAAACAAGATTTTGTGCAGCAGGAGTAACTGGAAAGCATTGTTCCATTTTGATTTTTATTGTAGATAAATCTTATTCTGGTAAGTGTTACAATCTAGGAGTCATCCAACATCTTGAGAAATGCATATTGACCATATCTGTACAAAATTTAGGAAAAAAAAAAAAGAAAGAAAAAAAATGATAAAGGACTCGCTATATTGAGAACTACACCGTTGCCAAAAGAGCTGAAGCAATCTTATCTAACTGTAACCAACTCCAGACCACTTTGGGCATCACATAGGCCATGCTTACTTCTTTCTACATCCTTACTCTTGCTTTTTCCCATTTTTTTCAAATACAAGCTATTTTATAGGGTGATTGTAATATGATACTACAATCATGGCTGATTGCAGTCAGAAACAGACCCTTCTAATCCAGCTGCTCTCCACTTCAACAAATGCTATTTAAAAGCTACTTCATAAAAACATTATTGCTTCATACTTAAAAGACATTAAGTCAAGATTTTGGAAATTCCATTCACTTGATTATATCAGCAAGTGCACTACATGTTAGATTTATCATTAAAGCAAAATCCAGGAGAACTGTTTTCCAGATTTTACTTAATGCTCTTATGACACATTTGGCCAATGAAAATGGATGAAAACCAGTAGTGCTTTGAAGCAATAGCCAGTAAATGCCACTGTGGTTTACCGAGAGTGGGATGCACAACATATTAGACCACAGTTAATGAAATTAAACCATTTCTTATGTTTTCAAAATGTGTCCTGTGTTACTTGTTTGGAAACTACACAACTGCTTCATCTTTGGGATTTTACTTTTTTTCTGTAGTAAACTGTATCTCTTACATCTACTGGTAATTAAATCAGTAAGTGACTACCACTGTTTTGTATTTTATAATACTATTTAAGGCAAAATAACTCAATAAATAAACTGCATGTTCTTTTTTGTTTCCACATTAAAATGAAATTATAACTTTATGTTCCTTATTCAAAGATCTGGAGAAAAGATTAATGTGAAGAAAACAGAATAAAGTATACGTATACTATCTACTTACTTGTGTAAGATCTACATTGATAAGTAGTTTCCTTTCATTATATGCCTATGAAATGTGGATTTGATGTAATGCTTTCTTTACACAGTTCAACAGAAAAAAAAAATCTGGCAAATATTTTGGTGCAGCATATTTAAAGCTTTAACTATAGCCTTCTGGTACAGTTTATTCAACAAAACAATACAGTGGCTTATTACCAAAATAAAATACTACTTGGCCTCTAATCCTCTGAAGTCTTGAAGAATCAAACAGATAATTAATGTTCAAAACCCATTTACTTCTTGAACATTTTTACTTATTTACATACTAATTATAAACTTAAGGTTAAAGCCTAGCCAAAGTAAATTCTTAGAAAGACAAGTACAGGGCTCCATTACATATTAAAGCAGTGCATGTCCTCCTCATTTACATCAACAAACCTACAAAAACTTTTTTTTTCCAATGCCAGGAGACTTAAAACATATAGCTCACAGGTTAAAATTAATCACTCTCCAGTGGTCCAACCCATTCTTGTCTCAAGAAAAGTACTCAGTTCTCATAAACCCTTCAAGGTTTCCAACTGAAGTGATTCACAAACTGTATCTCTAGTAGGTAAACCGTAACTAATCAATGTTAACTGATAAACTTTCTTAATTATCATGGTCAGGTAACAGTATAACTCACAGACAGTGAGTTTCTAACAGTGTCACTGTTAGAAACTGCCACCTTTCCTTTCATTCAAGAGGTAACGAAGTCACAATTTGACTAGTCAGTCATCAGCAGAGTGAAAGACAGGCAAGAAACCAGTCACGAAGCAGCAGATCCCATCAACATCCTGTAAGACAGAAGTCGAACAGCAACGGTCCTTCTATTACCCCAAATGAGAAAGACCAAAAAGTTGCATCATTTTGTTTGAGCTACTGTTTTCTGTTTGTTACTTAGAAACACTGTATTAAATATTTGGAAAAATACTGATGTAAAAATTTGAACTTTTCTTCTGTGGTGGAGGAAAAAGGAAAGGGTATCTTTCAGTTCACATAAAAATATTTTTGAACAAATCACTTTCTTCCCCCCCCCCCCCCCCCCCCAGATAAAAATGTAAATGGAACACAAAAGTGTCAACATTGGAGCTCTCAATGCAGCTACCGATATGGAGACTATAGTTTTTATATATATTAAAAAGAGAGACAATATGGGTTAATTATTATGCTTAAAAGAAAACTGTCCTTATTAGTAGAAGTGTTGAACAACACGGTCTTTAACACAAGTTACACTGCACACCAAAGTGGCACTGAAGCTCAGATCACAAACCCTCATTTCCATAATCATTTTCACATGTCCTGACTGCATTAAATACAGTACCATCTTAAAAATGAGAAGCAGACATTCCTTTGGAAATTAATTCAATATTTAGCATGTCACACTCAGAAAAGATCTCCTTCTCCTTTAATGCATAAAAATTCCAATATAATAAATAACTATAAGAATTTTTATTATTTAATTTGCCTTAATTTTGTCCCACAGACACAAACCTACACCACAGCTACAGAAAGATGGCACGTATGGCTAGAACATGACATTCTAAGGAGATGAGTTCTTTCTCTGAAAACAAACACACAGAGAACCTGCAAAATCTACGTGAAACCTCCTTTCCTGGGCATTTCCATATAGTTCACATTAACTACTGCTGACAGACTTTGATCTCAATGGTCTCCATCCACTTCCCACAAAGAAACAAACACACACACATCACAGAACAGATTCCTCCTTCTGGATTCTTTCTCCACAAGCAAAAAATACAGCCCTATGTCTATCTCATATATAACATATTTTATAAACTCTTTTTATATATAAACTTGAGTGCATATATGCTACTGTTGCAGAGGTTGCAAAGGAACCATGCAAGGACGATAATTAAGAATTGCTGTGAATATCCTTTCTCTTTACACCAACTTTTAAAGATGACTGAATTTTTCTCTACAGTCTATATTTGTGGTATCTCTGCTCAAAATATTTTATGTGTCAAGTTTAGCTCAAAGAGCAAAACAACCACTTGTGGAACAAAACTAAAATCATAACGTTTGTATCAGTGCTGCTCCCACTCACCAGTAACTAATATTTCTAGACGCAGGCCCAGAGTTCTCCCTACAGCAAACTGAGCTCGACTACTAAATCTTTCATTGGGAAGAAACTCAGTATCTTTTCTGTTTAAACAGCATAAACTGTGAGAAGTCACTGAAGGATTAGCAGTATGCAAGTAGACCAAGTTGAATTTTCCCTGAAGAACAGCCTACAGGGCATTTTGAAATTAAGTTTTTACTTGCATTTTCTTTCAGGACACAACGTACTCAAAAGATTTGTGTACGTGAATGGGAATTAATTCTGCAGTGATAAAAAAAAGACCCTATTCAGTAAATGGCTGATAAATTATCATAAAGAAATTTTTCAAAATACCTCTGTGCCTTGAAGAGCAGGTATATGAAGAGGGAAGCAGTGAGAGAGAGTTTGTCTTGAATTATGTGATATGAATATATATACACTAATGCCAAACTTCTTTTACATCACAATAAATTAATTACTTCTTGTAATTGTTCCAGCACATACAAAAGCCTAGCTCTCCAGACTTCAGACAATGCCATTTAATACAGAAATTTCTTCAACATACTGACCAGCATGCTTAATTAATAATTAGACATGTGCTTCAAATGAATTCCCAGAGAAAACAGTTAAATAATAACCTTTTCACAGAGTGCCCAGAGTTTTTCTAAACATTTCCTCACAGATAATGCATTTGTTACATTTAAAAAGAAAAAATAAAAAGGGAACACAGGGACTCCACAGTTCATTAAACCGCTTTTCAACTGCACATAATCTAACAAATCTCTGTTACATTCCCTAAAGGTTTCAGTAAGTCGAAAGTATTTGTGCTATATTGCATAAACTATCAATTTGCTCTTTGGAAAAAGAAAAAACGTAGTAACAGGTACCTTAGAGGAGATGTCAGGTGTGCTGCAGATCATTTACCTTGCTAGGAAAAGCTAGTACACACAAGGGCTTGATGTATTGAAGGGAAATACGAAGAAACTGAGAGGAAAACAAAGGAAAAAAGCTAAACACACACCCAACCACCCACTGGTAGAGCATTCAAATACTCAAGCAATTGAAGAAAAGGTTTTCCAAAGGAAACAAAAATCCCAGAGGAAATGAAAGTGGAAATGAAACCAAAGGAAGAGGTATTTGGCTTCTACGCGCTAGGAAGAGCCTAGAGCAAGAGCTGATGCATTAAAATAAAAACTTGAGATCGCTGTAGAGTGTGATAACAGGATCACTTTCTCAATACATTCAACTCCTGGTGACTCTCCCTCAGGGCAGCCCTATCATTCCCTCTGTCTTGAGTTGGCTCTAATGCTCACGTGGGCATTATAGCCTGCATAAATGGGCTAAATTGGCTGAAAAATTACCCTGAGGAGAAGGAATTTCCAGCTGGACCTGCAAGCTGCACCAACTGCTCACATACCTGCTGGATCATTAGAAGGTGTGCGAAAGCTGCTGTCAGGAGTGAGGGGAAAGGCAGGACTGCCCTTTCACACAGTAGTATGACCACTAAAACTAATAGGAAATCACATTATTTCTAAGACAGTGACGATGAGGTATTAAAACTCTTCTATCCCTATGAAAACACTTGCAAAGTCTGGCACCAAAACTCTTTAATAGAGTATATGAGAATAAACAGGTGCCAAAAGCTTCAAAAGGGCTATTTGTATGAAGTGGGTTCAAGTTCAATGTGCCTGTTCCCTGTTTAGACTGAAATACAGTTTAAGTAAACAAACAAACATATGGCTCAAAACCATGCGAATTAGGGGAGGCCAAGGGGAGGACATAAGGAAACAGACGTATGGGCAGGACTGACAAAGATGGCTTTGTATTTTCTGCCTTGCATCTCAGCAAAATAAAAAAAAACAGAGAAAGGTTACTCGACCATTGCTTCAAAAATTTGGTGTTTGGACTTTGCTTTTTCTTTCATAAAATGAAAACAAGATAAAACAAAAACAAACAAACAAACCCCACACACACAAAAAAAAACCCACATGCATTTCTTCTCCAGGAACCTGGAAAAGAAAATTACAGACCAGGTGTTCTCAGAAGAAGCTCAGCTGCTTTGGATACTCAATGATGACAACACAGGAGAAAAGAATGGGGGATAAGAGACAGAAACTTAAGATGAGACAAGTCCCTAAAGAACAAAGGAAAGCAAAAGACAAGTTAAGGCAACAAAACTACAGGAACTGTACAGAAAGTCTCCCCTACACAACTAGAAAGGAGAAGAAAGAAAAAGAAAGAAAGAAAAAAAGACAGAGAGAGCTAATAGGATGAGTAATAGAGGTTAGGATAAAAATGCATGAAAAAAGTTTGAATATTCCTTTCAATTACAAGTAGAAAAATGTAAAATAGTGCTGGTAATCCAAGTAAATCAACATCTATATACAATTTACATGTAAGAAAAAGACAGATCCACCTTCAGCATCAAGTAACCAAAGTAGCCACCTGTCCCCATGCTAAGTTATAAGTATTTCACTTATTGTTGCTGCTTATCACCTGTTGAAAACAACAATTTCCTATGAAAAGCCACTATATTGGCAAAGTATCATGACTAGTTTTCTTAGAATCCCATTGGACATTGAGAAGGAAATAGGGAAGTTCCTCATATTGAATTTTGCTAAATAAATGATTATTATTGAACATATATTCATTACATATAATTTCAGACTAATATCCTAATTTCAATTCACCCATTTTAGGACAAAAAAAATCCCTGACAAATAATTCCCATTCAAAACAGTGATGAAGAGTGTAAGAATGGCAATGCCAAGTTAAACCAAAGGTCCACCTAGGTCTCACTGGTAGATCTAGCTTTTAAATTTTCTTTTTAAGCTATAAAAAGTATGGTTTATACATTGCTATCTTCAGCCTCCTAAATGCCATATATAAGATGTATATTTATTTCTTTATATTTTTACTCACTGTACTGTTATCAAACATGGAAGAGTATCATTCTTATTGGTATAACATCACATAGGATGCCCCTGTCAAGTCCTGGCCCCGAGGGTCCCTGCATTTTTTCAGTATCCCTGTTTCTAAAGAGCGAGCTTCTCTTTGTGTTTCTTGTCCAAATATACATAATCCTGAATTTTAGTGCATCCTATAACCACTGAATTCAAACCTTTCTGTGCAACTGCCTCATTACGATCATTTATCGTTGCTCATAAACTGTATACTATGTATTTTGTAATGAATAATGATAATGATTTTTTCAACACTTTTGTGAAAGCGAGTATTTCACCTTTGAAATGCCAGAATACACTAAAAATCCTGAAATAATAAAATACAGAAGTACACTTAACATGTTCTTAAATACAGTATTCATAACATTATACAAATGTCACTAAACCATACAGATGTATAGGCAGTCCTGATTCAGGTAAATGACATATTAGCATGAACAATCGTAAAAACTGCGTAAGGAGCAAGAAGCCCATTTAATGAAAAAGCATGGAAATGTTTCCATATGTTTTATGAAGTATTCTTTACCCTCTAAATGAGCACATTCAGATTGAGTCGCTGGCTTTGTTTCAGAGAAACCCCATCTGTACACTACATCGCTTACAGGCACATCTCAGTCATGCAATAGCTATGTCACAGCTCATATATCAAATAAAAATCACATTCAAGGCCACACAACCTTATAGACCCAAAGTCTTCCATTCTATTTAAAGTAATTCTAAGAGAGCTCTTACTGCACCTCACTGCTGATGCCACGTGACTTTTGTTGGGAAACAGAGTCCTACAACTTAAATATCAAACAGTTCTTAACGCAGATGAGAATGATCTAAAGGACAACTCTATTGTGCTTATAAATTCGGGAAGTCTTTTTTTATAAAGAAACAGGTGTGGAACTAAAAGTATAAAAATAGCAGCACTGCACAA
Source organism: Tinamus guttatus (assembly GCF_059628265.1). Lineage (NCBI taxonomy): Eukaryota > Metazoa > Chordata > Aves > Tinamiformes > Tinamidae > Tinamus > Tinamus guttatus. Next base: position 1,818,600 of record NW_028289044.1, read on the forward strand.
CATTATGTTGTGCTGCAAAGTGCCAGAAAAAGCACCGACAGCTCCCAGGAGGCTTAAGGAAGTCATCTGAGGAATCCAGATTCCACGGCTAACCGAGCTGGTTGCCCCTCACCAAGGACAGGGAAATTGAGTAAGGAGTTATTTTACCTTTCCAACATCAACGGTTGCAGTGCTAGAGCAATCTCAAGCACAAATCCAAAAGTGAGGTTAGCTAAAGATGTAAGAGGCTTGTATCCACATTAGCCACGTTTATGGTAGGCCATAAGCCCAGCTTTCCTCTGGACAAGACATTAGCTCTTTTAATAAATCAGCAGTATGAATAGCCATGTTGGAAATCTTTGAAATGACACAAATTCTCCCTTAGTGACCATCTGAGGCAGGGAGAATCCTGCTGAAATTATTTCTCCATTTCTTTTTTCCTTTTTCCTCCTACTATCAAGAAATTGCCTTTCACACAGAAAACTTAAGCAAAACATAAAAATACTTCATGTAATAAGCTAAATGGAAATGCCTAACAATGAATAGTAATAATAATAATACTGAAACATTACATTTTTCAGTTACCACTCATAAGAGATAAACCTATTAGGTTAATATGCAATAGAAAGAAGCTTCATATTAAGAAAAGATAAGCATAATAAGATACAATTAAATGAAAACAATAGCAAATCATACAGCATAATTTGGCCCCCAAAACTAGCAAGGGTCAATTGTGTTAAATAGACACAGCCTGATCAAGAGCCTGGTTCAGAAATCAGCTGGCTCCAGTTAGAGATCTGGGTGAAATAACATTTCAAACAGAAAATAATTCCTGAAGCATCAAGTAACACAGAATGAGGAGGACCAGAAGGAAACCCTGTGATCAACCAGCTGCAATTCTCATAAAATACAGGCCACAGGGTTTCCCCTGCTCTACTGAAACACCACCATGAATCTAACAAAAACTACCCCTTCAGTTTCAGTGAGTTATTTCAAATATTAATTATTGTGAACATAAAAATGAGTCTTCTCACTGGAATTTGTTTTGGCTACTGGAAGTTGTTACACCTTCATTTGTTGGATCAAAGAACTTCATTTTGAATAAGTGATGCAGTTGCCTGGCATTCCAGTAGATTAGCTTCTTACAGAACATCCCTTCCAGTCTTGCAAATAATTTCTGCTGAAAGTCTCAGCCCTTGCACCAGCTAAAAAGATCACTGGACTTTCACAATGCCAAAATGATGACTTTAATAACATTCTGAAGGTCTTCAGTTAAGTTCTTCATTCTGTTCTTCAAAGCATTGCGTGGGACAAGACAATATACAGTGCAAATCTTACATAGAATAATCAGAGCCAAAGCTTTTCTCATCACTAGGCTCTTTTAAAATACTTGGTTGATAGGCTTAAAATCAGTGAGAGCAAAGATGAAAAAAAATAACAGCAAAGACTTAAACGATTTTCCCACTTGAATACCAAGACTTAGTCAAAGTACTTCATACTTACTTAGTACTTTGCACAGTACTTACTTAGCACATATTTAGTATAGGCAAAATTCAATCAAAAATATAAAATTCTTTAACTCTTCTATTTAAATATTAATTTCAATTACTTAAGAAAATGTTTCTTGATGCTACAGCCACCAAATTCTGAGCTGCATCTGGTAAACTGTGTCAAAAAAGTGGTTTTGAGTCACCCATTAGGCTGCTTTGGCTCTGAACTGTGATTGCAAGTGCAGTTGCATTAAGAAGAAATTTTATGTTTGACTAAAATAGAAAAGCTGTGTATTACCTTAACGAAATAGAATACGGCACCCAAGCACAGAATAAAACTGAAATGGTTATACTGAAATGAATGGCCTGTGTTTTTCCTTTAAACAATGAAAAACTAGAAAAAACTATACTGACTATGATGTGTTCATACTGCATCATTAATGAAAAAAGTTTCTAAACTATAAAAAAAGGTTATGTATTGTTCAAAGCCATACTTTACCTATTATATCTTTACTACCATTTTGGGCTGTGATGACAAGTCATAGCACAAAGAGAAAAGAAGGTAGTGAGCCTTGCTGAGGATGCTTGAAAGATGCTTGATGAAATTTTCCCAAAATTAAAGAACAAATTGCAACTCTTTTGACCTTTTTGATTCAGCATGATTAACCCACTACATGAAGAAATCTGATGCATCTCCACTTGAGAAAAGCCAGTATTCACATGGCTAAGTGATTAGTCACCTCAAAACCATCTCTCACTCTTTAATCTACTACCATAATCAAATTCAAGATTTTATCTCCAAATGGAAGTCTACCACCAGTTGGAGCTCTGCTCACTAATACACAGAATAATCACGTATTAGAGATCCCCTCCTTTACAATCCTCATATGTTCTGCTTGTACCATGCCATCCAATTCCCTCCTGGAATCATCCAAGGTCTTTTCAATTTTCTATCACCTCAAACAACTTCTCTTGTCTGCCACTCCCTGAAAAGTTTTCAGAATGACTTCTCCGGTTTTTCTGTGATCTATCATAAAAGCATACTTTCAAAAATATGTAATATGGATTGGAATTTGAAATAGATAATATTCAAACACATACTCAGACTAGCATAACAAAGTTTCCCGTTTCCATGAGGTACAAACCTGTAAAATACATAGGAACAAAACGTGCTACAAGTTCAGTTGTATGTAAAATGCAAAGTGAGGGCAAGAGATGCATCACTGAAATTATGTCAATAATTTGGTTCCATAATATTCCCTTTTTGAGCTAGTTCTTTTCTATATGTAGGTAAGATTTTGTATTTGCAAAAAAGTTATTACAGTTTTTGTGCAAATTTACAGACGTTAAGTTTTATGAATTAAAGTAGTTGTTATTGCTGAGTATGGTAGATGCGCTACCTTGGTGATAAGCACAAATCTGCTGGCAAGCTGTGTTTCATTGATAACATATGGGATACTGCAACATATGAATGGATAGCAGAATAAAAGTGATCCCAGTGGGAAAGTAGCCTGGACATGAAGTACACATCAAAGCAAATTTTATAAAAAGCTCTCTTGAAAGACAGAAGATCAAGTGCTTAGCACTTTGGTGATCACAGCCACCTAATCTAAGCTCAGTGGAGGGAATTCAGAGGTAACTGATGAAACCAGGAGCTAAGAGAGCTATAGCAAGATGCAATTATATGAGCTTTCAACAGAATTGCAAATGCTGTTATGTCAGTGCCTCAAAGCCTTACTTAAAAGCATCTAGTCCACCTAAAAAGAATAGACATAAATATCTACAGATTCCTAATGTCTCTGAGGTCACCTTGTTTGCTGGAACAAATAATATATTTTTAGATGCAATTTCCTATGACTACAGCAAGAAGAGTTCGCTTCACCCCTCTGAACTGTGTGTTCTTAGAACAAGGGCTACAGTCCTACCTGGAAGCATTCTCCTTGCCAGTTAAACTGAAACCAAAAGACATCTGATGCATCTCAGTGCAGGTCACTGAGCTCATGTGAACTCTGCACACAGATAGCGGAGATGGGATTTTTCAGGAAAGGTCATCTTGGAGAAGACAGTGAAGAGATAGAATCATAGAATGCTTCAGGTTGGAAGGGACCTCTAGAGGTCATCTAGTCCAACACCCCTGAGAGAAACTTTCCGAGAGATAGATGAAGTGAGAATCTCAAGGACTCCTTGGCTTCCTAAAAGATTTAGCTGGGACTACCCTTTAACTAAGCAGAGAAACTAGATCCCTCAGCACAATGAAGCTCTTCTGGCAGCAGCAGGTTATCAAATACATATCAATGCCTTGAAGGGGAGAACTTGACAAAATTCCAGGAAAAAAAAATCAGAAAACCCTTCTTAGCAATACAGATTTGAAATATTGCTGTAACACTGAGAGCTCATTTATTTTATAACTTATAAAGTACATACTATATTATAATTATAATTTTACGCTATTTTCTATATACTCAATCTTTTGTTCAATAAAACTGAGAGAAAACCAATTATCAAAATCCCAACAAGACCAGAAACTATCTTTAAGAAAAAAACTATTTGAAGCTTCTAAGCAAGGAGCATCTTGTCAAGTAAGCAATACCTGATCAATCAGATCCTGTAGAAAAATGGCTCAACTTCCAAGCAGCTACTCTATTTTTTCGTGTGCCACTTTCAACTGGATCCCCCCTCCCACAAAATCCATCATCTCTACTGCTAGGGAAGCTGTTTCTTCACATCATGGCTTTACCTAAGCCATTTTCTACAACCAGAATTGAGGGTAGGTGTGAAAAGGGCATAAGGCACAGAGGAAAAATCTAGTAATTCACTCCTGTTTTTAAAATAGCTCTACCAAGTAGAGCCAACAAGGATTCGTAACCTGGCTGTTCCACTGCTGTACATAGTTCTGCACCATTTCATCCCACCTTCCTCTTTCCCAGACAGAGTTTTTAACAGACCACTGTTGGAGAAGGGACTGTTATTCAACACTATGTCTTTAGATGAGTTAAAGTATATTCACAACTGATCCAACTTTTCAATACAGCTTGTATTATAGTTGAATATTAGATATATGATTGTGTTTTTTACCTTAACTTTTCAGCAGCAATTGACAAATTAATTTTGCTAGGATACAATTAAATCAAGAATAATCAAAGTTAATGGTGAAAAGGCTTGCTGATATTAAGGAGAAAAAAACTAAAGGGGAGAAAAAACAGAACAAAGGTGCTCAATGATGAAGCAGAAATACGTAGAATACACCTGGCATCATGTATAAAAATAACAAAAGAGGAAAAGATTGAGACGTACAAAGAGAGTGAGGATTTAAAGAAAGAAGCAATCAACATAAGTGTAATATCTGGATTTGTCTATCATGTTACTCCCAAAACAAAGAAAATAAAGATGAAGCCAGAGAAAGAGACAAAGAAAAACAAAAAAAAGAGAGAGAGAGAGAGATGAAAAAGTAAAACGCGTATTTGATTTGATCTGTATCCATACCAGCCCCATGATGTAATCTCAACAGAAAGGAACTAAATTCAGGCTGGGGATGGTGCTTATTTAGAAGACCTCCAACTAAAACAAAGGTGTTTCTGGAAATAACTCTGATTACTTTCCCTGAGTCAACAGCGGCCTCGGTTCCAAGGTATGTTTTAAAAGATGTTAAGCAGATGCAGGAGTTCTTACTTTGCATAACACAAAGCCCCTCAAACTGAGCAGCTGTGGTTTTATATACATATATATATATACACACACATATATATATCTCTGTGACATCTCCAGAGAACTATGGCTTTTAACATTTCACATACAGTGTGGCCGACTATCTTTATTCATGTTAAAAAAAAAAAAAAAAGTGCAGCAGCAACACGGAAAAGCAAGAAGCACTTTCTTACAATAGTACAAAACTTCAAAGTAGGATGAAACATTTTACATCCACTGCGTCATATTTAATTTCACTATAACCCTTTGCCTCAGCTTTTTCTTTCATACAGCAGAAGGGACGTTCACTGTCAAGTGACAAAATACCATTTCTTCATTTATTACTCAGTAATTCCTCTCTTTACAAAAAGCAAAATTAACACTACAAAATGCTAAATTTTAAATTGTCTTATTTACTATAAAATCCTGATAATTATTTTTTCATAATTTTATCTGCTTTAGCTTTACTATATTTTTATGCTACCATTTATTTCTAGCACTGGCAGAGTTCTAACCCCTCTTTCCCCAAAACAGCATTTTACCCCCACAATACTAACTTAAATGATTCATTGTCAAAGCACCAATTTAAGTTTGGGTTAATATTTCACAGAAAAAAATACTCTTTCTGTCCTACTCCTTTAAAAGACTAGTGAACACTTGAGAGGAGAGAAAAAATAAAGCATTCTAGTTTTCCTTACTTGCTTTCCTTTCCTTACTCTATTTCCTTTACCTGGCATCCATCGAAAAGAGTTTATTACTGTCTCACATATAGTAACATTTGCTGAAATTATCTTTTCTTTATTAGAAGTAAGTACTTCTAACATTCCAGAAGAAGCTTCCTAGGATACAGAAGACATTACTGATACATCTATTATTTTACTATATCCTTTTCCTTACTGTCTACCTTGCTACACGTACCTTGCATAAATTTTATCCTCTACCTACCAAATTGACAAGATATGCAGGAAGAAAAAAATCTATTCTTTATTGCAATGGTCAATTAATCACTCATCATATAATACGCACTTCTACTTCTTAACAACTCTCCCACAGAATATCTTACCAGAGAAGAGCATCTTTTCCCTGAATAACCATGAGATTAAAAATTAGGATTTGGATCAAACATCTCTAGGTTTAAAATATTCACGATGTTATAAGGGCCTAGTTTAATACAATAGCAAATAATTTTGGGCTTTATGCTGGCAGTTTCTTTCACAATAAACAATAATGCAGGATATTATCGTTGCAAACAAGGAAAAAAAACTTGCAAAAAATAATGGGAATTTTCATTAACATTCGAGTTTGTTACATAAAAGTTATTTTAGAATATGTTAGAATTTTAAAGACTATTAATCCAGTAGGTACTGTTACAATAGAAATTTCACGTAGCAGTACAACACTTGGAATCTGCTTACAAGATTCCTGCTTTAATTCAGAAGAAACACATTACACAGACTCACTAATCTCAACATAGGCCTTTAATATAACATGTATCTAAACAGAAAACATGGTTCTATTATATAAATATATTTTAATAGTTTATAAATGTGCCTACTCATAAATCAATATACTTTAGATTATCTCACTGGTTTTAAATAAGGATTACTACTACAGCACACATTCTTACTACCAGCTTCACAGAAACTCCTTTAATTCTGTAGTACTATTTTTTCATTCCTTTCACATCCCATAATAACACATTCCTTTCAAAACATCCTTGTTGATATTTCTTACATCGTCTAGATCAAAGCTCTAATTACCCTGCTGCTCTTCAAACAGTCTAATTTCTTCATTTTGAGTAAGAGCAGAAGGAAATGCTGCAAAACTTTCTCATTTCTTTTACGGATATACAGGTCGTTCCAGGATCACAATTTATTTTTATTAAATTTAACTCCATATCACCAAAATAAATCCCACGTTGTCATCCTAACAATAGTTCTGTCCTGTACAACACTATGAACTGAACAAACTATTTCAGTCAGACTGAATGAAATGCATAAAAGAACGTGGCCAAACTACAGTCTTTTCCGTTACTTTTCCCTACTATGCACAAATCTTGGGATGGCTGGGTAGGTTTTTTAAAAAAAAAAAAAAAAAACGGAGCCTAATTTATGTAAGTGACAATCACCATAGGAAAACTTCCACAGAATATTCCCTCCTGGATATGAAGAAAGCTTGAACTCTTAATTCAGTCACTGATATCTGCGTTGCTTCCTCATCCCCACATCCTTGGTACCTGCAGCTCAGAAAACAGGAAGATACCCAGGCACTTTCCACCACAGCCTTTTCTCAGCCACAACAAGGCACTGCTGTCCACATAGGAACTTTAATACATTTATCTACCAAAATGATTTTCCTATCAAACTGTAATGTTGTCAATATTAAAATAATTACATTATTTTAATGCATATACATGGGACTCACCTGAGGATGACTTTAACATTAAAATAGGGCAGCCTGTGTGTATGAGAATGCTATACCTCAATTTTACACTCCAAGATCAGGATTTGCTATTAATTTGTTTACTGTTAAATCTGTTTTACATGTATATTTACTGCAATAGCGGCATTATCAAGCAGAGCTACAGAATGTGATCACATTTAAGATTTTTAAATAGTAACTATTAAAGCCCAAGAAATGGGACTCAGGACCAAGAGCCTGTAACAGGCAGTTTTAGCAGCCCACACAGCTTTGTGGACATTTTAAGATGAAAGGAGGTCCTACAAAACCATAAACAGAAAACATTACAAAATATCACTGTCCGTAAAATACTTATCATTTAATTTGGTTGTGCTATAGCACTTGTATTTTCATTTCCCTCTCAAACATCTCACTACATAAAATGACCAAAAATCCCACAAAGTAGGATTCTTTAATCTAAAGAGGAAACGAAGAGAGCGACATCTAGAATTTCCACAACAGTCAAACTACCACAAATGAAAGGACTAGGCTGGAAGCGTTCAATGCCATACACTAGTACATTTATTAAGCAGGTGACTAGAGACTCAGGATAATTCTAGCTAGCATGAGAATCAGCAGGAAACAACAAACTGATGAAACACGCATGGGAAGTCCTGTTCCACTGTAAAAGCAGTTGATTTTTGTGGTTTCCTTACTTGAATGACTTTGATTTTCCTTTTATCCAGAGGAAACAAAATGTGTTTGCTAGCAAAGTAGAAAGAAAACTGTATTTTCCAGTCTCAGCTTCCACTGGGATTTTGTACCCCTTCAGCAAAGAACTCAGAGCTAATAGTAAAAGATCGCCTAAATGACAGTAATAAGTACAAATACAGGTAATGGAGTGTGTTGTTTTCCTGTTAGTACAGAACAAAACAAAGTTGTTGGTTTATTTGTTCCTAACAGCACCAGTGCTGATCTTTAGCTCTAGCTAGAACTCTTACGTTTTGTTTCAACAGTAAAAAAAGATGAGAAGAAACAGTTTAGCAGAGAAGACAGTTTTCAGTTGATGTTGGCACCTATTCTTATTCTGAAGTTCTTTTCCAATAGTCCCATGCAGAATTTTAACAGCAGCTGAAGGAATTAGCTGTTGCTGCAACAGCTGAATTTCCTGTAAAGATCTCAGTCTCCCCAAAAGGGTGAAAAATGTTCCTCATCAAAAAAGATGTCGACAATTGGGTGCCAAATACAGAAAGGACTGACGAACGCACTCAAGTTCAGCAAGGAACCATCCACTGGTAGTGGCTGCAGCACCTGTCCAGTGAGGAGATGCTGAGGGATTTGGACCTGCTCCGGCTGGAAAAGACGTTGCTTTGGGGGCTTTCAGCATGTCTTGAGTAGGTCATAACACAAATGGTGCTCAACTCATCACAGCAACTTGGTCTGATCCCACAGCTGACTCTGCCTGGAGCAGTTTTGGCCTAGAGACCTCCTGAGGTCCCTTCCAAATTGCATCTCCTATGATCTTACTACTTTTTGCCAAGGGTGAAGCAGCAGTTTGCTTTTGCTCTTCAGAAAAATAATGTTCATTGCTGCACATGGTGGCATGACAGGGGTTAATACTTCCATTATAGAATCTTTTCATTTCAACATAGGCATTAGAAAGCACCTTCTCATTCGGGATTATTCTTAGACCAGGATCCACCAACAGGTTCCTAATTCACAGCAAGTTCGACACTGACTTCTCTGGGTCTTCTCCGGAAATTGAAACTTTCTGTTATCTCTGAAGCTTTCCTGTGTGTTTGCTCCAACTCTCTGCTCTTCTCAGACATCTTCTACCTCACATTCCAGCAGCTTAATCCTTGCGTGCTCAATTGCTCTTAGAAAAGGAGCCATCTCATTTTCCTTCTGAAGTTTTCCCCTAAAGCAGGGGAAATGGCAGCTAGAACAAGGTAAAAAGGGAGCCTAGGTCCCTGCTGCCCAAACACACCTCGCTTAATAGAGCACAAAACAACATAAAGCTACCAGCTGAGCAAACAAAACAGGTGTTCTCAGTCACTGCTTCCATTGCTGTTTGTGCAAATAAACTACAGACCCTGGGCAGTGCTATTTATAGCTCTAGGTTTAGGTGTCTTGTTTTTGGTAGCCCACCAACATACCCAACAAGAGATCACTGTTAATTTCAACAAATATACATGCTGAACTGAGCTCTCCTGCAGCTCTGAAACTTAATTCAGCTTAAGTTTGTATATGTGGAACAGCCTACTGCTAACACTGCTCCTCTTTTCTATAGATAATCTAATCATTATTTCTTCATCTTCATATTTAATTTTAATTATTCCTTTTCTCCTTGACTGTATTGTTGACCCTGTATATATGTTCACCACAGCAGATACTTAAAAACACCTAAATGTAATTTACACCTAAACACCTAAAACTAATTTAATTATGTTAGACTCTTTAGAAAGCTGTTACGGATAGTAGTTAAGGTTGTATGAGTGCCTCAAAAATTCATATGACTGTTCTTTCATTAGAATGGGCTATTTTCCATTTCAAAGTTCATAAGTATATGCTACTTACACTTGAAAAACAAAAAGGTAGCTATAAATATAGACTTATATGCACATGTCTTATATTGGTTCATCCTTACAAGCAATTGAAAAGTCATTGCTTCAAACAGAAGATTTATTAATATCATATTCAATGTGCTAGACACTATTAAAGTGATAAAACATACCACATAGTCCGCAGTCAATATGGCTAAGTCAGTTCAGGACTTAGGAACATACCTGGAAACATATCTACAGCAAGAGAAAGGAAAGACTGTATACAACCATATCGAGCTCCAATACTTAAGAAAAAAAATGCTTATGTTGATTATCTATACTTTATATAAATCTGAAATTAGAAAGCTGGTAATCTCCCAGACTTTCACATAAAAATACAATGCCTAAAAATAATACTAGTTACATATTGCATGCAGAAGCCTACATGTGAGACAGCAAACTGTTTATCCTGTGCCCGCTTCCCAGAGCTGTGTCCTGCCACTCCCAAGCATTCCCCTAAGAGAATGCACTCTTCCACCTGCATTTTAAACACACGTTCAAGTCGGAGTCCTCAGAATGGATGCCGAGCTTGGCCACCTTACGAGGAACAACTGTTAGGAGAGATTAAAAGCCAGCACATTGCAAGGAAGCTATTGGAGCCCAACAACCTGTGTTATCACTAAACTTGGAAATGTTAGGGTTTTGTTGGGTTTTGGGGTTTGGTGGGGGCAAAGGAATAGGAGGAAAAAAATAGTTTTAAAACAGGAGTATTAGAAAAGCAAATCACTTATTTCAATCTTTTTCCTAAGTGGTTAAATAACTATGCAGCAGCTCCAAGACCCTTTTTATACGTACACCTGGGAAGAATACTGAATCCTGTTACTTTCCTCAGCGTTACCCTGATGTGGTTTAGACCAGATGTTTAAATGTTACAGTATGTACATTTTCTTCTCTTCTTCCAAGGCAAAAGCAAAATAAGAGGAATATTTGACTTCACTCCACAAGAGACCTATTTAATAGTTTGGCGGTTATGTAAGTAAAGGTAGCTTGGCTAAGTCAATGTTGACGACATACAGAACGACATGATCCTAATGAGTTGGAAAATATTGGCTCTCATGAGATTCAACCAGATGCTACTGCGCTGAGAAAGCTACTGTATTATTGAATTTCATTTTTATGAGGTAAAATTTATTATTCAACCATTAAGGTATCCCACATGAAATCTTGCATAAAATAGTTTTACAGTTACTTTCTGGAAAGTAGATTTTATTTTAACTTTAAGACATCATTTACATGAGGGATTCAAATGCCTATTTGATCACCTTCAATAGAGAAATGTAAGGTCTGCAAGCAATTTTCCCCAAAATACCAGATTAATGGAACTGAACTGTCAACAAAATAATGAACTACCTGAATAGGACAAGGAAAAAGTGGTAGCAAGTTCCAGTTTTCCAGAGTAAACTAAAGCCATGTGTGACTGTGTATATGTTTTCTTGGCAGGCTGAAATGGTTAGAAACTAAGTGCTTCAGGTACTTACTAACAAATAATGAAAAAATACAGAGTATAATTATACCACAGGATTAACTATGCTAAACTTTTAGAAGATCTTAATTGACAATATTCTAAAATGTGGGTTTTTATATACTTATTTTTGAAAAAGTAAAACGATCAACAGCACTCTACTTACTTGCAAAAATGTAGAATGTATGATGAATTTCAAATTTCTGCATGACTAATGAACCCTGTGCAAAATAGGGCTGCTTCCCAAGCATGTGCAAGCATAAGAACTAACATACTATTTTGTATAATACTACTTGTGCTTATATACTTAAAGGAAATATGAAAATAAGGGAGAGGAGCAGAATGACCAAAAGAATCACCAGAGAACATTGTCTGGCTTGACAGCTTGCCTTTGGCTTTTTTCCCACTTTATGTGAGACACAGTAACAAAAATAATTAATAATGCCTTTTTCTTGGTCCATGTAAAAGAGGAAAAAAAAAAAAAGTTGTTTGCAGCTGTTTTATGTATCCATTTCTCATTTTGCTTTTTATCATTTTATAGTCTTGTCCTCCATTTTAAATTTTCTATTCCACTGGCTCTTGTAGAACTCTCATTTAGGCAGTATGAAACTTTCTAATATTCTTTAATGGTAAAGCCTATTCATTCAAGTAGTAACTTTCATTTTTTTATATCTAAACTCAAAATCTTTAAATGTTTTGGCTTCTCAGGTGCCTAAAAATACTTGTGTGCATTTAAAAAGAACCTAAGCCAATTTAGCATTTAATACTATAGATTACAAGAGTGCTAAGCTGTCACTGCAATGATGGGAATTAGGTGCTTCCAAAAATCCCATTAAACAGTTACCTACACCTTTAAGTTCCAGGTCCAAGTTAACAGAGTTACATTGTTTCAAGCTAAGGAAGGCACTTAGAAGAGCATCACAATAATTTGAAATGTAAAACTATACACATGTACATATAGTTTATCTGACCTGCATCAGTCCTGTGCTCAGTCAGCTGGTCACAGTACTGTCCAGGTCCTTTTTTAGCAGTAATTTTAAGATAACAAGTATGTATGAGAAAGACACATTTGTCCTCATTCTTAAATTCTGTAAGAAACTGAATACAGGTGTATCTTGCCTTGGAGACTTCAAAACTTATTTTTTCAGAAGCCTCCTCTTTGAAAATGGTAATTAAAAGGGCAAATAGACAACTACCTGATGAACATGGCAAGTGTAATAACTAGCTAACTATGAAATACTTTAGGAAAGTACTAGGAAAGTATTTTCCTTCCAGGGGAAAAAAAAAAGTGTGTCAGGAGAGGAAGTTAGGGAAGATAAAATGTTCATCTTCTAAAAGCTGTTTTCATTGCTCAGTATTCCATTACTCTATTCATCCACAATTAGTACGTGATTGATCTTGCGGGTTCATTCTGGATCTCCAGATCATCTTCAGGCTAAACAGGTTTTGAGGGAAGTTTTGGAGCAGAAAAATAGTTCTGCTCCAGGCAAATCCCTGCAGCTGCTGTCCGGAGCTCCCGTTTTTGTCTGTTTGTGGACACACAGTGTCAGACTGCAGCAGGAGTCGCGCAGCGGACGGGCTCCCCACAGGCCGCCACGGGCCCTTCCCCATTGTGCTTTCCCCCTCCCGCGGCTCACAGCTCCGTCCTCCAATCTCCTGAACTACAAACGTTCGAGCTGATCCTCTTCCCCTTTTCCTTTCCATTCTTCTTTCTCCACAACATGCCTTAGTCCATATTGCAAGCACAGGCCCACAGAGATGCAACTGGAAACCTGGAGAAGTTGGCTGTGCTAAGCAAAGTAAACAACGAGGGACCACGGTGCTGCTCAAAGACCTGTGCTGAGAGGCCACCATCTCCTGTGGCATCACCTCAGGGTTCCAGTAATAAAAAAACCAGTATGTTTTGGAGGCACACCACCCACCACCAGACCAAAAAGCATCTGGTGCATAGCCTCAACTGAGGCATAAAGAGCCAAGCAACAAACATCTCAGGAACTCTCCAGTCACCCCACAAAAACACAGTAGGAGAGAGGTAGCAGCCTGCATCATTCTTGACTATGCATGTAAACCAAATGGCAAACATGTTTCCAACTAGATCACTGACAGGAGATTTGATGGAACTCCCTGAACAGGCCTTTAAAAGCCAGAAGACAAGCTAAAGGTGTCCCTTATTTTTTGAAAATAGTGTCAAGCCTGAGTGGGTTATAGAAGAATAAGTATCTAGACAGAGATATCTAGATAAGACCTTATCTTAATCATCACAAACACACAAAAACGAAAGCTTTGAGAAGTTTCAAATGTAAAGACAGAGAATAATTTGAGCAAAAATACTTGTGAAACACAGACTTTATGATTATAATGAGGAGTAGGAAGTATAAAAGCTAAATAAAAATAACAAATTTCAAGAAAGAGATCCCCTGACAAACATGAAAAGCTGAAGATAAGGAGAGCTTCAATTTCACAAGGTACAGTACCATCATGCAGAAACAAAACCAGGAAAAGCTAAGGCACAGAGTTTCTTTTTGGAAAAGCCAGCACTACACAAACATTTAATGTTTTCAAAATGGAGGGTATGGAAGCATTAAATCTACAGCATCTTGGTAAGTAGTCAAATGACGTCTGAAATCACTTGTGGCTATAATACAAATCACAAAAATATTATTTGGATGGGACCTCTGGAGATCATCTAGTCTAACCACTCCCTCAGAGCAGGGAGATCCTCAGAGGAGATCCTTTTTAGTGCCACACTAATGCTCAATCTGAGCCTTGCAAGCCACAATTTGCTGTGATTACCTCTTGTTTTATCACCTCACACTATCAAGAAGAGTTTGGCGCCATCAGCTTTGAAGCTGTTTTTCAAATGGATTTGTAGGTTCTGTTAAATTATCTCTTTGCTTCCTTTTCACCAGAACTAATGGAGTTCAGCTCCCTCAATACCTCCAATGTAAATAGTCTGCTACATCCAGGTTAAGCCTCATCCCAAAAGGGTATATAAGTAATCCTTGAGGTGGATTTCAGATGACTAAGAACAAGGCAAACATAAAACTACCTTCCACAAAAAGGAACTGACTGATTTTTATTTCTGTGTATCCTCATTGGCTACATTATCTTCACAGTTGCTTCCTTGAAGAATAAAAGCTGAAATTTCAACTTCTCTGTGCAATTACAGTATTTTTTTAGGGGTTTACACATGTACACACTGTTGTTAAAGTATGTGTAATCTGACATTGAGTAAAAGGAGAAATTTCAATAAAGCATGATACCAAATTTCACACAAGGGCACTCTAACAGAAGATACTAGTCTTACAAAATCAGCCAGGCTAAAAATTAGGGCTAAATGATAATCTGCCATTATTTCATCAGCCTTGAATGCAAAGCTCTAGTTAATAAGAACTATATCTACAGAAGGATAAAATTTACCAGGTCAAGCATTAAGCCGTGAACAAGAGAAGATCAAAACAAATAAAATTCTACATTCATTTACTTTATTTTAAGTACTTCAAATGTGTGTTCCAGATTTCTACTGCAAATACATTTGTTAGCAAGGTTGTACCACAGTTCATTGCTTTGCAGGACTGCAACATATTCAGTGATGGAACAGCTTACCTCAGAACTGCACAAACTCTGGGACCATCTCATAGGATTGAACTATATAATTGAATTATATTGCCGCATTTTCCTGTGGTAGGGATTGTTAACCTAATGCTTTTAGAAGTACCAACACTTGAAAATGAAACCACAGCCTCAGTTTTAGGTGACACACACAGAATCAAGCAAAGACTTTTGTGAATTGGAGACTTTTGTGGAAGGAAGAAAAAAAAGTTCTTCTTAAACATCTACTCCAAGGGTTACATATATGGAAATAAAAGTTACTTTGCAATATCAGATCAGTACAAACATAACTCTAAGAAAGCAGCACTGGAAAACAAGAACAGGAATGAGAAAAACCAGTACTGAAAGAGACCTCCCGTGGTAGTGTAATCTACCATTCTGTCTCAAGTCATAACTTATAAAATATGAATTATTCCCCTAGCAATAAAAACTGGCAATAATAGAGATCCCAAAGGATCTCAGTTACTCTTGCTACGAATTTATTCATGATAGATAAACAATAGTGGATATAAATTATTTCAGTCTGCATAGAAATACAGCGAAGAAAAAAAAATATCTTCCTCTGAATGAACTTAATGCACTTGAGGACTGTGATCCCCCAATAAGCTAGTCAAAATCTGTTAGTACTAGTCTATTAGTCTTCAGCAGTGAAAGGCTCCAACAATAAATCGTATTAGCTGAAGGGAGGAAGGAAGTTCATGGGAGGAGAAAGGCAGGGAGGGAGGTATGATTTCTAAGCAGAGACCAAGCCAGCAGAAGAATTCACTCACATCTGTCATATCTATTGGCTTCTAAATGTCTAAATTCAGACATTTAACTTGTCGCGTCTTTGACGTAGGGCTAGATGTCTCTGTATTCAGACTCCTACATTTTCAGAAACCCCCAAAAGGAATTTAAAGGACATCAGTCTGTAAACTGTAATTGTAGCCTTCTGACTGCATCCGCAGGTCACTGGCTCACTGCTGTTTGACTCCATGAAACAAACCAGAGATTCTGCACTAACACTGCCCTTTTGTTTCTTTTTGACAAAACATGAGAAACAAGCAAAAGGCTCACACAAGTCTTTGATGGATAAGATGAAGTAAATCACTGGATGTTTATGTACAGTAGTAAAACTGAGCATTCCACTGAAAAACTTGAAGATTCTGGAGAACTCAAATACTACACTTTCTAGTCAGAAAATTACAAAATTACAATTCTGTAAGTCCTCACCCTATTCAGTCTTGGAAAAAGAAGGAATTCAATGAACCAGTTAAGGCTAATTCAGAATGAACCACTGTTCTTGAAGGCTGAACAGTCTAGGTCAGAAGGATGACTTCCCTGGATGGAAAGTCTGGCAAATTTCTACTACTGCATGTGCTTTATACTTTAGCCAAAGCTGGCTAATACAATACAGTTAGTGATATCTTCATGCAAGAGTCTCTCCCTATTTCTGAAGAGAAACTCTTGAGATTTTTTTTTTTGCATTCTTCTAATCAAAACCAAGATAAACCATGAGGCAGCAATGTGCCCTCATGGCCAAGAAGGCCAATGGGATCCTGGCCTGCATGAGGAGGACCGTTGCCAACAGGTCGAGGGAGGGGATCCTGCCCCTCTGCTCAGCTCTGGTGAGGCCGCACCTGGAGTGTTGGGGGCAGTTCTGGGATCCCCAGGACAAGAAGGACATTAAGCTTCTAGAGAGGGTCCAGCAGAGAGCCACGGAGATGATTAAGGGACTGGAGTGTCTATTTTATGAGGAAAGACTAAGCGAGTTGGGCCTGTTTAGCCTGGAGAAGAGAAGACTGAGAAGGGCTTTGATCAACATGTTCAAGTACCTGAGGGGTGATTGTAGGGAGGATGGGGTCAGGCTCTTCTCTGTGGTGGCCGCTGATAGGACAAAGGATAACGGGTGTAAATTGAAACACAGGCAGTTCCACCTCCATATGAGGAAGAACTTCTTTCCTGTGAGGGTGACAGAGCCCTGGAACAGGCTGCCCAGAGAGGTTGTGGAGTCTCCTTCTCTGGAGATCTTCCAAACCTGCCTGGATGCCGCCCTGTGCCACGTGCTCTGGGTGTCCCTGCTGGAGCAGGGGGGTTGGTCCCTTCCAACCTCAACCATTCTGGGATTCTGTAAAAGCCCACAATGATGAAATAGCTCTGTACACCACACAGAGAAAATAGAAGGAAAGGAAAACTAGTTTACTTCCTACTTTAGCCAGAATAAACATATTCATTCAGATATGGGAAGGACTAGAAAGGGGGAAAAGAACCTAACAGCACTTAATACTGTGCAAGATTCTTACTAAAGAAGGTAAAGAAGGTATCCATGGTAGTGGATTTGGTAACCATAACATGTCCCAAATTACCTATGAGCTAATCAGCATGGAAATTCAGTAAAATTTTTAAGTATGTAGATGTTATAAATGGGTGATAACTTCAGCATTTTATCAACAGTTTTGCTAAACAGATCTTTATTTTCTTCCTAACAGCCTAGGATGTTTCCAAACGGATATCACACAACCAATTATATTATTTACATCACCACCTGTGAGCCCTGCATATCTTCAGCAGTTTCCGAAGAGTTAAGAAACACTTATTTATGAAATTGGATTAAAAAAATCTGCAGCCCTTTAAAAAAATCCACCTCTGTATGCCACTAAATGTCCTTGATTAACAAAGCCCTTAATAATCCAGTATTTTTTATTTCATCCAACAGCTTCACCTTTGAATGATCTTAAATTACAACATTACACCATATAAGGTAACAAGGGTGGATGTTTCAAATGAAGGAAGTATGGAAAAATTATCCTGTATGGGAAAATTAAATGCATCCAGAAATTGGTGCCAAGGAGTGAAGCTTGGTGGCTTAGCTTACATCCTGGATTTTAAGCATAAGCTATAAATACCCATATGCACACAAAAACATTCTGTCTGTTAACAACTGCAAGTAAAAACCTGGATTTAAAGGTTGTATGCACATTCACTAGCAGTGCTCTGTAACATAAGAAAGACATTAATCTAACATATTTAACCAAAACAATCACATATTTACCTGAAGTTTGGAAAATCTCATTCAGCAAAGCTTCATTTACCACCACAGAACTGACATTTCCAACAGGATGACACCAGCTCTGATAAATAGTTTGAAGCAGAAGGGTTTGCGCTCTAGTTGCTTGAATTGTCAAATTAGGAAGCTCAAATATGCATTCTGTGAGGGGAACATGAGCTCGCTTGGTCCTGTTTAAAATATTGAGAAAAAAAAAGAAAAAAGAAAAATCATTAATTGGTACATACTACTAACAATTCAACAATTAAGACAATTTAACTTAAGTCAGAATATCAGACTACAAGCAGTTAGCCTCCAAATATAGGATTAGGTCTGTTAAAAATTTCGGATTTTCAAAAAGAGTAACCCCTCATAAGAGCTTATCATCCTACCTACAGTAAGATTTCCCCCATATAGGACTTTTGTTACATGCTTCCATTTCCTATCTTGCTGTAGAATGTAAGTAACTAATGTTTCTTTACCTTAGTAGCTCTTGGTTTTAAAATATTTTAAAAATTTCCAAATGCTCCCACCAAAGTAAAAGCCACTTATTTAATAATGCGAAGTCATTAAAATATAGAATAACACACTTCAAAATTTGAATTTTCTGAAAATATTTAAAGGGTTACAGTGAATAACTAAAACC